>NC_092334.1:283990625-284596250 GCF_046630445.1 Rutidosis leptorrhynchoides | reverse complement strand
ATAAAATCACTAATAATATATACTCGGTCGATTACAATTATATGTATTAATATACATATAAATGATATAGGTTCGTGAATCCGAGGCCAACCCTGCATTGTTTAATATCGTCATATGTATTTTTACTACAAAATACATTAGGTGAGTTTCATTTGCTCCCTTTTTAATTGCTTTTGCAATATATATTTTTGGGCTGAGAATACATGCGCTGCTTTTATAAATGTTTACGAAATAGACACAAGTACTTAAAAATATATTCTACGTTGAGTTGTACCACTGGCATACTTCCCTGTAGCTTGGTAACTACTATTTACATGTGGTATTGTAAACGCGAATCCTGTTGATAGATCTATCGGGCCTGACAACCCCAACCGGACTGGACGACCAGTATTCAACGGTTGCACAGTACTTCGTTTCGGTGACTACACTTGGTACGGTGTAGTGAGATTTCATAATAAAGGGAATATGCGACGTGATTAAATGTTAAGTATGGTTACCAAGTGCTCAACCACTTAGAATGCTTTACATACACTTGCGAGTGTATTATGTTTATAAATAATGAAATCTTGTTGTCTATTAATATATTGAAAAGATTGTTATGATAAACCTATGAACTCACCAACCTTTTGGTTGACACTTTTAAGCATGTTTATTCTCAGGTACGAATTAAGTCTTCCACTGTACATTTGGACGAAGTCATCAACATTTGGTCCCATTGCGATGATCGACTCCAAGTAATATCCTTAAATTGAGCAAATGCACAGCGGAAGACTTAATTCGTACCTGAGAATAAACATGCTTAAAAGTGTCAACCAAAAGGTTGGTGAGTTCATAGGTTTATCATAACAATCATTTCAATATCTTAATAGACCACAAGATTTCATAATCATAAACATAATACACTCACAAGTGTATGTAAAGCATTCTAAGTAGTTGAGCACTTGGTAACCATACTTAACTATTAATCAACGTCGCATATTCCCTTTATTATGAAATCTCACTACACCGTACCAAGTGTAGTCACTGAAACGAAGTACTGTGCAACCGTTGAATACTAGTCGTCCAGTCCGGTTGGGGTTGTCAGGCCCGATAGATCTATCAACAGGATTCGCGTTTTACAATACCCATGTAAATATTAGTTACCAAGCTACAGGGAAGTATGCCAGTGGTACAACTCAACGTAGAATATCTTAAGTACTTGTGTCTATTTCGTAAACATTTATAAAAGCAGCGCATGTATTCTCAGCCCAAAAATATATATTGCAAAAGCAATTAAAAGGGGAGCAAATGAAACTCACCTAATGTATTTTGTAGTAAAAATACATAGGACGACACTGAACAAGTATAGGGTTGGCCTCGGATTCACGAACCTATATCAATTATATATATTAAGGCATATAATAGCAATTAACTAGTTTATATATTAATATTGTTAATATACTTCAGGTATTAATAATGTGTTAGTTAATTAGTTATATTCATTATATATATATATAAATACCTTTTGGTTGTAAAAATATTAATTATAATAATGTTAAAATAATTTGTGGTAATAATAATAATAATAATAATAATAATAATAATAATATTAATAATAATAATAATAATAATAATAATAATAATAATAATAATAATAATAATAATAATAATAATGTTAAAAGTAATAATAAAATTAATATCAATACTGATAATAAAAATGATGATACTTTCCATTTTAGTAAAAAGATATGTTTAATAGAAATGATAATTCTAATTTTAGTTTTTAATAATAATAATAATAATTATGTTATTAACAATGATGATAATAATAATATTAGTTTTGTTAATGATAATAATAACACTCATAATATTAATATTTGTGATATTAATGATTTACATAATAATATAACATATTTATTAATAATAACAAAAAAATAAAAAAAATAAAATAAGAATAATAATAATAATAATTTAAAAACAACCTTTGAAGAAAACTAAGTCCAAAAAGATAAGCCGCTGCTGGGGTTCGAACCCGTGACCCCTTTCTAACCCGACACACTCTCTAGACCACTCCTCCGTCCCATTCTTTTCTGTTTTAATTACTTCCTATATATTTATAACTCTGTGTAATATCTGTTTTCTTTTCTTCTTCCTCTTCATTTAATAACTCGACCATAGTGATTCCAGATTACCATAATAACCAGTTCATAAGTTTGGTTTATAATTGAAATTGGAACAGAACCGATAATCACTCGATGAATGATTGAGTTAACTAAACAGATAGTTAAAAAAAAAAATAAAGAAATGCTGTAAAACAGCCCGCTGACTTCGACTATGAACTCCAACTCCAATCTCAAATTGTAGATCGTTTCAGAATAAAATTACAACATAAAATACGTAGGAAAACATTTCTGGAAACTTGATGGATCTTCAATTGATCCTAAAACATCAATTACAGTTTGAATTTTTCAATGAACCCCTCGATTGACTTTTTATAGTAAAGTTTGACTCGACAAATTCTATCTCAATTCAAAGAATTAAGTCTTGTGAATTTACAGATAATATCAAGACATGTTTTAAATCACTTCTGCAATTTTAGATTTTAAAATAATTACAAATTCGAGCACTTGACAGAATGAAGAAGAAACAGAGGTAAACGACTAATGGTTCTGCAGTGTTTGATTTGTTTTGATAATTTTTGACTGTGTAAATCATATTTGCAGTTGTTAGAGAATAATGTCGATTTACTTCTATCACTTCCCTGATTTGTATCAATTAGCCAACTAATTGATCGACAGAAATTATTTACCAAGGACAGGAAATATAATAAAAAAATAAAAGGTGATAGATATCTGTATCTAATTTTGTTTTGAATTGTAGATGGAATTTGATGTTTAGCGATAGCTGAGGCAGAAGACAAGAGCCAGTACAATCGATTACTTCATGGAACAGTAAGGGTATTAGTTTGTGATTGCAGCTGTAAAATATATATAACTTTATATGTTCATAATTATGTTTACTTATAAATATCAATTATTTATATATATATATATATATATTACATTAGATTCTGTAATATTAATTAATTATATAAGTTTATTAAATAAAACTGTTATTAGTATTTATTTTTAATAAAAATACTAGTAGTATTAATATTAGAATTAATAATAAGAATAACATCTTTATCGATATTATACTAATATTAATAAGAATACAAGTAGTTGTAAAAATGATAATAATAATAATAATAATGCTGTTAATGATTACCATATTAAATTGTATTATTCTTATTTTATTAATGTTGATAACTTTAATAATAATGACATCAACATTGATAATTATAATGTTAATAATAATAATGATATAATAAATCAAATGTGTTAATAATAATATAAAAATTAGGTTTAACTGTTAATTACATTTGATATTACATTTTATTAATTTTATGATACCCCATAATTATATCATATATTTTACAAATACATCTATTGTATACTTAATATTTCTAGATATATGTTTCAACATAACAATAGAATCATTTATCTTATATAGATTCATAATAGTATCATATATATCTATATATGTATATATATTTATATATTCATTTTATTAATAATCTAATTACTTTGTTCATTCGTTTATATTTTAAATTTCAAATTGATTAAGGTATTTTATTTTTATTTTTTATTGATTCAAAATATTATTATATATTTACTTATATATATATATATATATATATATATATATATATATATATATATACATATTTATTTACAACCATTGTTCGTGAATCGTCGAGAGCAGTCGAAGGTCAATTAAATATATGAAACAGTTCAAACTTTTTGAGACTCAACCTATCAGACTTTGCTTATCGTGTTGAAAATACAATATCGTATCGAGAGTTTCGTTTAAAATTAGTCGAAATTTTCTGGGTCGTGACAGTACCCACCCGTTAAAGAAATTTCGTCCCGAAATTTGATCGTGGTCGTCATAGCTAACAATCAGAATGTTTTCATGACGATTAGGAGTTGACAAAATAGAGTTTTATTATTTTTGATTAATATAGATAAAACGATTCGATTACTCGAAGAGTACGAGTGAAGCTATCGCAAAAGAGCGAAATGATAAATTTAAGGGTTGTCTTAACTTTTGACATAGTCATGGTTGATTTTCGGAATTCATGGAATTTAAAGAAATCTTCTAATCAGAAAGAAAATGTAATCACACGATTTATTAGCAGATTATCGGAGTTACGGAAGAACAGAAATATCAAGGAAATATTTCCGTGATATGCTTAGAAATTAAGTAGAATGAAAGAGTCGTGTAACATGACACATGATGAGGATAAGGTCTGCGAATCATCATCATGTTACATTAGAAATTTAGCATGACTTACTGTAATATAATCATGTCGGCCAAGTGTCATTATATTATACTAACTCATGCATCAGTTCCCAACACTACTTCAAAATCATTCATATTTTATACTTAGATTTTACAGAAGTTTCCAATATAATGAAATAAAGAAAACACGAAGAGGTAGATAATTCAGACTAGAATATTTATGAAAATATCCTCAGAAATGTCGAAGATATTTATGATGATATTTTGGAATTTCTAAGTTCGAAGGTTGATGAAGAAAGATTTTCCGCAAGATTTTAACATAACTTCGGAACAAGATATTCTCTAAAGATTTCATCGGATCCAGAATTACCTGGATTCTTTGAATATAGGGCTTGGTCCTTGTATTTGTCCTTGGTCTCCTTCATGGTTAGCTCAATCCGTTTTTCAGTACCAAATTTTCTATCGAGAGTTCCCAACACTCTATTCTTTATCATCAAACTCTTGGTCATTTAGGCCATCTACAACATGCTGCTTCGTCAGCATTTTCAAAGTTAATGGATCTGGGTCATCGGTTATCAAACCGAGGTGGTTTCAGGAGAATTGTGTTTTTAGATGATTAAACGCTGATGATAATATGGTGGAATATAAAAGGTTCTCTGGTAACAATAAATAAGCACATATATATATCAAGGTTATAATAAGGTTGTTTCGGATGAAAAGTCAGAGTTGACTTGCTGGAGCTGTAACAAAATTTGCTACTTTGAAAGGGATTACCCAAATTATTTTGGGTAATAATAACACTAAAAGAATTAGCACAGCTACGTGTTAAACGTTTACTCAGTTTTCGAGAGTTTTTCAGATGCATAATTATATGCATCAATCTTTTCTTCCGTAGACGAAGTGTGGTTGGTTATCCTCTCGATTGAGGTGTTTTCAAGAATCAAGAAAGGTTTGAACGCAGATTGTAATCGTTAAGATACAATTGAGGTTTAAGATGAAATCAAGTGGCAAACTTGAAGAATTGTTTAGTTTCATATGTTATAATCAATATTTTAATTCATTTTAATTGTCCAATGTTGGCAGTTCACAGTCAATAGTCCACAGTTAACAGTTCAATAATTCATATATAGTTTAATATATAATATTCGAATTAATTAATATGTATCGTGACCCGTGTACATGTCTCAGACTCGATCACAACTCAAAGTATATATATTATTTGAGAATCAACCTCAACCCTGTATAGAGAACTCGATCATTACTGCATATAGAGTGTCTATGGTGATTCCAAATAATATATATAGATGCGTCGATATGATATGTCAAAACCTTGTATACGTGTCCCGATATTTAAAGTGCGTAAAATAAATAACAGAAATTAAATGATGATAAATTAAATGTGTAAAGTAAATAACAGAAATTAAATGCCGATAAATAAAATTGCGATAATTAAATTGCGATAAATAAAATGTAATCAGTTAGCTAGGAACAGTTAGCTGGAATAGTTAGCGTGGATTCTTAACAAAATTTCAATTAGTTAATTCGTTTGTTTCTAACAATTTTTTATTTGTCCAATGTTTTCTTCGTTATGCCACTTGTTGGATTCTGATAGGTCAAAATCCAAATATAAAATTGAATGAAAATAGTTATTCTGCGGTGAACGGATTCGTATCTCTGTGGATGTAAGTAGGATAGTAAATGACTGTTGAATCAGATTCGAAGAATGTACAGTGTAACTTATTAATGTGAAATCTAAATATTCCTCGGGTATTACCTACCCGTTAAAATATTTTCACCATTAACAGTTTGTACAAAAGAATTTTTAATTACAATCTTTATGAAAATATACATACATATATATTTTTTTCAGATGTAATCATGGATTTAATGAGTCAATAAGATATTAAACTCATTTGATTTACCGTTAATTCTAGATTACATAATCTCTAAAACTTTAGAAATTACATAATCGCCATGTCGAGCGAAGATAATCGATGTAGAACGATATGTAGAATGAAGATAAAGTAGATAGAACGATACGTAAGATGATGATTAGGCTCGAGGTACAGAATGAGATGTTGAGGTGTGTGATGTTGAAACTTGGGTTGTTGGTAGTACTGGTATTGATGTTAGTGCCGGTGATGTTGTTGAAGCTGATAAGTTTTGCACCATATTTTCCAACGCCATGACTCGAACGCGAAGTTCATTGACATCTTCTATTATTCCGGGATGATTGTCGGTCAGAGCGAGCGAATGAATAAGGTTTAAAATTTTAGATAGAATATAATCGTGGTGAGGTATTCAGGAAATGAGAGAGAAAATGGTGTTTCAAACAGGTTCGCCGATAAGTGCTTCAAGTTTTTCGCCAAGAGGTGAATTCGGTTGGTGGAAAGGATCACATTCTTCGTGTCTTTATTGATTAAGTAACTACGAATCATCAGATGAATTGGGGATGGCTGATTAACTGATTCATTCTGGTGATGCTGCTTTCGGAGCTTAGGTGAATATCCATGTCGGAATAGCTGTCGGATTAACTATCGGAATAGCTATCGGAATATGAGGGACTCGAACTGGTTGAGGGATCCATCTCATACGATCAGATGAAGGATTTTCAATAAGAAATAGATTATAGGATATAGATTAGTACCCTACAATACATAGTTTACATATGCATATATAATACTAAAATCCCATAAGTTACGGAGGAATCTACGGAAGCTGTCAGGCAAAGGTAACTATAACAGATACGCTGCCTATGCAATAGAGGCAGTAAGACATGTCTAGACTAAGAATGATAAACAGATAATTTCCTAAGGATGATAAGTAGATGATTTCAGACTAGAAATGATAAGCAAAACTTTTGACATGCAGATACGGTCAAAGTCCAGACTCACTAACGCATCTAAATAAATATTAGTTAGACACACTAATGCAAGACCTGATTCACTAAGACCACCGCTCTGATACCACCTGTAAAGACCCGTCCTTATCCACCTGGACGAAGTCATCAACATTTGGTCCCATTGTGATGATCGACTCCAAGTAATATCCTTAAATTGAGCAAATGCACAGCGGAAGACTTAATTCGTACCTGAGAATAAACATGCTTAAAAGTGTCAACCAAAAGGTTGGTGAGTTCATAGGTTTATCATAACAATCATTTCAATATCTTAATAGACCACAAGATTTCATAATCATAAACATAATACACTCACAAGTGTATGTAAAGCATTCTAAGTAGTTGAGCACTTGGTAACCATACTTAACTATTAATCAACGTCGCATATTCCCTTTATTATGAAATCTCACTACACCGTACCAAGTGTAGTCACTGAAACGAAGTACTGTGCAACCGTTGAATACTGGTCGTCCAGTACGGTTGGGGTTGTCAGGCCCGATAGATCTATCAACAGGATTCGCGTTTACAATACCCATGTAAATATTAGTTACCAAGCTACAGGGAAGTATGCCAGTGGTACAACTCAACGTAGAATATCTTAAGTACTTGTGTCTATTTCGTAAACATTTATAAAAGCAGCGCATGTATTCTCAGCCCAAAAATATATATTGCAAAAGCAATTAAAAAGGGAGCAAATGAAACTCACCTAATGTATTTTGTAGTAAAAATACATAGGACGACACTGAACAAGTATAGGGTTGGCCTCGGATTCACGAACCTATATCAATTATATATATTAAGGCATATAATAGCAATTAACTAGTTTATATATTAATATTGTTAATATACTTCTGGTATTAATAATGTGTTAGTTAATTAGTTATATTCATTATATATATATAAATACCTTTTGTTTGTAAAAATATTAATTATAATAATGTTAAAATAATTTGTGGTAATAATAATAATAATAATAATAATAATAATAACAACAACAATAATAATAATAATAATAATAATAATAATAATAATAATAATAATAATAATAATAATAATAATAATAATAATAATAATAATAATAATAATAATGTTAAAAGTAATAATAAAATTAATATCAATACTGATAATAAAAATGATGATACTTTCCATTTTAGTAAAAAGATATGTTTAATAGAAATGATAATTCTAATTTTAGTTTTTAATAATAATAATAATAATAATTATGTTATTAACAATGATGATAATAATAATATTAGTTTTGTTAATGATAATAATAATGCTCATAATATTAATATTTGTGATATTAATGATTTACATAATAATATAACATATTTATTAATAATAACAAAAAAATAAAAAAAAATAAAATAAGAATAATAATAATAATAATTTAAAAACAACCTTTGAAGAAAACTAAGTCCAAAAAGATAAGCCGCTGCTGGGGTTCGAACCCGTGACCCCTTGCTAACCCGACACACTCTCTAGACTACTCCTCCGTCCCATTCTTTTCTGTTTTAATTCCTTCCTATATATTTATAACTCTGTGTAATATCTGTTTTCTTTTCTTCTTCCTCTTCATTTAATAACTCGACCATAGTGATTCCAGATTACCATAATAACCAGTTCATAAGTTTGGTTTATAATTGAAATTGGAACAGAACCGATAATCACTAGATGAATGATTGAGTTAACTAAACAGATAGTTAAAAAAAAAATAAAAAATAAATGATGTAAAACAGCCCGCTGACTTCGACTATGAACTCCAACTCCAATCTCGAATTGTAGATCATTTCAGACTAAAATTACAACATAAAATACGTAGGAAAACGTTTCTGGAAACTTGATGGATCTTCAATTGATCCTAAAACATCAATTACAGTTCGAATTTTTCAATGAACCCCTCGATTGACTTTTTATAGTAAAGTTTGACTCGACAAATTCTATCTCAATTCAAAGAATTAAGTCTTGTGAATTTACAGATAATATCAAGACATGTTTTAAATCACTTCTGCATTTTTAGATTTTAAAATCATTACAAATTCGAGCACTTGACAGAATGAAGAAGAAACAGAGGTAAACGACTAATGGTTCTGCAGTGTTTGATTTGTTTTGATAATTTTTGACTGTGTAAATCATATTTGCAGTTGTTAGAGAATAATGTCGATTTACTTCTATCACTTCCCTGATTTGTATCAATTAGCCAACTAATTGATCGACAGAAATTATTTACCAAGGACAGGAAATATAATAAAAAAATAAAAGGTGATAGGTATCTGTATCTAATTTTGTTTTGAATTGTAGATGGAATTTGATGTTTAGCGATAGCTGAGGCAGAAGACAAGAGCCAGTACAATCGATTACTTCATGGAACAGTAAGGGTATTAGTTTGTGATTGCAGCTGTAAAATATATATAACTTTATATGTTCATAATTATGTTTACTTATAAATATCAATTATTTATATATATATTACATTAGATTCTGTAATATTAATTAATTATATAAGTTTATTAAATATAACTGTTATTAGTATTTATTTTTAATAAAAATACTAGTAGTATTAATATTAGAATTAATAATAAGAATAACATCTTTATCGATATTATACTAATATTAATAAGAATACAAGTAGTTGTAAAAATGATAATAATAATAATAATAATGCTAATGATAACCATATTAAATTGTATTATTCTTATTTTATTAATGTTGATAACTTTAATAATAATGACATCAACATTGATAATTATAATGTTAATAATAATAATGATATAATAAATCAAATGTGTTAATAATAATATAAAAATTAGGTTTAACTGTTAATTACATTTGATATTACATTTTATTAATTTTATAATACCCCATAATTATATCATATATTTTACAAATACATCTATTGTATACTTAACATTTCTAGATATATGTTTCAACATAACAATAGAATCATTTATCTTATATAGATTCATAATAGTATCATATATATCTATATATGTATATATATTTATATATTCATTTTATTAATAATCTAATTACTTTGTTCATTCGTTTATATTTTAAATTTCAAATTGATTAAGGTATTTTATTTTTATTTTTTATTGATTCAAAATATTATTATATATTTACTTATATATATATATGTATATATATATATATATACATATTTATTTACAACCATTGTTCGTGAATCGTCGAGAGCAGTCGAAGGTCAATTAAATATATGAAACAGTTCAAACTTTTTGAGACTCAACCTATCAGACTTTGCTTATCGTGTTGAAAATACAATATCGTATCGAGAGTTTCGTTTAAAATTAGTCGAAATTTTCTGGGTCGTGACAGACTTAATTCGTACCTGAGAATAAACATGCTTAAAAGTGTCAACCAAAAGGTTGGTGAGTTCATAGGTTTATCATAACAATCATTTCAATATCTTAATAGACCACAAGATTTCATAATCATAAACATAATACACTCGCAAGTGTATGTAAAGCATTCTAAGTAGTTGAGCACTTGGTAACCATACTTAACTATTAATCAATGTCGCATATTCCCTTTATTATGAAATCTCACTACACCGTACCAAGTGTAGTCACTGAAACGAAGTACTGTGCAACCGTTGAATACTGGTCGTCCAGTCCGGTTGGGGTTGTCAGGCCCGATAGATCTATCAACAGGATTCGCGTTTACAATACCCATGCAAATATTAGTTACCAAGCTACAGGGAAGTATGCCAGTGGTACAACTCAACGTAGAATATCTTAAGTACTTGTGTCTATTTCGTAAACATTTATAAAAGCAGCGCATGTATTCTCAGCCCAAAAATATATATTGCAAAAGCAATTAAAAAGGGAGCAAATGAAACCCACCTAATGTATTTTGTAGTAAAAATACATAGGACGACACTGAACAAGTATAGGGTTGTCCTCGGATTCACGAACCTATATCAATTATATATATTAAGGCATATAATAGCAATTAACTAGTTTATATATTAATATTGTTAATATACTTATGGTATTAATAATGTGTTAGTTAATTAGTTATATTCATTATATATATATAAATACCTTTTGTTTGTAAAAATATTAATTATAAATATATATAAAATTAGGTTATTAACAAACACATAATATAAAATAACAAATAAAATCACTAATAATATATACTCGGTCGATTAAAATTATATGTATTAATATACATATAAATGATATAGGTTCGTGAATCCGAGGCCAACCCTGCATTGTTTAATATCGTCATATGTATTTTTACTACAAAATACATTAGGTGAGTTTCATTTGCTCCCTTTTTAATTGCTTTTGCAATATATATTTTTGGGCTGAGAATACATGCGCTGCTTTTATAAATGTTTACGAAATAGACACAAGTACTTAAAAATATATTCTACGTTGAGTTGTACCACTGGCATACTTCCCTGTAGCTTGGTAACTACTATTTACATGTGGTATTGTAAACGCGAATCCTGTTGATAGATCTATCGGGCCTGACAACCCCAACCGGACTGGACGACCAGTATTCAACGGTTGCATAGTACTTCGTTTCGGTGACTACACTTGGTACGGTATAGTGAGATTTCATAATAAAGGGAATATGCGACGTGATTAAATGTTAAGTGTGGTTACCAAGTGCTCAACCACTTAGAATGCTTTACATACACTTGCGAGTGTATTATGTTTATAAATAATGAAATCTTGTTGTCTATTAATATATTGAAAAGATTATTATGATAAACCTATGAACTCACCAACCTTTTGGTTGACACTTTTAAGCATGTTTATTCTCAGGTACGAATTAAGTCTTCCGCTGTGCATTTGGACGAGGTCATCAACATTTGGTCCCATTGCGATGATCGACTCCAAGTAATATCCTTAAATTGAGCAAATGCACAGCGGAAGACTTAATTCGTACCTGAGAATAAACATGCTTAAAAGTGTCAACCAAAAGGTTGGTGAGTTCATAGGTTTATCATAACAATCATTTCAATATCTTAATAGACCACAAGATTTCATAATCATAAACATAATACACTAAGTGTATGTAAAGCATTCTAAATAGTTGAGCACTTGGTAACCATACTTAACTATTAATCAACGTCGCATATTCCCTTTATTATGAAATCTCACTACACCGTACCAAGTGTAGTCACTGAAATGAAGTACTATGCAACCGTTGAATACTGGTCGTCCAGTCTGGTTGGGGTTGTCAGGCCCGATAGATCAATCAACAGGATTCGCGTTTACAATACCCATGTAAATATTAGTTACCAAGCTACAGGGAAGTATGCCAGTGGTACAACTCAACGTAGAATATCTTAAGTACTTGTGTCTATTTCGTAAACATTTATAAAAGCAGCGCATGTATTCTCAGCCCAAAAATATATATTGCAAAAGCAATTAAAAAGGGAGCAAATGAAACTCACCTAATGTATTTTGTAGTAAAAATACATAGGACGACACTGAACAAGTATAGGGTTGGCCTCGGATTCACGAACCTATATCAATTATATATATTAAGGCATATAATAGCAATTAACTAGTTTATATATTAATATTGTTAATATACTTCTGGTTTTAATAATGTGTTAGTTAATTAGTTATATTCATTATATATATATATAAATACCTTTTGTTTGTAAAAATATTAATTATAATAATGTTAAAATAATTTGTGGTAATAATAATAATAATAATAATAATAATAATAATAATAATAATAATAATAATAATAATAATAATAATAATAATAATAATAATAATAATAATAATAATAATGGTCATAACGGTTATTTTCCACAAGATCAAGGATGGGAAGTCGTCTTATAAAACCAGAATGCATGACTTGTTTCTGGACTTATGAATTACATGTCTTTATTTCCTTTGCTGAACAACTTGCGTATTAACTAGATTTATCTTCAAAACTGTCATGTATCATAGTGTACTATATTTCATGTTATATGTAATATAGCGAATGTAGTGACCCGAACTTTTCCATGTTTATATATATTAATTGAGATTGATATTTACATGATTAAATGTTTCCAACATGTTAAGCAATCAAACTTGTTAAGACTAGATTAATTGAAATATGTTTCATATAGACAATTGACCACCCAAGTTGACCAGTGATTCACGAACGTTAAAACTTGTAAAAACTGTATGATGACATATATATGGATATATATATATGAAAGGACCCGTCCTAATCCACCTGGACTAAGTCATCAACATTTGGTCCCATTGCGATGATCGGCTCCAAGTAATGTCCTTATATTGAGCAAATGCACAGCGGAAGACTTAATTCGTACCTGAGAATAAACATGCTTTAAAGTGTCAACCAAAAGGTTGGTGAGTTCATAGGTTTATCATAACAATCATTTCAATATGTTAATAGACCACAAGATTTCATAATCATAAACATAATACACTCGCAAGTGTATGTAAAGCATTCTAAGTGGTTGAGCACTTGGTAACCATACTTAACATTTAATCAACGTCGCATATTCCCTTTATTATGAAATCTCACTACACCGTACCAAGTGTAGTCACCAAAACGAAGTACTGTGCAACCGTTGAATACTGGTCGTCCAGTCCGGTTGGGGTTGTCAGGCCCGATAGATCTATCAACAGGATTCGCGTTTACAATACCCATGTAAATAGTAGTTACCAAGCTACAGGAAAATATGCCAGTGGTACAACTCAACGTAGAATATATTTTTAAGTACTTGTGTCTATTTTGTAAACATTTATAAAAGCAGCGCATGTATTCTCAGCCCAAAAATATATATTGCAAAAGCAATTAAAAAGGGAGCAAATGAAACTCACTTTTGCCTTGAAGGTATTTAATTCGACTTGGTCTCCGATAGATATCACGAACCTAACCATATATATAATATATCAACATATTTTCTTTTTAAGTAATCGTTACATATATATACTTTTAATACTTTTAATATTTTCTTAGTCCGTAGTTAGCAGTCCGATGTTAGTGGTCCACAATTAGTTGCTTAAATAAAATAAATAAAGACCCCATCGTATTCGTATTGATCAGAATTAATCTCGACCCATGGTACCATGTTGTCAAATGACGTGTTGCGTACATAAAGTACCGTGTTGTCAAATGACGTGTTGCGTACAATCATGAGGTCTTATGATTAATCTTCTCATGTTGTTTATGGGTGGTCCTGAAATATATAAAATCAAATCATAAGTAATTATATATAAAATATCATATTAATTAGAAAAGATATGATTAATTTACTTTTTCTCCAAATATTTTCGTAGCTAAACTAGCTTCGGATACCCAATCTTGTTTTAGTCGTAGTTTCTTCATTACAACTCCGTTTTTGTTGGTTCAACTTGCCACTTCCTTGGATCGAATAAGTTTTAAGAATATGAACTGAAAATACCTTAGTTTGTATTCGAAATCATAGGTTATAGGTCAAACTTTGGTGAAACTTATGAAAGTGATCATTTTCCATCATAAAAACAACATTTAATGATCATTTTTCTAAAAATACTTACACTTTGAGTTAAACCATGAAATTTTTATGTGTTAACATATTCATAAGAAATATCATTTTTCTAGAACATGAACTTCCAATTCAAAGTTCAAGATGGTTTTTAATTATCCAACCCAAAACAGCCCCCGGTTGCACTCTGACGACGTAGATTCAGTTTTTAAGATTTTCTTTGTAAAATCAAGTTATATCTTGTTAGGTTAGCATATCATTATGATATATTACAGGTCTTGAAGTATTTTAAAAGTCAAGTTAGAAGGATCTATTTAGTTTGCGAACAAGTTTGAAATCATTCAAACTATGTTCTTGTTGTTAAAATTTTATACCACAAAATAAGATAGCTATATGAATATGAATTGAATAAGATTATGAACAAGGTTACTACCTCAAGTTACTTGGAGAAATTTACTGCAAAATATAAGAAATAATCTTGGAATCAAAGAGTGGTGGAGTTAGATCAAAAGGTTGGAAGTAAACTTCTTCAAATGGGTGGTTATTTTGATATGTTCTTGAAAGAGTTTTCTTATGGTGTTTAAGGCTTGTAATTGAAGCTAAATGATGGGGAAAATGCTTGGAGATGATCAAGTATGAAGTTAGGAGTATTTTGAGAGATAAATGAGGGTGTAGATATGAGAAAATGGAGTGAAGAAATGGTGTTCATTTATAAAAATGTTTTTAGTTTATAAAGAAAGAAAAGGATTCCTAATTTTGTTTTCTTACTAATAATTCATACAACTTGACAAATCCTAGTTACCTCATATCTAGGGCAGTAATAATATTGATTAGGATGTTGATTTGATGTGTATATACCAATAGTAAATACATATAGAAGCTGGGTATGATACGGGTACATATACCCTAGATATACGTATAGAAATCTTGAGGAACGGAACGAGAATTCAAATATAGCTATCTTTTGTGAATATACTTATATTGTTTTATGTATTTAAGTCCTTAAAAAGTGATTAAATACATTATATATACGATACATGTATAAGCATTATAGATTATAAGTATATATATCAAATAATGTTACGTATAGTTATCATTTTGAAAACTTAAGTGAGTAGTTTCAAAATATACTTATAACTCATTGTCATTAGTACACAATGAGATGTTAAACCATCCTTAAATCATGTTAAATATATATAAATACATATATATACACAAACGTATAATTATCGTATGTTATATAGTTCGTGATATCATCGGTCATATTGGACGGTCAAACGTTGTGTAAAACTCTTTTCAAAAACACAAGTCTCAACAATTTGGATTGCTTATCATGTTGGTATGGTTTAATTTATGTAAATATTAATCTCATAAGTATAATTTGGTCGGAAAATTCCGGGTCATTACAGTACCTACCCGTTAAAGAAATTTCGTCCCCGAAATTTGATAGAGGTTGTTATGGATAACAATAAGAAGGTTTTCATGACAAATATAAGGTGATAATGGAGTTTTATCATCATTGAGTAATGTAGATAAAATGATTCGATTATGCGAAGAATATAAATGAGACTATCGTAAAAGAGTGAGATGAGTAAAACATATTCGTCTTAACCGATGACGTAGTTATGATTGATTTCCGGGATTTAAGGGATTTAAAGAGAATCTTACGTAATAAGATTTGGTTCTTTGGTGATTAAGGAAATCAGGATCTTCTTTGATTATATGCAATAATCTGTTTCGATTGCTCTGTCGGATATTTCACTATAAATTCACCCCTTCGTTTCCTTATTTTCCACGACTCACACCTTCTATTCTTTCTCCCTTAATTCTTACTTTTTAGCATTCATCAATATGCTCCATCCAGTCCTGATTCTTGATATACTCCTAACTTTTATATCTGTCATTCTTCTTTTTCATCTACCACCAGAAGAATCTATTTACTTCTACTATACTCTTGTGTTTATAGTGTTTCTAATTCTCCCGTGTCTCTATATTGCTATCTGCATCGATATACACGGTTTGTAATTTCGGGGTTATTATCGGAGTTTATATTCTTCATTATTTTTCGGAGCTTCATGCTTTCGTTTTCTCTTCCCGACTTCGAGTCAAGCGAGTAATGGTTCGGAATTCGTAGATATGAAATTCAGAATGAACATAGCTAATGCTCTAAGAAGAAAATGGTAATAGAACGATTTTGATTTGTTAAATTACCAGAATACCCTGGAGATGACCGAGTCATCCAGAAAAATATTCTCTTGATATGTTTAGAGATTAGATAGAATGTAAGAGTCGTGTAAATGGCACATGATGACGGTACTGTGAATCATCATGCTTCATTAGAAACTCAGCATGACTTACTGTAATATAATGACGTTGATCAAGTGTCATTATATTATACTAATCCATGCTTCAGTTCCCAACACTACTTCAAAACATTCATATTTTAAACTCGAAGGTTTCAAAATTTAGAAACTAACACAGTTTCCTTTATGTTACAGATATTACGGAGAGATAAATGATCTCAGATAAGAATAGTTGTGAAAATATCGCCAGAAATATGGAGGATATTTATAATAGAACATACGAGAATATCTTAGAATTTCTAATATCAATGGATGATGAAGAAGATTTGTCTGTGAAGGTTTAGAATGAGAAATAAGATGTTTGCTAACGATTTCAGCAGGCACAGAATCATTTGGATTCTTTGAAGGCAAACTTATTCTTTGTGATTTGTCCACGGCTTTCTTCATAGTTTCGCATAATCCGCTTTTCGGTACTAAATTTTCTATCGAGCGTTCCTAACACTCCTTTCTTTATCATCAAACTTTTGGCCATTAAGATCATCTACAACATGCTGCTTCGTCAGCGTTTTCAAAGTTAACTGATCTGGGTCATCGGTTATCAAACCGAGGTAGTTTCAGGAGAATTGTGTTTTTAGAATGATTAATCGCTGATGGTAATATTGTGGAATATAAAAGGTTCCCCAGTAACAATAAAGAGTACGCATATATATCGTGATTATAATAAAGTTGTTTCGGATGAAAAGTCAGAGTTGACTTGCTGGAGCTGTGACAAAATTAGCTACTTTGGAAAGGGATTGCAAAACGATCTTCGGTAATAACAATGTCAAAGGAACTAGAACAGATACGTGTCAAACGTTTACTCAGTTTCCGAGGGTTTTTCAGGTGCATAACTATATGCATCAATATTTTCTTCCGTAGATGAAGTGCGGTTGGTTTATCCTCTCAATTGAGTTGTTTTTAAGAATCGTGATAGATTTGAACGCTGATTGTAATCGTCGAGATACAATGAGGTTTAAGATGAAATCAAGTGGCAATCTTGAAGAAATGTTTAGTTTCATATGTTATAATCAATATTTTAATTCATTTTAATTGTCCAATGTCATTAGTCCACAGTCGATAGTCCACAGTAACAGTCCAATAATTCATATATAGTTTAATATATAATATACGAATTAATTAATACGTGTCGTGACCCGTATACGTCTCAGACTCGATCACAACTCAAACTATATATATTATTGTAGAATCAACCTCAACCCTGTATAGAGAACTCGATCATTACTGCATATAGAGTGTCTATGGTGATTCTAAATAATATATATAGATGCGTCGATATGATATGTCAAAACATTGTATACGTGTCCCGATATTTAAAGTGCGGAAAATAATTACAGAAATTAAATGATGATAAATAAAAGTGCGATAATTAAATTGCGATAAATAAACTGCGACAAATAAACTGTAATCAGTTAGCTAGGAACAGTTAGCTGGAACAGTTAGCGTGGATTCTTAACAAAATTTTTCATAGTTAATTTGTTTGTTTCTAACAGATTTTATTTTGTCATATGTTTTCTTCATATGCCACTTGTTGGATTCTGGGAAGTCAAAATCCAAATATGAAATTGAATGAAAATGGTTATTCTGCGGTGAACGGATACGTATATCGGTGGTTGTAAGTAGGATAGTAAATGACTGTTGAATCAGCTTCGACGAATGTACAATGTAACTTATTAAGATGAAATCTAATTATTCCTCGGGTATTACCTACCCGTTAAAAAAAAAATTTCACCATTAATATTTTGTACAAAAGAACTTTTAATTACAATCTTTATGAAAACATATATACATATATATTTTCTTCAAATGAAATCATGAATTTAATGAGTTAATATGATATTAATCTCATTTGCTTTTCGGTTTGAGCTAGAATAAGAAATCTCTAAAACTTTTTGAAACCACATATTCTTCGCAGAATATCAATGAAGTTATGGATCAATACTTCATCGTTCATTATTGTTGGTACTCCTTGGTATCAATGGTGCGTATGATGTTGATGTTTGTGGGACAGATTATGATGTCGAGACGTGTGATGCGGATGTTGTTTGTTAGTGGTGATGATGGTATTGTTGATGTTATTGATGGTGGTGCTGATTATGCTGCTGGTGCTGCTGCCGGTGTTTACAACCTTCTCACCATGTTCTCCAAAGCCGTCACGCGAGCGCGAAGTTCGTTAACTTCTGCTAGTACACCGGGATGATTGGCGATTGGAGCGAGCGAATGAACAAGATTTGTAATATGGGATAGTATATAATCGTGACGAGATACTCTAGAAATGAGATAGAAAATGGTGTTTCGAATAGGTTCACCGGTAAGTGCTTCAAGTTCATCGCCAAGAGGGAAATTTGGTGGATGGAATGGATCACCTTCTTCTTGTCTTCAGTGATTTAGTATATTACGAACCCATCCCCAATTCATCTAGAATAGATGATGGGAAATTGGTTGATCCATTCCAGTGACGCTGCTTTCGGAGCCCGAATGGAAATTCATATCGGCATAACTGTCGAAATCTGAAGAATTCAAACTAGTTGCAGAATCTATCTTATATAATGGGAAAAATGAATTTTTGGTATGGAATAGATTATAGGAGTTAGATTTGGTACTCTTAAATACATAATTTACATATGTATATATAATACCAAAATCCCGTAAATTACGGAGAATCTTTGAAAAGATATCAGTCAAAGTTCGCAATAACAGATATGATAAGATAAGAATTCGTCTATACACTATCAATGCAGTAAATGCAGTAAAACGTGTCTAGACTTATGAATGATAAGCAGGTAATTTCCTAAGGATGATAAGCAGATGATTTTCGACTAGAAATGATAAGCAAAACTTTTGACATGTAGACACGGTCGAAGTCCAGACTCATTAATGCATCCTAACAACTACTAGTTAGACACACTAATACAAGACCTGGTTCGCTACGACCACCGCTCTGATACCAACTGAAAGGACCCGTCCTAATCCACCTGGACGAAGTCATCAACATTTAGTCCCATTGCGATGATCGGCTCCAAGTAATGTCCTTATATTGAGCAAATGCACAGCGGAAGACTTAATTCGTACCTGAGAATAAACATGCTTTAAAGTGTCAACCAAAAGGTTGGTGAGTTCATAGGTTTATCATAACAATCATTTCAATATGTTAATAGACCACAAGATTTCATAATCATAAACATAATACACTCGCAAGTGTATGTAAAGCATTCTTTGTGGTTGAGCACTTGGTAACCATACTTAACATTTAATCAACGTCGCATATTCCCTTTATTATGAAATCTCACTACACCGTACCAAGTGTAGTCACCAAAACGAAGTACTGTGCAACCGTTGAATACTGGTCGTCCAGTCCGGTTGGGGTTGTCAGGCCCGATAGATCTATCAACAGGATTCGCGTTTACAATACCCATGTAAATAGTAGTTACCAAGCTACAGGAAAATATGCCAGTGGTACAACTCAACGTAGAATATATTTTTAAGTACTTGTGTCTATTTTGTAAACGTTTATAAAAGCAGCGCATGTATTCTCAGCCCAAAAATATATATTGCAAAAGCAATTAAAAAGGGAGCAAATGAAACTCACTTTTGCCTTGAAGGTATTTAATTTGACTTGGTCTCCGATAGATATCACGAACCTAACCATATATATAATATATCAACATATTTTCTTTTTAAGTAATCGTTACATATATATACTTTTAATACTTTTAATATTTTCTTAGTCCGTAGTTAGCAGTCCGATGTTAGTGGTCCATAATTAGTTGCTTAAATAAAATAAATAAAGACCCCATCGTATTCGTATTGATCAGAATTAATCTCGACCCATGGTACCATGTTGTCAAATGACGTGTTGCGTACATAAAGTACCGTGTTGTCAAATGACGTGTTGCGTACAATCATGAGGTCTTATGATTAATCTTCTCGTGTTGTTTACGGGTGGTCCTGAAATATATAAAATAAAATCATAAGTAATTATATATAAAATATCATATTAATTAGAAAAGATATGATTAATTTACTTTTTCTCCAAATATTTTCGTAGCTAAACTAGCTTCGGATACCCAATCTTGTTTTAGTCGTAGTTTCTTCATTACAACTCCGTTTTTGTTGGTTCAACTTGCCACTTCCTTGGATCGAATAAGTTTTAAGAATATGAACTGAAAATACCTTAGTTTGTATTCGAAATCATAGGTTATAGGTCAAACTTTGGTGAAACTTATGAAAGTGATCATTTTCCATCATAAAAACAACATTTAATGATCATTTTTCTAAAAATACTTACACTTTGAGTTAAACCATGAAATTTTTATGTGTTAACATATTCATAAGAAATATCATTTTTCTAGAACATGAACTTCCAATTCAAAGTTCAAGATGGTTTTTAATTATCCAACCCAAAACAGCCCCCGGTTGCACTCTGACGACGTAGATTCAGTTTTTAAGATGTTCTTTGTAAAATCAAGTTATATCTTGTTAGGTTAGCATATTATTATGATATATTACAAGTCTTGAAGTGTTTTAAAAGTCAAGTTAGAAGGATCTATTTAGTTTGCGAACAAGTTTGAAATCATTCAAACTATGTTCTTGTTGTTAAAATTTTATACCACAAAATAAGATAGCTATATGAATATGAATTGAATAAGATTATGAACAAGGTTACTACCTCAAGTTACTTGGAGAAAGTTACTGCAAAAGATAAGAAATAATCTTGGAATCAAAGAGTGGTGGAGTTAGATCAAAAGGTTGGAAGTAAACTTCTTCAAATGGGTGGTTATTTTGATATGTTCTTGAAAGAGTTTTCTTATGGTGTTTAAGGCTTGTAATTGAAGCTAAATGATGGGGAAAATGCTTGGAGATGATCAAGTATGAAGTTAGGAGTATTTTGAGAGATAAATGAGGGTGTAGATATGAGAAAATGGAGTGAAGAAATGGTGTTCATTTATAAAAACGTTTTTAGTTTATAAAGAAAGAAAAGGATTCCTAATTTTGTTTTCTTACTAATAATTCATACAACTTGACAAATCCTAGTTACCTCATATCTAGGGCAGTAATAATATTGATTAGGATGTTGATTTAATGTGTATATACCAATAGTAAATACATATAGAAGCTGAGTATGATACGGGTACATATACCCTAGATATACGTATAGAAATCTTGAGGAACGGAACGAGAATTCAAATATAGCTATCTTTTGTGAATATACTTATATTGTTTTATGTATTTAAGTCCTTAAAAAGTGATTAAATACATTATATATACGATACATGTATAAGCATTATAGATTATAAGTATATATATCAAATAATGTTACGTATAGTTATCATTTTGAAAACTTAAGTGAGTAGTTTCAAAATATACTTATAACTCATTGTCATTAGTACACAATGAGATGTTAAACCATCCTTAAATCATGTTAAATATATATAAATACATATATATACACAAACGTATAATTATCGTATGTTATATAGTTCGTGATATCATCGGTCATATTGGACGGTCAAACGTTGTGTAAAACTCTTTTCAAAAACACAAGTCTTAACAATTTGGATTGCTTATCATGTTGGTATGGTTTAATTTATGTAAATATTAATCTCATAAGTATAATTTGGTCGGAAAATTTCGGGTCATTACAGTACCTACCCGTTAAAGAAATTTCGTCCCCGAAATTTGATAGAGGTTGTTATGGATAACAATAAGAAGGTTTTCATGACAAATATAAGGTGATAATGGAGTTTTATCATCATTGAGTAATGTAGATAAAATGATTCGATTATGCGAAGAATATAAATGAGACTATCGTAAAAGAGTGAGATGAGTAAAACATATTCGTCTTAACCGATGATGTAGTTATGATTGATTTCCGGGATTTAAGGGATTTAAAGAGAATCTTGCGTAATAAGATTTGGTTCTTTGGTGATTACGTAATAAGATTTGGTTCTTTCGTTGTAAAGACATTTAATGTATATATATCATATTAAGAGATATTCATACATGATAATATCATGATAATATAATAATTTAAAATCTCATTTGATATTATAAACATTGGGTTAACAACATTTAACAAGATCGTTAACCTAAAGGTTTCAAAACAACACTTACATGTAACGACTAACGATGACTTAACGACTCAGTTAAAATGTATATACATGTAGTGTTTTAATATGTATTTATACACTTTTGAAAGACTTCAATACACTTATCAAAATACTTCTACTTAACAAAAATGCTTACAATTACATCCTCGTTCAGTTTCATCAACAATTCTACTCGTATGCACCCGTATTCATACTCGTACAATACACAGCTTTTAGATGTATGTACTATTGGTATATACACTCCAATGATCAGCTCTTAGCAGCCCATGTGAGTCACCTAACACATGTGGGAACCATCATTTGGCAACTAGCATGAAATATCTCATAAAATTACAAAAATATGAGTAATCATTCATGACTTATTTACATGAAAACAAAATTACATATCCTTTATATCTAATCCATACACCAACGACCAAAAACACCTACAAACACTTTCATTCTTCAATTTTCTTCATCTAATTGATCTCTCTCAAGTTCTATCTTCAAGTTCTAAGTGTTCTTCATATATTCTACAAGTTCTAGTTACATAAAATCAAGAATACTTTCAAGTTTGCTAGCTCACTTCCAATCTTGTAAGGTGATCATCCAACCTCAAGAAATCTTTGTTTCTTACAGTAGGTTATCATTCTAATACAAGGTAATAATCATATTCAAACTTTGGTTCAATTTCTATAACTATAACAATCTTATTTCAAGTGATGATCTTACTTGAACTTGTTTTCGTGTCATGATTCTGCTTCAAGAACTTCGAGCCATCCAAGGATCCGTTGAAGCTAGATCCATTTTTCTCTTTTCCAGTAGGTTTATCCAAGGAACTTAAGGTAGTAATTATGTTCATAACATCATTCGATTCATACATATAAAGCTATCTTATTCGAAGGTTTAAACTTGTAATCACTAGAACATAGTTTAGTTAATTCTAAACTTGTTCTCAAACAAAAGTTAATCCTTCTAACTTGACTTTTAAAATCAACTAAACACATGTTCTATATCTATATGATATGCTAACTTAATGATTTAAAACCTGGAAACACGAAAAACACCGTAAACTTTGATTTAAAAGTTGTTATTCTGAGAAAAATGATTTTTATTATGAACATGAAACTATATCCAAAAATTATTGTTAAACTCAAAGTGGAAGTATGTTTTCCAAAATGGTCATCTAGACGTCGTTCTTTCGACTGAAATAACTACCTTTACAAAAACGACTTGTAACTTATTTTTCCGACTATAAACCTATACTTTTTCTATTTAGATTCATAAAATAGAGTTCAATATGAAACCATAGCAATTTGATTCACTCAAAACGGATTTAAAATGAAGAAGTTATGGGTAAAACAAGATTGGATAATTTTTCTCATTTTAGCTACGTGAAAATTGGTAACAAATCTATTCCAACCATAACTTAATCAACTTGTATTGTATATTATGTAATCTTGAGATACCATAGACACGTATACAATGTTTCGACCTATCATGTCGAGACATCTATATATATTTCGGAACAACCATAGACACTCTATATGTGAATGTTGGAGTTAGCTATACAGGGTTGAGGTTGATTCTAAAATATATATAGTTTGAGTTGTGATCAATACTGAGATACGTATACACTGGGTCGTGGATTGATTCAAGATAATATTTATCGATTTATTTCTGTACATCTAACTGTGGACAACTAGTTGTAGGTTACTAACGAGGACAGCTGACTTAATAAACTTAAAACATCAAAATATATTAAAAGTGTTGTAAATATATTTTGAAGATACTTTGATATATATGTATATATTGTTATAGGTTCGTGAATCAACCAGTGGCCAAGTCTTACTTCCCGATGAAGTAAAAATCTGTGAAAGTGAGTTACATGCAGGTTTTATAAATGATTTACAAAATAGACACAAGTACGTGAAACTACATTCTATGGTTGAATTATTGAAATCGAATATGCCCCTTTTTATTAAGTCTGGTAATCTAAGAATTAGGGAACAGACACCATAATTGACGCGAATCCTAAAGATAGATCTATTGGGCCTAACAAACCCCATCCAAAGTACCGGATGCTTTAGTACTTCGAAATTTATATCATATCCGAAGGGTGTCCCGGAATGATGGGGATATTCTTATATATGCATCTTGTTAATGTCGGTTACCAGGTGTTCACCATATGAATGATTTTTATCTCTATGTATGGGATGTGTATTGAAATATGAAATCTTGTGGTCTATTATTATGATTTGATATATATAGGTTAAACCTATAACTCACCAACATTTTTGTTGACGTTTTAAGCATGTTTATTCTCAGGTGATTATTAAGAGCTTCCGCTGTCGCATACTTAAATAAGGACGAGATTTGGAGTCCATGCTTGTATGATATTGTGTAAAAATTGCATTCAAGAAACTTATTTTGTTGTAACATATTTGTATTGTAAACCATTATGTAATGGTCGTGTGTAAACAGGATATTTTAGATTATTATTATTTGATAATCTACGTAAAGCTTTTTAAAACCTTTATCTATGAAATAAAGGTTATGGTTTGTTTTAAAAATGAATGCAGTCTTTGAAAAACGTCTCATATAGAGGTCAAAAGCTCGCAACGAAATCAATTAATATGGAACGTTTTTAATCAATAAGAACGGGACATTTCAGCGAAGTTGTAAGTTTGAAGAATATTTGTATGTGATATATTATTATAATCAGTTTTTCATATGGAATTGTAGTAGTTGAATTGTATATTAGCTACTAAGTATGAATTTAATGGGTAGGTAGTACCCGAATTTAAACTTATAAAACGCTAATATGAAGAAAAAGCTTTTATAAATGAGTTCATATTATGCTACGAGATACTATTGACTACTCTTAATATTCTGTATGATTAAATTATTTCATTTGACTATTTTGAAGGAAATGGCACCGACTACTCGACACACCTTCAATATGAGCGAAGAGGAATTTCGTGCCTTTCTTGCTTCAAACATAGCCGCAGTACAGGCCGCGCTACATACCAACAATAACTCTGAATCTAGCAATACAGCTAACGGCGCAAGAAATCGTGTAGGATGCTCCTACAAGGAATTCACTGCCTGCAAACCTTCAGAATTTGATGGGACCGAAGGACCAATTGGATTGAAACGGTGGACCGAAAAAGTTGAATCGGTGTTTGCCATAAGTAAGTGTGTTGAAGGAGACAAAGTGAAGTACGCTACGCATACCTTCACAGGTATTGCGTTAACATGGTGGAATACCTATCTAGAGCAAGTGGGACAAGATGCTGCTTACGCGCTACCGTGGTCAGCATTCGAGCACTTGATGAACGAGAAGTACCGTCCCAGAACCGAGGTCAATAAGCTCAAGTCAGAACTTAGAGGGTTACAAACACAGGGATTCGATATTACTTCGTACGAAAGACGATTCACAGAATTGTGCCTATTGTGTCGGAGAGCGTTCGAAGATGAGGAAGAGAAGATCAACGCGTTTGTGAAAGGGTTACTGGAGAGAATCCAAGAAGATATAAGTTCACACGAGCCTGCCTCCATACAAAAGGCATGTAGAATGGCTCACAAACTAGTGAACCAGATTGAGGGAAGAATTAAAGAACAGGCGGCCGAAGAGGCCAACGTGAAGCTAGTCAAAAGAAAGTGGGAGGAAAACGGTGATAAGAGTCACCAATACAACAACAACTATCCCAACAATCGCAACATCAATCGCAACTACAACAAACGGCACAACAACAACAACAACAACAACAACTACAACAATCATCACAACAACAATAACAACCGCAACAACAACAACAATCAGAAGCAGCTATGCCAAAGGTGTGAAAAGTATCACTCGGGGTTCTGCACCAAATTTTGCAACAAGTGTAAAAGAATGGTCATAGCGCGGCGAAGTGTGAGGTCTACGGACCAGGGGTTAACAGAACGAAAGGAACAAATGGTGTCGGAACGAGTAATGGCGGAGCAAGTAGTGTCGGAGTAAGTTATGCCAATGTAGTTTGTTATAAATGTGGAAAACCGAGCCACATTATTAGAAATTGCCCGAACCAGGAGAACACAAATGGACAAGGCCGCGGAAGAGTTTTCAATATTAATGCGGCAGACGCACAGGAAGACTCGGAGCTTGTTACGGGTACGTTTCTTATTGACAATAAATCTGCTTACGTTTTATTTGATTCGGGTGCGGATAGAAGCTATATGAGTAGAGATTTTTGTGCTAAATTAAATTGTCCATTGACGTCGTTGGATAGTAAATCTTTACTCGAATTAGCAAATGGTAAATTAATTTCAGCAGATTATATATGCTGGAATCGAGAAATTAAACTGGGTAGCGAAATATTTAAGATTGATTTGATACCGGTAGAGTTAAAGAGTTTTGATGTAATAGTTGGCATGGACTAGTTGAAGGAGATGAAAGCAGAGATCGTATGTTACAAAAATGCAATTCGCATTGTACCAGAAGAAGGAGAACCCTTAATGGTGTACGGAGAAAAGGGCAACACGAAGCTACATCTTATTAGTAATTTGAAGGCACAAAAACTAATAAGAAAAGTTGCTATGCTGTTCTAGCACACGTCGAGAAAGTAAAAACTGAAGAAAAGAGCATCAATGATGTTCCCGTCGCAAAAGAATTTCCCGATGTATTTCCGAAAGAATTACCGGGACTACCTCCACATCAATCTATTGAATTTCAAATAGATCTTGTACCAGGAGCTGCACCAATAGCTCGTGCTCCTTACAGACTCGCACCCAGTGAGATGAATGAACTACAAAGCCAACTGCAAGTACTATTAGAACGTGGTTTCATTCGACCAAGCACATCACCATGGGGAGCTCCTGTTTTGTTTGTCAAGAAGAAGGATGGTACATTTGGGTTGTGTATTGACTACAGAGAGTTGAATAAACTTACCATCAAAAATCGTTATCCACTACCGAGAATTGAAGACTTATTTGATCAACTACAACGCTCGTCGGTTTATTCGAAAATCGATTTACTTTCTGGATATCATCAAATGCGAGTAAAGGAGGATGATATTCCAAAAACTGCTTTTAGGACGCGTTATGGTCATTACGAGTTTATGGTTATGCCGTTTGGATTGACTAACGCACCAGCTGTGTTTATGGACCTTATGAACCGAGTGTGTGGGCCATATCTTGACAAGTTTGTCATTGTTTTCATCGATGACATACTTATTTACTCAAAGAATGATCAAGAGCACGAAGAACATTTGAGAAAAGTGCTAGAAGTATTGAGGAAAGAAAAACTGTACGCTAAGTTTTCAAAGTGTGCATTTTGGTTGGAAGAAGTTCAATTTCTCGGTCACATAGTGAACAAAGAAGGTATCCAGGTGGACCCGGCAAAGATCGAAACCGTTGAAAAGTGGGAAACCCCAAAAACTCCGAAGCATATACGTCAATTTTTAGGATTGGCTGGTTACTACAGAAGATTCATCCAAGATTTCTCCAAAATAGCAAAACCCTTGACTATATTAACGCATAAAGGGAAGAAATTTAAATGGAAGGATGAACAAGAGAAGGCGTTTCAGTTATTAAAGAAAAAGCTAACTACGGCACCAATATTGTCATTGCCTGAAGGGAATGATGATTTTGTGATTTATTGTGACGCATCAAAGCAAGGTCTCGGTTGTGTATTAATGCAACGAACGAAGGTGATTGCTTATGCGTCTAGACCATTGAAGATTCACGAGCAAAATTATACGACTCACGATTTGGAATTGGGTGCTGTTGTTTTTGCATTAAAGACTTGGAGGCATTATTTATATGGGGTCAAAAGTATTATATATACCGACCACAAAAGTCTCCAACATATATTTAATCAGAAGCAACTGAATATGAGACAACGCAGGTGGATTGAACTGTTGAATGATTATGATTTTGAGATTCGATACCACCCGGGGAAGGCCAATGTGGTAGCTGACGCTTTGAGTAGAAAGGACAGAGAACCTATACGGGTAAAAGCTATGAATATAATTATTCGTACTAACCTTACTACTCAAATAAAGGAGGCGCAACAGGGGGTTGTAAAAAAAGAAAAGTTGAAGAATGAGATACCCAAAGGATCAGAGAAACATCTTAATATTCGGGAAGACGGAACCCGATACAGGGCTGATAGAATTTGGGTACCAAGGTTTGGAGATGTGAGAGAAATGGTACTTAAAGAAGCACATAAAACCAGATATTCAATACATCCCGAAGCGGGGAAGATTTATAAAGATCTCAAGAAACACTTTTGGTGTCCGGGTATGAAAGCCGATATTGTTAAATATGTAGGAGAATGTTTGACGTGTTCTAAGGTTAAAGCTGAACATCAGAAACCATCAGGTCTACTACAACAACCTGAAATCCCAGAATGGAAATGGGAAAACATTACCATGGATTTCATTACTAAATTGCCAAGTACTGCAAGTGGTTATGATACTATTTGGGTAATAGTTGATCGCCTCACCAAGTCAGCATACTTCCTGCCAATGAGAGAAGATGACAAAATGGAGAAGTTGGCGCGATTGTATTTGAAGGAGGTTGTCTCCAGACATGGAATACCCATCTATATTATCTCTGATAGGGATGGTAGATTTGTTTCAAGGTTCTGGCAGACATTGCAACAAGCATTGGGGACTCGTCTAGACATGAGTACTGCCTATCATCCACAAACTGATGGGCAGAGCGAAAGGACGATACAAATGCTTGAATACATGCTACGAGCATGTGTTATTGATTTCGGAAACAGTTGGGATCGACACCTACCGTTAGCAGAATTTTCCTACAACAACAGTTATCATTATAGTATTGAGATGGCGCCGTTTGAGGCACTTTATGGTAGAAAGTGCAGATATCCGATTTGTTGGAATGAAGTGGGGGATAGACAGATTACGGGTCCGGAGATAATACAAGAAACTACCGAGAAAATCATCCAAATTCAACAACGATTGAAAACCGCCCAGAGTCGACAAAAGAGCTACGCGGACAGTAAAAAAAAAGATATAGAGTTTGAAATTGGAGAAATGGTCATGCTTAAGGTTTCACCTTGGAAAGGCGTTGTTCGATTTGGTAAACGGGGAAAACTAAATCCAAGGTACATTGGACCATTCAAGATTATAGATCGTGTCGGACCAGTAGCTTACCAACTGGAGCTACCTCAACAACTCGCGGCTGTACATAACACTTTACACGTCTCGAATTTGAAGAAATATTTTGCCAAAGAAGATCTCACTATTCCTTTGGACGAAATCCAAATCAATGAAAAACTTCAATTCATTGAAGAACCCGTCGAAATAATGGATCGTGAGGTTAAGAGACTTAAGCAAAACAAGATACTGATTGTTAAGGTTCGATGGAATGCTCGTAGAGGACCTGAGTTTACCTGGGAGCTTGAAGATCAGATGAAGAAGAAATACCCGCATCTATTTCCAGAAGATTCGTCAACACCTTCAACAGCTTAAAATTTCGGGACGAAATTTATTTAATGGGCAGGTACTGTAGTGACCCGAACTTTTCCATGTTTATATATATTAATTGAGATTGATATTTACATGATTAAATGTTTCCAACATGTTAAGAAATCAAACTTGTTAAGACTTGATTAAATGAAATAAGTTTAATATAGACAATTGATCACCCAAGTTGACCGGTGATTCACGAACGTTACAAATTTGTAAAAACTACATGTTGTGGTATATATAGACATATATATATATGGTTGACATGAGATTATGATGAGTAAGTATCTCACTAAGTATATTAACAATGTGTGATATACATAAGAAATGAGATTACTAAGTTAAGAAACTCGAAATGATATATATAACGATTATCGTTATGATAACGTCTACTAAATACATATGTATCATATTAAGATATTGATACACTATATTTAACATGATAAAATGATATTTAAATATATCATTAAGTGTGTTAACAATGAACTACATATGTAAAAACAAGACAACTAACTCAAGAATTACGAAACGAGACTTATATGTAACGATTATCATTGTAACGATATTTTAATGTATATATCATATTAAGAGATATTCATACATCATAATATCATGATAATATAATAATTTAACATCTCATTTGATATAATAAACATTGGGTTAACAACATTAATTGAGATCGTTAACTTAAAGGTTTCAAAACAACATTTACATGTAACGACTAACGAAGACTTAACGACTCCATTAGAATGTATATACATGTTGTGTTTTTATATGTATTCTTACACTTTTGAAAGACTTCAAGACACATATCAAAGTACTTCTACTTAACAAAAATGCTTACAATTACATCTTCTTTCAGTTTCATCAACAATTCTACTCGTATGCACCCGTATTCGTACTCGTACAATACACAGCTTTTAGATGTATGTACTATTGGTATATACACTCCAATGATAAGCTCTTAGCATACCATGTGAGTCACCTAACACATGTGGGAACCATCATTTGGCAACTAGCATGAAATATCTCATAAAATTACAAAAATATTAGTAATCATTCATGACTTATTTACATGAAAACAAAATTACATATCCTTTATATCTAATCCATATACCAACGACCAAAAATACCTACAAACACTTTCATTCTTCAATTTTCTTCATCTAATTGATCTCTCTCAAGTTCCATCTTTAAGTTCTAAGTGTTCTTCATAAATTCCATAAGTATAGTTTCATAAAAATCAAGAATACTACCAAGTTTGCAAGTTTACTTCCAAGCTTTCTAATCCATTCCAAGTAATCATCTAAGATCAAGGAACCTTTATTATTTATAGTAGGTTATCTTTCTAATTCAATTTAATATTCATATTCAAACTTTGAATCAATTTTTAAAACTATAACAATCTTATTTCGAGTGAAAATCTTACTTGAACTGTTTTCGTGTCATGATTCTGCTTCAAGAACTTTCAAGCCATCCAAGGATCCTTTGAAGCTAGATCCATTTTTCTCATTTCCAGTAGTTTTATCCAGAAAACTTGAGGTAGTAATGATGTTCATAACATCATTCGATTCATACATATAAAGCTATCTTATTCGAAGGTTTAAACTTGTAATCACTAGAACATAGTTCAGTTAATTCTAAACTTGTTCACAAACAAAAGTTAATCCTTCTAACTTGAATTTTAAAATCAACTAAACACATGCTCTATATCTATATGATATGCTAACTTAATGATTTAAAACCTGGAAACACGATGAACACCATAAAATCGGATATACGCTGTTGTAGTGATACCGGGTGCTGTTTTGGTTTGGATAATTAAAAACTATGATAAACTTTGATTTAAAAGTTGTTCTTCTGGGAAAATGATTTTTCATATGAACATGAAACTATATCCAAAAATCTTGGTTAAACTCAAAGTGAAAGTACGTTTTTCAAAATGGTCATCAAGATGTCGTTCTTTCGATGGAAATGACTACCTCTTTAGTAATTGACATGTAACTTAAATTTCCAACTATAAACCTATACTTTTGGATTCTTAAATTAGAGTTCAATATGAAACCATAGCAATTTAATTCACTCAAAATGGATTTAAAATGAAGAAGTTATGGGTAAAACAAAATTGGATATTTTTGATCTTTTTAGCTACGGGAAATGTTTAACAAATCTATACAAATCATATCCTAGCTAACTTATATTGTATTATACATGTATTTTAATATATTATGTAATCTTGGGATACTATAGACACGTATGCAAATGTTTTGACATATCATATCGACCCCTATATATATATTATTTGGAGCAACCATAGACACTCTATATGCAGTAATGTTGGAGTTAGCTATACAGGGTTGAGGTTGATTCCAAAAATATATATACTTTGAGTTGTGATTTAGCCTGAGACGTGTATACACTAGGTCGTGGATTGATTCAAGATAATATATATCGATTTATTTCTGTACATCTAACTATGAACAACTAGTTGTAGGTTACTAACGAGGACAGCTGACTTAATACACTCAAATCTTTAAAACATAATAAAAATGGTTGTAATTATATTTTGAACAAACTTTGATATATTTGTACATATTTGTATAGGTTCGTGAATCGATCCGTGGCCAAGTCTTATTTCCGAGGAAGGAAATATCTGTGAAAGTGAGTTATAGTCCCACTTTTAAAATCTAATATTTTTGGGATGAGAATACATGCAGGTATTATAAATGATTTACAAATTAGACACAAGTATGTGAAACTACATTCTATGGTTGAATTATCGAAATCGAATATGCCCCTTTTTATAAAGTATGGTAATCTAAGAATTAGGGAACAGACACCCTAATTGACGCGAATCCTAAAGATAGATCTATTGGGCCTAACAAACTCCATCCAAAGTACTGGATGCTTTAGTACTTCGAAATTTATATCATATCCGAAGGGTGTCCCGGAATGATGGGGATATTCTTATTTATGCATCTTGTTAATGTCGGTTACCAGGTGTTCACCATATGAATGATTTTTATCTCTATGTATGGGATGTGTATTGAAATATGAAATCTCGTGGTCTATTGTTACGATTTGATATATATAGGTTAAACCTATAACTCACCAACATTTTTGTTGACGTTTAAAGCATGTTTATTCTCAGGTGAATATTAAGAGCTTCCGCTGTTGCATACTAAAATAAGGACAACATTTGGAGTCCATGTTTGTATGATATTGTGTAAAAACTGCATTCAAGAAACATATGTCGATGTAATATATTTCTATTGTAAACCATTATGTAATGGTCGTGTGTAAACAGTATATTTTAGATTATCATTATTTGATAATCTACGTAATGTTTTTAAAACCTTTATTGATAAAATAAAGGTTATGGTTGTTTTAAAAATGAATGCAGTCTTTGAAAAATGTCTCATATAGAGGTCAAAACCTCGCAACGAAATCAATTAATATGGAACGTTTATAATCAATATGAACGGGAGATTTCAACGTCAAACATTCTCCTACGTATCTAGCAATATCGGCTTTCATATCCGGCCAACAAAAGTGTTTCTTGAGAACTCGGTACATCTTTCCCGCTCTGGGATGTATTGAGTATCTGGTTTTATGTGCTTCTCTAAGTACTATTTCACTCATATCTCCAAACTTTGGTACCCAAATTCTTTCATCTCTATACCGGGTTCCGTCTTCCCGAATATTAAGATGTTTCTCCGATCCTTTGGGTATTTCATTCTTCAAATTTCCCTCTTTCAAAACTCCCTGTTGCGCCTCCTTTATTTGAGTAGTAAGTTTAGTATGAATAATTATATTCATAGCTTTTACTCGAATAGGTTCCATGTCCTTTCTGCTCAAGGCGTCGGCCACCACATTTGCCTTCCCTGAGTGGTAACGAATTTCAAAGTCGTAATCATTCAACAACTCACTCCACCTACGCTACCTCATGTTAGTTGTTTCTGATCAAATATGAGTTGGAGGCTTTTGTGGTCGGTATATATAATATTTTGGACCCCATATAAATAGTGCCTCCATGTCTTTAATGCAAAAACAACAGTGCCCAATTCCAAATCGTGAGTCGTATAATTTTGCTCGTGAATCTTCAATTGTCTGGACGCATAAGCAATTACCTTCGTTCGTTGCATTAATACACAACCGAGGCCTTGCTTTAAGGCGTCACAATAAATCAAAAAATCATCATTCCCTTTTAGCAATGACAATATAGGTGCTGTAGTTAGCTTTTTCTACAATAACCGAAACGCTTTCTCTTGTTCATCCTTCCATTCAAATTTCTTCCCTTTATGTGTTAATGCAGTCAAGGGTTTTGCTATTTTGGAAAAATATTGGATGAATCTTCTGTAGTAACTAGCCAATCCTAAAAATTGGCGTATATGCTTCGGAGTTTTCGGGGTTTCCCAGTTTTCAAAGGTTTCAATCTTGGACGGATCCACCTGAATACCTTCTTTGGTCACTACGTGGCCGTGGAATTGAACTTCTTTCAACTAAAATGCACACTTTGAAAACTTAGCGTACAGTTTTTCTTTCCTCAACAACTCTAGCACTTTTCTCAAATGTTCTTCGTACTCTTGATCATTCTTTGAGTAAATAAGTATGTCATCGATGAAGACAATGACAAACTTGTCAAGATATGGTCCACACACTCGGTTCATGAGGTCCATGAACACAGCTGGTGCGTTAGTCAATCCAAAGGGCATAACCATAAACTCGTAATGACCATAACGTGTCCTGAAAGTAGTCTTTGGAATATCATCCTCCTTCACCCGCATTTGATGATATCCAGAACGTAAATCGAACTTCGAATAAACCGACGAGCCTTGTAGTTGATCAAATAATTCGTCGATTCTCGGTAGTGGGTAGCGGTTCTTGATGGTGACTTTGTTCAACTCTTGGTAGTTGATACACAACCTGAATGTACCATCTTTCTTTTTGACAAACAAAACAGGAGCTCCCCACGGTGATGTGCTTGGTCGAATGAAACCACGCTCTAAAAGTTCCTGTAATTGACTCTGGAGTTCCTTCATTTCGCCGGGTGCGAGTCTGTATGGAGCACGAGCTATTGGTGCAACTCCTGGTACAAGGTCTATTTGAAATTCAACGGATCATTGTGGAGGTAGTCCCGGTAATTCTTTCGGAAATACATCGGGAATTTCTTTTGCGACGGGAACATCATTGATGTTCTTTTCTTCGGTTTGTACTTTCTCGACATGTGCTAGAACAGAATAGCAACCTTTTCTTATTAGTTTTTGCGCCTTCAAATTACTAATAAGATTTAGCTTCGCGTTGCTCTTTTATCCGTACACCATTAAGGGTTTTCCTTTTTCTCGTACAATGCGAATTGCATTTTTGTAACATACGATCTCTGCTCTGTCCTTTTTCAACTAATCCATGCCAATTATCACATCAAAACTCCCTAACTCTACTGGTATCAAATCAATCTTAAACGTTTCGCTAACCATTTTAATTTCTTGATTCTGACATATTTTATCTGCTGTAATTAATTTACCGTTTGCTAATTCGAGTAAAAACTTATTCTCCAATGGCGTTAATGGGCAACTTAATTTAGCACAAAAATCTCTACTCATATAGCTTCTATCCGCACCCGAATCAAATAAAACATAAGCAGGTTTATCGTCAATAAGAAACGTACCCGTAACAAGCTCCGGGTCTTCCTGCCCTTTAACGGCATTAATGTTCAAGACTCTTCCTCAGTTTTACCCATTATTATTTTCCTGATTTGGGCACATAGTTCTGTAGTGGCCCTTCTTCCCGCATCCGAAACAAGTAATGTGGGCATTATTTGTTCCTCTAGCCGCTGATCCATAAACTTTACATTTCGTCGCACCATGGCCCTTTCTATTACACTTAGTAAACGATGTCGTACAGAGCCCGTTCAGATGGTATCCTTCACACCTCTGGCATGGTTTCTGCTTCTGGTTATTATTGTTGGGATTGTTGTTGTTGCAGTTGTTATTATCATTGGAACGATAGTTGTAGTTGTTGTTGGGATTGTTATTGTTGTTGGGGTTAAAGTTGCTGTTGTTGTGGTAGTTGTGGCGTTTGTGATTGCAATTATTGTGGTAGTTGTGACTCTTGTCACTGTTTTCTTCCCACTTTCTCTTGACTTGTTTCGTGTTGGCTTCTTCGGCCGCCTGTTCTTTAATTCTTCCCTCAATCTGATTTATAAGTTTGTGAGCCATTCGACTTGCCTTTTGTAAGGAGGCGGGCTCGTGTGAACTCACGTCCTCCTGAATCCTTTCTGGTAACCCTTTTACAAACGTGTCGATCTTCTCTTCTTCATCTTCGAACACTCCCGGACATAATAAGCACAACTCTGTGAATCGTCGTTCGTACATGTTAATATCAAATCCTTGTGTTCGTAACCCTCTAAGCTCTACTTTGAGCTTATTGACCTCATTTCTGAGACGATACTGCTCATTCATCATATGTTTGAATGCTGACCATGGTAATGCGTAAGCAGCATCTTGTCCCACCTGCTCGAGATAGGTGTTCCACCATGTTAACGCAGTACCTGTGAAGGTATGCGTAGCGTACTTTACTTTGTCTTCTTTAGTGCACTTACTTATGGCAAACACTGATTCGACCTTCTCGGTCCACCGTTTTACTCCGATTGGACCTTCGGTTCCATCGAATTACAGAGGTTTATAGGCAGTGAATTCTTTGTAGGAGCATCCTACACGATTTCTTTTGGAATTAGTTCCACTGCAAGATCCAGAGTTATTGTTGTTTTGAATCGTAGCCTGTACTGCGGCTATGTCTGCTACAAGGAAAACACGGAAGTCTTCCTCGCTCATGTTCAAGTTCTGACGAGTAGTCGGTGACATTTGAAGGTATTTCGTATGCCCGAGAGACATATTAAATTAATGTGGCTAATGTGTAATGATCCAAGTTGGGTCATACCCAATAACAAGCTTACCGACACGTTATCCGTATTTGATCTTAACGATTGGATTATTGATTAAATACTCGACACTTGAACTTTAAGAAAAATGGTTTTCTGAAATATTACTTGATGTGTATATATATATATATATATATATAAATAATTTATATAATAAGAATTTAATTATTTATAGGTTAAATAATTAATTTTGTTATGTTACATTTTTTATAAAATTGGTTTTATAAATAGAAATGTACATAATAAATTGTATGGAAGTTTTATAAAATAGTTTTATAAAATTTAACTTTTATAAAACTTATTTTATTAAACAAAAGAGTAAGTGGTCTTGGAAGTGTAAGTACATGCTAGAGATTCTATCTAGTTGGCCATTCTTTCCCTTTACTCCATATAGATGTTTCTTGACTCTTTGGAACTAACACATGCAAGTACACATCAAAATAACAAGCAAAAAAAACTGCATTATCCTCCCTTCCTGCTGCTGTTTGGCCGTGACCTTTGGAGGTCATAAAGGGATTCATTTTCTTGTTTGCAAGATTGTTTTGAAGTGTCAATAAAATCCTAACCAAAAGCTAGGGTGTTGGTGCAAAGTTTGGGGTATAACTACTTGAGGTTTCATTGTTTTGGAGCTCCATTCATCACCATCTTCATCATCATCTATCAACAAGCTAGGAGAAGGTATAAACACTTTTCTTACTTGTAGTTTGTAAGTATGTTTCACAACTTGATCCTAATTGGGATTTAACTTTAAAAGGTTAAAGATTAACAAGTTCAATTGGTAATAATTTTCATGCTTCCGCTTTAATTTGATTCATAAAATGTTTTAAACATTATGGAACTTGTTAAATCCCAACAATGGTATCTAGAGCCGAAGTTGATGGAATATGCTTCGAGATGATTTATTATACCCGCTATATTTTGCATTTTATGTACATGCATGAATGAAAAATGCAAAAATTAATGGGTTTGGGTGGGAGCTTCACTTTGGCCGAATTATTGGGGACCCAAAATGGGTTTTGGGTCTTCCACTTTGGTCATATTTTGGTTGCATGTTGAGTTCACAATCAAGCCTTGACCTTGAGTTTGGATGGTTGCATGTTTGGTTGAATTAATCTATTCATTTGGTATGTAATAGTAATTCATTCATGTAGTTGTAATATTCATTCAATTTGGTTTGTAATTTTATTATTTTGGTTATGTAATTTATTTTATATTTGGTATGTAAAATAGATTAGGTTGTATTTTCATTTTCTAGAAAAATGTATTAGGATATATTTTTTGTAAAAATGAAGATACAAGATGAAGACTTAGAAGATGCATTTGGATGCAAGATTAAGTGGGAGATTTTGAAATCTCCTACTTAGTGTTATAACCCTTAACCTGTGACATTTGTTTTCGGCTAAACAAATGTCTACCAAATCGGCTTGATTGTGAACACATTTGTTTGCATGCGTGGTTGTTTTATTTCTTGTATGATTGTGGATTGTGTATGTTACTACAACAAGTTATCACACAAGTTAACAACAAGTATAACTACAATTTAATTGGTTAAATTATTAACGACATGCAAAACGTCAATTTAATTGGTTAAATTAAAAACGGCTAAAAGGACATTAATAAACGGTTATTAAGAACATGATAAGGATCATATATATAAAACGGTTTATATCAAGTAATTGGCTAAAATTACTAGACTTGAAAATGGATTTCAAATAAACCATACACTAAATGCATGTTGGTGTATGGCATAAATATTTTCTCAAACTAGAATTAAAGAAAACTTAAAACCCTTTACACTAGGTCAACAAGTTTAAACGCCATCCTATTGTATGACACTTAAAAATATTAGGGAACTTATAATGGGATAAAGGTCACCTAACCGTTATGAGCTAACTAATATGGTTAAGGTAAAAATTCGCATGCTTGTGGGATAAAGGTCACCTAACCACTTGTATGTTAATTTTACAAGTTTACACAAGTAGGACGAATTGATTTGGAAATCATGAACTTAGGGTCACCGAAGCATGATGAACAAATAGGCGTTGATGGGATAATATGCCATGCAAAAGGATTGCATGATCCCATAACTTAGAAGTTGCAAAAGGATTGCAATTGTCATACAATGACTACCTAGCTAAATCAAATGACGGGATAAAGACCACCTAACTGAAATTTGGTTTACCGTTGGATACTAAAATTTAATAAATATCAATTGGATTTAAAGGGTATTGATTGTTAAATTAAAATCGATACTTAAATGAACTTGGTTAAATTTTGTAGATGGCCGCCAATAACAACAACATGCAAAACGCACCTATTAACTTGAACAACCTATCGTTAAGGTCTCTCCTTGAGAAAGACAAACTCAACCATACGAACTTTATGGATTGGTTCCGCAATCTTAGGATTGTCCTCAAACTTGAGGATAAGGCGTATGTGTTGGAAGACCCCATTCCCGATCAACCCGACGAAGATGATACGGAAGGCATGGCTTATTGGGATAAGTATTGCGCCGATTCGGTGCAAGTCGCTTGCCTAATGCTTGGGACTATGATACCCGAACTCCAAAAGGATTTCGAGCATCATACTGCATACGACATGATCACGCAATTGAAGGAGATGTTCCTTCAACAAGCCCGTGTCGAGTGCTTCGAGACCGTTCGAGCGCTTCATGCATGTCGTATGGACGACTCCCAATCCGTTTCATTTTATGTCCTTAAGATGAAAAGCCTCATTGATCGCGCAAACCGTCTTAATCTCAACATATCTAATGAGCTAGCCACGGATCTTATCCTAAACTCCTTGTCAAAGAGGTTTGACCAATTTGTAATTAATTACAATATGAATGGGATGGATAAGACCATTGGCGAACTTCATGGCATGCTTAGGACGGCGGAAACTAGCATGGGTAAGAGGGCTTCACCCGTGCTAATGATCAATGATGGTGGGTCCAAAGGTAACAACACCTCTAAGCCAAAGGCGGCTAAGAGGAAAGGACCCGCCCATCAAGGCAAGGGAAAGGGGAGGATGGTTACCCCAACCAAAAACAAGAACAAGAAGCAAAAGGTTGCTGGACAAGCAAACCCCAAGGAAGACTCGTGCTTCGGTTGCGGTGAAATGGGTCACTGGAAACGCAACTGCCTGGTCTACCTTAAGGAGTTGAAGGAAAAGAGGGATGCGGGGCAAACCTCAGGCAATATATATATGGTATATATAGAGCTTAGCATTACTTCTTCTAATACATGGGTATTAGACACTGGATGTGGAACTTACATTTGCGATTCTTTACAGGGGTTCAAAAGAAGTAGCAAGCAAATAGGAACATCAAGTCTCTTTATGGGTAATGGAGCTAAAGTGCAAGTGAAGGCTCAAGGTGACTTTGTATTAAAGCTTCCAAGTGGTTTGGAACTTATTTTGAACAATGTTTTGTATGCACTGGATTTATGTCGAAACATTATTTCAGTTTCCCGTTTAAAACAATGTGGTTTTTATCTTAATTTTGTTAATGATGATATCCACGTTTATTTAGATAATGTATTCTATTTTAAGGCTTCGCCTTCAAATGGAATTTATGAATTGGTTCATGATGACACATCATCTAGTAGCTCAATATACCATACTAGCACCAAGAAACTCAAAAGGGATTTGAGTGATTCCTACTTATGGCATTGTCGCCTTGGTCACATAAACAAGAATCGAATGCATACACTTCAAAAGAATGGCCTTTTGAAATCAAATGAACTGACTCGTTTGATGTATGTGAATCTTGTTTACAAGGCAAAATGACTAAAGCACCTTTCAAAGGGACCTATGAAAGGGCTAAGGACTTATTGGGATTAATACATTCGGATGTATGTGGACCCTTTAAGCCCATAACTAGGAATGGTGAAAGATACTTTGTTACTTTCATTGATGACTTCAGCCGTTTCGGATATGTCTACTTGTTAAGACATAAGGACGAAACTTTTGAAGCATTCAAAGAGTATCAAAACGAAGTACAAAATCAACTCAATAAGACAATCAAGGTACTTTGTACCGATAGAGGAGGTGAATACCTAAGCGATGCCTTCCAAGATCATCTTAGAAGTTGTGGGATTATCTCGCAACTTACTCCACCCGGGACACCACAGCTTAATGGTGTGTCCGAAAGGAGGAACCGAACCCTAATGGATATGGTTCGATCTATGATGGTTAGAAGCTCGTTACCTCTATCATTTTGGGGTTATTGTCTATGCTCCGCGGCTCGTATTTTAAATATGGCCCCAACCAAGAAAGTGGAACGAACTCCTCATGAGATGTGGTTTGGAAAACCTCCATCTCTATCATACTTAAAGGTATGGGGATGTGAAGCTTATCCTAAGCGTTACGTCCCTAATAAGTTGAATGCTCGATCCAAGAAGTGTATCTTCATAGGATATCCCAAGGATGATATGGGATACTATTTCTATGATCCATTCGAGCAAAATGTATTTGTTGCTCAGAAGGCTGAATTCCTTGAAACTAAGTTCCTAATGGAAGGTAATATTGAAAGGAAGATAGATCTTGAGGAGGTTCAAGATCAAGTAGATGATACACAATTGGTTGACACTAGCACTCAACATGAAAATGTTGAGAATGATCAAATGGATGATCAAAATATACAAGACGTTCGCAGATCTGGTAGGATTAGTAATCCACCTGAGAGATATGGGTTTCTCATGGATGATTGCTATGTGGTTGATTTAGATGAACCGACAAACTACCAAGATGCTTTATCAAGGATTGATAAAGATAAATGGCAGGAAGCCATGAACGCTGAGATGCAATCCATGTATGACAACCAAGTTTGGGAACTAGTTGTACAACCTACTAGCTCCAAGTTAGTTGATTGTAAATGGATTTTCAAGATGAAAACCGACATGCATGGAAACTTAAATACATATAAAGCTAGACTTGTAGCAAAAGGTTTCACTCAAACTCAAGGGATTGACTATGATGAAACCTTTTCGCCTGTGGCAATGCTAAAGTCTATTAGGATATTATTTGCCATTGCTGCTCATTATGATTATGAAATATGGAAAATGGATGTCAAGACCGCTTTCTTAAATGGATATCTTGAGGAAGATGTCTATATGGTTCAGCCTGAAGGTTTTGTGGATCCGAAATATCCTAAAAAGGTATGTAAGTTAAAGAAGTCAATCTACGGATTGAAACAAGCATCTAGAATGTGGAATCATCATTTTAATGAGGAAGCCAAGAAATTTGGCTTCATTAAAAATGGTGATGAAGCTTGTGTATACAAGAAAGCTAGTGGGAGCACTATCATGTTCCTTGTATTATATGTGGATGATATATTATTATTTGGGAATGATATTCCGACAATGCAAGGAGTTAAAACTTGGCTAAAAGGCTGCTTCTCCATTAAGGATCTTGAAGAAGCACAATACATTTTGGGGATTAGGATCTATAGGGATAGATCCAAGAAATTGATAGGTCTGAATCAAAGTGCATACATTGAAAAGATCTTGAAAAGGTTCAAGATGGAGAACTCTAAAAAGGGTTTGGTACCTATTCAAAGAGGAACGCTCCTTAGTTCATCTCAGTGTCCCACCACGAAAGATGAACAGGAGAGAATGAAGAAAGTCCCATATGCGTCTGCTAATGGGTCAATCATGTATGCAATGATATGCACTAGACCGGATGTTTCATGCGCTCTTAGCCTGACAAGTAGATACCAGAATAACCCAGGAAACAGTCATTGGATTGCTGTTAAAAGTATATTGAAATACCTTAGGAGGACTAAGGATATGTTTCTTATATACGGGTCTGGTGAGGAGGAACTCGCTGTAAAAGGTTACGTGGACGCGAGTTTCCAAACTGATCGTGATGATTCTCGTTCACAATCCGGTTATGTCTTCACATTAAATAGAGGTGCGGTCTCTTGGAAGAGTTCAAAACAGGATGTTGTTGCTTTATCCACTACAGAGTCGGAGTACATTGCCGCATCATTGGCAGCTCAGGAAGCTGCATGGATGAAGAAATTCATCGACGACTTAGGAGTAGTCCCTTCCATTCAGGACCCTTTGAGATATTTTCTGACAACGAGGGTGCGATTGCTCAAATCAAAGAACCTCGTGCTCATCAAAAGACTCGTCACATTTAGCGGAGATTCAACTACATTAGGGATGAAGTTGAAAAGGGAAAGATATGTATTCGCAAAGTTCACACAGATCTTAATATACCGGATCCTCTCACGAAGCTCTTACATGGAGCAAAACATACTGGACATGTTTGTGCATTAGGGCTTCGATATTCTAGTGATTGGTCATGATCTGTTTAAGTATTGTAACGGAACGAAATTGTTCAAACTCATTAATATAATTATGGTATTAATTTATTTTGAGTCATGTTCCTATTTTGCATATTTTATCCATGAATAAGTAATTATTCTAAATTCCGTAGTCGATCACATTTGTGGGAACAATTGTGAGGTTTAGACTACTATGAACTTTGATTGGTATACATTCACGGGATGAATGTGGGGCAAGATTGCAACCAAGGTTCATAGATATTTGTGGGATACAAATATTGGAAGACCCGCCCTCAAGATTTACTAAATGGAGCCTTTGTGGTTGATCACATGTAGTCTTGAGTAAAGGCGAATATCATTGTATCCTCTGACCTGAGACACATATTAGGTTCAGATATTCACTAAGTATTATGCCTTGATTCTTTCCTTCGCTATTATGAAATATGGTAGTCCATAAGGAAGATCTCAGGTGTAATACAAAGTATATATCTAGGACGTATGTAGTCAAGATGGAATTTGTCCCTCTTATTCATTGAGAGTCAGATGTCTAAGGCCTGATAAAGTTAAATCTAAAAGAGAGTGATCACTCTATGTCTCTTGGATTTAACATGACATCTAGGATGAAAGGATAAATGAAAGATTCACCTAATCATATTCGAGATGGGAACTCGAAAGGGATGATGTTATTGAATGGTACAAAGTCATAACATATTGGGGGTGATGGACGGTCGTTAGGTGGTATCCGTCACTTGCATTAATTTCTTATGTTTCTCGTGCAAGTGGGAGATTGAAGGTATTTCGTATGCCCGAGAGACATATTAAATTAATGTGGCTAATGTGTTATGATCCAAGTCGGGTCATACCCAATAAGAAGCTTACCGACACCTTATCCGTATTTGATCTTAACGATTGGATTATTGATTAAATACGCGACACTTGAACTTTAAGAAAAATGGTTTTCTGAAATATTACTTGATGTGTTTATATATATATATATATAAATTATGGAATAATTTATATAATAAGAATTTAATTATTTATAGGTTAAATAATTAATTTTGTTATGTTACATTTTTTATAAAATTGGTTTTATAAATAGAAATGTACATAATAAATTGTATGGAAGTTTTATAAAATAGTTTTATAAAATTTAACTTTTATAAAACTTATTTTATTAAACAAAAGAGTAAGTGGTCTTGGAAGTGTAAGTACACATGCTAGAGATTCCATCTAGTTGGCCATGCTTTCCCTTTACTCCATATAGATGTTCCTTGACTCTTTGGAACTAACACATGCAAGTACACATCAAAATAACAAGCAAAAAAAAACTGCATTATCCTCCCTTCCTGCTGTTGTTTGGCCGTGACCTTTGGAGGTCATAAAGGGATTCATTTTCTTGTTTGCAAGCTTGTTTTGAAGTGTCAATAAAATCCTAACCAAAAGCTCGGGTGTTGGTGCAAAGTTTGGGGTATAACTACTTGAGGTTTCATTGTTTTGGAGCTCCATTCATCACCATCTTCATCATCATCATCTATCAACAAGCTAGGAGAAGGTATAAACACTTTTCTTACTTGTAGTTTGTAAGTATGTTTCACAACTTGATCCTAATTGGGATTTAACTTTTAAAGGTTAAAGATTAACAAGTTCAATTGGTAATAATTTTCATGCTTCCGCTTTAATTTGATTCATAAAATGTTTTAAACATTATGGAACTTGTTAAATCCCAACACCATTTCCTTCAAAAATAGCCAAAAGAATTGAGTTAATCATATAGAATTTAAGAGTAGTCAATAGTATTCCGTAGCATAATATGAACTTATTTATAAAAGCTTTTTCTTCATATTAGCGTTTTATAATTTTAATTCGGGTAGTACCTACCCGTTAAGTTCATACTTAGTAGCCAATATACAATTCAACTACTATGATTCTATATGAAAAACTAAATACAATAATATTTCACGTTCAAACTTTTATACAATATTTTACAAACATACAATACCACTATTTTACATACATGATGAAATATAGCACATAATGACTTTGATACAAGGCAGTTGTGAAGAAAGTTCTAGTTAATACGCTAGTCGTTCAGCAAAGGCAATAAAGACACGTAATTCATAAGTCCAGAAACAAGTCATACATTCAGGTTTTACTAGTATTATTTCCCATCGTTGGTCTTGTGGAAAATAACCGTTGTGGTCGTTGGCAAGACAGCATGTTGTAACGTCGTCAAAAGGACGAGGGTTACGTAATGCCCAACAACCCCGTAACAATCTAAAAAACTTGTCTCTCACTCCAACTACTGAATCTGTCACTTGTGGGAATGTTTTATTTAACAGTTGCAATCCGATATTCTTTTTCTCACTTGGGTGAGAAGCGAACATCACTAACCCGTAAACATAACATGCTTCTTTAACTTGCATATTGGAAGCTCTTTCTAAAGAACAAAGTCCTATGTTGGGATATGTGGAGTCAAAATAGGCTCTCAACCCGTAGCGTGAAATTGCATTTGGGTTCCCCGCACTTAATGCTTTAAAGGATACATGGTGTAATTTAAGGTCTCCCCAATGTGATATACCCCATCTCTCGAAGGAAAGCCTTTTATAAACTAAGGCATGCCTGGAACGTCTTTCAAATGTTCGACACACTAATTTCTCCATAAATAATTGTGCTGATGAATTCTAACCGATTGTGTTTTATACTGTAAAATAGACTAGGATTAGATTCGTAAAAGAAAATTAACAAACAATACAAGCAATTTTTACATATATCATAAAAGTACAAGCACACTACAATACATGTAACACACAACATGATTACAACTCTTTATTCCGACTCACTTGTTTCTTCCTCTACGGACTCGTTTCATTTGGCTAATTTCCTAGGGATACTTGGTGCTCCTCTAATACGAGCCATCGTTTTCACAAATGGTTTAGAAAAACTTGGTGGCTTAGATGTTCCCGGGTTATAGTTAAAATTTATGAAATACGGGTGTTTACGATACTCCCCATCAGGGTACTTCATGTTAACATAAAGTTCATCGGGGTTGGAATCAGATTTCTCTATTTTGATGCCTTTTCCCTTATTATTTTCTTTTACTTTCTTAAATTAGGTCGGGGTAATTTCTATAACATCATCGGAATCCTCGTCGGGATCCGATTCATTAGAAAATTGGTAATTTTTCCAATATTTTTCCTCCTCCGCGGAGACACCACAAACCATTTTTAACTTTGGACCATTTATTGATGATTTTCTTTTATTTAATCATTTTTCAGTAGTTATTAATATTTCTTCCTCAAGAACCTCCTCTTCTTCCGGTTCCTCTTCTTCCGGTTCCTCTTCTTCCGGTTCTTCTTCTTCTTCCGGATTTTGTGAATCTTCCCACAATTCATTCGACTCTTCATTATTATTAAGTGAGTCGATGGGATTTGTACTAGAGGTAGACATCTATCACACAATATCAAACACGTTAAGAGATTAATATAGCACATAATATTTACATGTTAACAATATATAGTATCCAATAAAAAGTGTTAAGCAATCGTTTTTCAAGTAAACACGGTCGAAGTCCAGACTCAGTAATGCATCCTAACAAACTCGGTTAGACACACTAATGAAAATTTCTGGTTCTCTAAGACCAACGCTCGGATACCAACTGAAATGTCCCGTTCATATCGATTATAAACTTTTCATATTAATTGATTTCGTTGCGAGGTTTTGACCTCTATATGAGACGTTTTTATTTTCAAAGACTGCATTCAATTTTTAAAACAAACCATAACCTTTATTTTATACAGAGATTATAAAATAATGATAATCTAAAATATAGAGTTTTCACACGATTATTACATAATGGTTTACAATAATATTACACAACAACTTAAGTCTTCGAATGAAGTTTTTAAACAATATTATACAAGCATACAGACTCCAATCCTATCTTTATTTAGCATGCAACAGCGAAAACTCTTAATAATCACTTGAGAATAAACATGCTTTAAATGTCAACAAAAATGTTGGTGAGTTATAGGTTTAACCTATATATTTATCAAATCGTAATAATAGACGTTAAGATTTCATATTTCCATTTCTTATAAACATCATGCATGCATATAGCCAACTTCATAAAAATCATTCATAAGGATTGAACACCTGGTAACCGACATTAACCATAATGCATAGAATATTCTCACATACATTGTCGTCTGTATAATAATAATCTCGAAGTACTAAAGCCATCCATAGACATGAATGGGGTTGTTAGGCCCAATAGATCTATCTTTAGGATTCGCGTCAATTAGGGGCCATTTCCCTAATTCTTAGGTTACCAGACTTGAAGGACGATATTTGATTTTGATAATCCAAGCATATAATGTAGTTTCTCGTACTTGTGTCTATTTTGTAAAACATTTATAAAACTGCATGTATTCTCATCCCAAAAATATTAGATTTAAAAGTGGGACTATAACTCACTTTCACAATTTTTTCCTTCGTCGGAAAATAACACTTGGCCACTGGTCAATTCACGAACCTATAACAAATATATACATATATATCAAAGTATGATTGAAATATATTCACAACATTTTTTATTACGTTTTAATGATTTAAGTTTGTTAAGTTAATAGTCCAACGTTTGTAGTTCACAATTAGTTGTCCACAGTTAGTAATACAGAAATAAATCAATATATATTATCTCGAATCAATCCACAACCCATTGTATACAAGTCTCAGACTCGATCACAACTCAAAGTATATTTATTATTTGGAATCAACCTCAACCCTGTATAGCTAACTCGAACATTATCGCATATAGAGTGTCTATGGTTATTCAAAATAATATATATAGATGACGTCGATATGATATGTCAAAACATTGTATACGTGTCTATGGTCTATCAAGGTTACATAATATATGTTAGATTACATGTATAATACAATATAAGTTAGTTAAATTATGGTTAACATAGATTTGTTACAAAGTTTCACATAGCTAAAACAAGCAAAAATATCCAATTTTGTTTTACCCATCATTTCTTCGTTACAAATCCGTTTTAAGTGAATCAAATTGCTATGGTTTCATAATGAACTGAAATTTATGAAACTAAACAGAAAAAGTATAAGTGTTTAGTCAAAAATACAGGTTACAAGTCATTTTTGTAAGAGGTAGTCATTTCCGTCGAAAGAACGACATCTTGATGACCATTTTGAAAAACATACTTCCACTTTGATATAGTTTCATGTTCATAAGAAAAATCATTTTCCCAGAAGAACAATTTTTAATTCAAAGTTTATCATAGTTTTTAATTATCTAACCAAAAACAGCCCCCGGTTTCACTACGACGGCGTATGTCCGGTTTACGGTGTTCTTCGTGTTTCCAGGTTTTAAATCATTAAGTTAGCATATCATATAGATATAGAACATGTGTTTAATTGATTTTAAAAGTTAAGTTAGAAGGATTGACTTTGTTTACGAACAAGTTTAGAATTAACTAAACTATGTTCTAGTGATTACATGTTTAAATCTTCGAATAAGATAGTTATATATATATATATATATATATATATATATATATATATATATATATATATATATATATATATATATATATATATATATATATATATATACATATATATATATATATATATGAATCAAATGATGTTATGAACATCATTACTACCTCAAATTTAGTAGGTAAACCTACTGGAAGTGACAAGAAATGATTTAGCTTCAAAGGAGCTTAGATGGCTTGAAAGTTCTCGAAGTAGAATCATGACACAAAAACAAGTTCAAGTAAGATTTTCTACTAGAATTAAGATAGTTATAGAAATTGAATCAAAATTTGAATATGAGTATTACCTTGTATTAAAATTATAACTTACTGTAAGTAACAAGGGTTCCTTGAACTTAGATGATTACTTGGAATGAATTAGAAAGCTTGGAAGTAAACTTGCAAACTTAGAAGTGTTGTTGATTTTATGAAACTAGAACTTATAGAATTTATGAAGAACACTTAGAACTTGAAGATAGAACTTGAGAGAGATCAATTAGATGAAGAAAATTGTAGAATGAAAGTGTTTGTATGTGTTTTTGGTCGTGACTCATGGATTAGATATAAAGGATGTGTAAGTTTGTCTTCTTGTAAATAATTCATGAATGATTTATAATATTTTTTGTAATTTTGTGAGATATTTCATGCTAGTTGCCAAATGATGGTTCCCACATGTTTGATGACTCATTAAGGGTTGCTAAGAGCTGATCATTAAAGTGTATATACCAATAGTATGTACATCTAGGAGCTGGGTATTGTACGAGTACGAATACGGATCGAGTACGAGTAGAATTGTTGATGAAAATGAATGGAAATGTAATTGTAACCATTTTTGTTAAGTATGAGTGTTTTGATATATGTATTGAAGTCTTCCAAAAGTATAATAATACTTCTTAATATACTACATGTATATACATTTTAACTGAGTCGTTAAGTCATCGTTAGTCGTTACATGTTAGTGTTGTTTTGAAACCTTTAAGTTAACGATCTTGTTAAATGTAATTAATACATTGTTATTATACTTAAATGATATGTTAAATTGTTATGTTAACATGATAACATGGTGTATGAATATATCTTAATATCATATATATGTGTTAAAATACTATTACAACGATAATCGTTACATATATATATTATTTCGAAATCCTTAAGTTAGTAGTCTCATCTTACTTGTGTAGTTCATTGTTAATACACTTAATGATATAATTAATTATCATTTTATCATGTTAAACATAATGTGTTCATATCTTAATACAATTCATATGTATTTATTTTAATTAAAATGTTGTTATAACGATAATCGTAATATATAACGTTTTGAGTTTCTTTAATTCATTAGTTTCATTTTATGCATATAACCCATTGTTAATATACTTTGTAAGATACTTACTTATCATAATATCATGTTAAATATATATATATTCATATATATATCGTCATGTCGTTTTTACAAGTTTTAACGTTCGTGAATCACCGGTCAACTTGGGTGGTCAATTGTCTACATGAAACTCATTTCAAATAACCAAGTCTTAACATGTTTTATTGCTTAACATGTTAGAAATATTTAATTATGTAAATATCGATTTCATTTAATATATATAAACATGGAAAAGTTCGGGTTACTACAAAAATCGAAGTACTAAAGCATTCCATTTTCCAGAATGGGGAGTGTTAGTGCCCGTAGATCTACCTTTAGCATTCGCGTAAATTAGTGGCCATTATACCGGCTCCATACCATTTTCCAGCATGAAGGTTGTATAATAAACACTAATTCTTAGGTTAACAAGCTAAAAGGGGTATATTCGGTTTAATAATCCAGCCATAGAATGTAGTTTTAAGTACTTGTGTCTATTTCATCAAACATTTATAAAAACAACACATGTATTCTCAGTCCTAAAAATATATATTGCAAAAGCATTTAAAAAGGGAGTAAATGAAACTCACGATACGATATTTTGTAGTAAAAATATGCATACGACGGAACTGAACAATGCAGGGTTGGCCTCGGATTCACGAACCTATATCATATATATATATATATATATATATATATATATTAACACATATAATTGTAATCGAACAAATTTATATATATTTATTTATGTATTAAGATTAATATGTATATATAATTTTATTAATACTTATGATATATCATAATGCTTATTTGATATATAATTTAGTTAATGTTACATCAATATAAATAATATTATATCATAATATTAAGTAATATTAGTATACTTATGTAATAAATATATTTTTTATATAAATTTTCTTTTATTTGCAAAATAATATTTATAATAATACTAGAATAAGTATAATAATAGTAATAATAATTTTAATACTAATAATAATAATAATGATAGTAATAATAATAGTTTTAATAAAAAAATGATAATAATGATAAGGTAAAAAAAATAGTTTTTATAAGGTTGATATTTTTAATAATCATGGTAATTTTATTAATAATGATAGTTTTAATAGCATTTTAATAGTCATATTGATAATAATACTAATATCAATGTTAAATGAGAATTCTAATACTAATATTAATAATAATGATACATAGTAATATTAATAATGATAATACTAGTTTTAATAAAAATGATAGATTAAAAAAAGATACTTTTAGTAATACTGAAAATAATAGTAATATTGATAATAATAATACTAATAATACTTAATGATTTTATTAGTAATAATACTGATAATACTATAATTTATATTAATGATAATAATAAAAATCATGTTATTAGTCTTAGTAATAATAATAATAAGTAATTTTAAATATAATAACAATAATAATAATAATAATAATAATAATAATAATAATAATAATAATAATAATAATAATAATAATAATAATAATAATAATAATAATAATAATAATAATAATAATAATAATAACAATAACTACCTCTCAAGAAAAAGTTCCAAAAATAAATGCCTATGCCCGGGTTCAAACCCAAGACCTCTCGGTTAACAACCACACCTCTTAACCATTGAACTCTCTATTTCTTTCTGATTTAACTTACCAAAATAAATATATAAACCATATATCTATCTTGTTTTTCCTCTTCTTCAAAACTTTATCGACCAAACAATTAATCCTTCTCATTACCCAGCTCGGCCCAACAAGCAAATCACAGTTCACGGCCCATTTGAAAATTATATATTATCTCAGCCAAACAGAAAAACAAGTACACGGCCCAACATAGAAAATAGAAACATGGTGGCCCAACAAGCCATTCGGTAATAATTGAGTTTCTTTTTCTCTAATACGTTTGGCAAACAGTAGTTTAAAACAGGAGAATAATAATAGTAAACAGGTGCAGTAGCGTGTGGTTTAATCTTGTTCAAATAGGAAACAACAATAGTAGAGCAGTAGCTTACACCAGCGAGTGGTGATGGTTGTTTTAATGGTCGTGTTTGGTCTGATCAAAACAGGAAAGAAATATCAGAAAAAGGTTTAAGTGGTGGTGTGTTTATCATGAACAGAAATAGGAATGAGGGTAGCAGCAGCGAATAGTTGTAGTGTGGTAGTGATTGAGAGGTGGTGCTTCAACGGGAAAAGAAAATGCAGGTACAGCAGCAAGTGGGTTTCGTATAGTATGGGTAGCAGTTGTGTGGTTGTGTGATCAGATAACAGAAACATGGATAAAGTAGTAGGTTTGAATCGTGAGTTACATAAGAGAGAGAGAACAAAGATGAGAGAGAATTTGAGATGATGGTGAGGGTGTAGATGGTGGTGGTTGTAGATGGTTGTAATGGTTCAAGGTGGTGGTGACTGAAATGCCCCGTCCTAATCCATCCGGACGAAGTCCATATCAATTATAAACGATTCACAACAGTTGATTACATCGCGAGGTACTTGACCTCTATATGATACATTTTACAAACATTGCATTCGTTTTTGAAAAGACAATCTTTCATTACATCAAAAGTTAACGGCATGCATACCATTTCATAATACATCTAACTATAATTGACTTAATAATAATCTTGATGAACTCAACGACTCGAATGCAACGTCTTTTAAAATATGCCATGAATGACTCCAAGTAATGTCTCTAATAGGAGCTAATGCACAGCGGAAGATTTCTTTCATACCCGAGAATAAACATGCTTTCAAGTGTCAACCAAAAGGTTGGTGAGTTCATTAGTTTAACATAAATAATCATTTTCATCATTTTAATAGACCACAAGATTTTCATTTCACATACATATACGTCCCATGCATAGAGACAAAAATATCATTCATATGGATTGAACACCTGGTAACCGACATTCACAATATGCATATAAGAATATCCCCATCATTCCGAGATCCTCCTTCGGACATGATATAAATTAAGAAGTACTAAAGCATCCGGTACTTTGGATGGGGCTTGTTGGGCCCGATAGATCTATCTTTAGAGTTCGCGTCAATTAGGGTGTCTGTTCCCTAATTCTTAGATTACCAGACTTAATAAAAGGGGCATATTCGATTTCGATAATTCAACCATATAATGTAGTTTCAATTACTTGTGTCTATTTCGTAAAACAGTTATAAAAAACAGCGCATGTATTCTAAGTCCCAAAAATATATATTGCAAAAGCATTTAAAAAGGGATTAATGAAACTCACCATACGATATTTTGTAGTAAAAATATACATACGACGGGACTGAACAATGTAAGGTTGGCTTCGGATTCACGAACCTATATCATTTATATGTATATTAATACATATATTCGTAATCAAATAAATTTATATATTATATCTTAAATTGAATATTTTATATATTTAAAATAGTTAATACCTATGTAGTTTAATATTATATTAAAATAAATAATTTGTAATATGTAAATATTTATATAAATAATCTTAATATATATAATTATATGAAATATTAGGGTAGTTGTAATAAATATACTCTTTTATGGAAAATATTTATTTGTTATGATAATATTGTTTATATAAGAGTAATAATGATGATAATAATAATAGCTTTAATACTAATACTTATGTTCATACTAAATATAATAATACTCATAATATTTATTTTTAATTATAATAATGTAAACTAATTTAGTAAAAATCATGATAATAATAACTAACATAATAATAATAATAATAATAATAATAATAATAATAATAATAATAATAATAATAATAATAATAATAATAATAATAATAATAATAATAATAATAATAATAATAATAATAATAATAATAATAATAATAATAATAATACTACCTCAAAGAGTAGCCCTTAAAAAAATGCCCAAGTCCGGGTTTGAACCCGCGACGTCCCGCTATGTCACAAACACACTTAACCATTCATCCATTTCCGTTTTTCTGTACTAATATCACTTAAATATATATGTAGCTTGTTCTTTCTGTTTCTACTCCTTCTCCATCTTTTAAAAAAAAATAAGATGCCCCTAGCAGGGTTCGAACCCAAGACCTCTCGTTCCACACAAATACCCTTAGCCGTTACTCTGTGTTTCCTTTTCTGGTTATGAACGCTGCCTAATCTAATTTGAAATGTCCCGTTCTTATTGATTAAAAACGTTCCATATTAATTGATTTCGTTGCGAGGTTTTGACCTCTATATGAGACGTTTTTCAAAGACTGCATTCATTTTTAAACAAACCATAACCTTTATTTCATCAATAAAGGTTTAAAAAGCTTTACGTAGATTATCAAATAATGATAATCTAAAATATCCTGTTTACACACGACCATTACATAATGGTTTACAATACAAATATGTTACAACAAAATAAGTTTCTTGAATGCAGTTTTTACACAATATCATACAAGCATGGACTCCAAATCTTGTCCTTATTTAAGTATGCGACAGCGGAAGCTCTTAATAATCACCTGAGAATAAACATGCTTAAAACGTCAACAAAAATGTTGGTGAGTTATAGGTTTAACCTATATATATCAAATCGTAACAATAGACCACAAGATTTCATATTTCAATACACATCCCATACATAGAGATAAAAATCATTCATATGGTGAACACCTGGTAACCGACAATAACAAGATGCATATATAAGAATATCCCCATCATTCCGGGACACCCTTCGGATATGATATAAATTTCGAAGTACTAAAGCATCCGGTACTTTGGATGGGGTTTGTTAGGCCCAATAGATCTATCTTTAGGATTCGCGTCAATTAGGGTGTCTGTTCCCTAATTCTTAGATTACCAGACTTAATAAAAAGGGGCATATTCGATTTCGATAATTCAACCATAGAATGTAGTTTCACGTACTTGTGTCTATTTTGTAAATCATTTATAAAACCTGCATGTATTCTCATCCCAAAAATATTAGATTTTAAAAGTGGGACTATAACTCACTTTCACAGATTTTTACTTCGTCGGGAAGTAAGACTTGGCCACTGATTGATTCACGAACCTATAACAATATATACATATATATCAAAGTATGTTCAAAATATATTTACAACACTTTTAATATATTTTGATGTTTTAAGTTTATTAAGTCAGCTGTCCTCGTTAGTAACCTACAACTAGTTGTCCACAGTTAGATGTACAGAAATAAATCGATAAATATTATCTTGAATCAATCCACGACCCAGTGTATACGTATCTCAGTATTGATCACAACTCAAACTATATATATTTTGGAATCAACCTCAACCCTGTATAGCTAACTCCAACATTCACATATAGAGTGTCTATGGTTGTTCCGAAATATATATAGATGTGTCGACATGATAGGTCGAAACATTGTATACGTGTCTATGGTATCTCAAGATTACATAATATATATTACAAGTTGATTAAGTTATGGTTGGAATAGATTTGTTACCAATTTTCACGTAGCTAAAATGAGAAAAATTATCCAATCTTGTTTTACCCATAACTTCTTCATTTTAAATCCGTTTTGAGTGAATCAAATTGCTATGGTTTCATATTGAACTCTATTTTATGAATCCAAACAAAAAAAGTATAGGTTTCTAGTCGGAAAAATAAGTTACAAGTCGTTTTTGTAAAGGTAGTCATTTCAGTCGAAAGAACGACGTCTAGATGACCATTTTAGAAAACATACTTCCACTTTGAGTTTAACCATAATTTTTGGATATAGTTTCATGTTCATAATAAAAATCATTTTCTCAGAATAACAACTTTTAAATCAAAGTTTATCATAGTTTTTAATTAACTAACCCAAAACAGCCCGCGGTGTTACTACGACGGCGTAAATCCGGTTTTACGGTGTTTTTCGTGTCTCCAGGTTTTAAATCATTAAGTTAGCATATCATATAGATATAGAACATGTGTTTAGTTGATTTTAAAAGTCAAGTTAGAAGGATTAACTTTTGTTTGCGAACAAGTTTAGAATTAACTAAACTATGTTCTAGTGATTACAAGTTTAAACCTTCGAATAAGATAGCTTTATATGTATGAATCGAATGATGTTATGAACATCATTACTACCTTAATTTCCTTGGATAAACCTACTGGAAAAGAGAAAAATGGATCTAGCTTCAATGGATCCTTGGATGGCTCGAAGTTCTTGAAGCAGAATCATGACACGAAAACAAGTTCAAGTAAGATCATCACTTGAAATAAGATTGTTATAGTTATAGAAATTGAACCAAAGTTTGAATATGATTATTACCTTGTATTAGAATGATAACCTACTGTAAGAAACAAAGATTTCTTGAAGTTGGATGATCACCTTACAAGATTGGAAGTGAGCTAGCAAACTTGAAAGTATTCTTGATTTTATGAAACTAGAACTTTTGGAATTTATGAAGAACACTTAGAACTTGAAGATAGAACTTGAGAGAGTTCAATTAGATGAAGAAAATTGAAGAATGAAAGTGTTTGTAGGTGTTTTTGGTCGTTGGTGTATGGATTAGATATAAAGGATATGTAATTTTGTTTTCATGTAAATAAGTCATGAATGATTACTCATATTTTTGTAATCTTATGAGATATTTCATGCTAGTTGCCAAATGATGGTTCCCACATGTGTTAGGTGACTCACATGGGCTGCTAAGAGCTGATCATTGGAGTGTATATACCAATAGTACATACATCTAAAAGCTGTGTATTGTACGAGTACGAATACGGGTGCATACGAGTAGAATTGTTGATGAAACTGAACGAGAATGTAATTGTAAGCATTTTTGTTAAGTAGAAGTATTTTGATAAGTGTATTGAAGTCTTTCAAAAGTGTATAAATACATATTAAAACACTACATGTATATACATTTTAACTGAGTCGTTAAGTCATCGTTAGTCGTTACATGTAAGTGTTGTTTTGAAACCTTTAGGTTAACGATCTTGTTAAATGTTGTTAACCCAATGTTTATAATATCAAATGAGATTTTAAATTATTATATTATCATGATATTATCATGTATGAATATCTCTTAATATGATATATATACATTAAATGTCTTTACAACGATAATCGTTACATATATGTCTCGTTTAAAAATCATTAAGTTAGTAGTCTTGTTTTTACATATGTAGTTCATTGTTAATATACTTTATGATATGTTTTCTTATCATAGTATCATGTTAACTATATATATATCCATATATATGTCATCATATAGTTTTTACAAGTTTTAACGTTCGTGAATCACCGATCAACTTGGGTGGTCAATTGTCTATATGAAACATATTTCAATTAATCAAGTCTTAACAAGTTTGATTGCTTAACATGTTGGAAACATTTAATCATGTAAACATCAATCTCAATTAATATATATAAACATGGAAAAGTTCGGGTCACTACAGTACCTACCCGTTAAATAAATTTCGTCCCGAAATTTTAAGCTGTTGAAGGTGTTGACGAATCTTCTGGAAATAGATGCGGGTATTTCTTCTTCATCTGATCTTCACACTCCCAGGTGAACTCGGGTCCTCTACGAGCATTCCATCGAACCTTAACAATTGGTATCTTGTTTTGCTTAAGTCTTTTAACCTCACGATCCATTATTTCGACGGGTTCTTCGATGAATTGGAGTTTTTCGTTGATTTGGATTTCATCTAACGGAATAGTGAGATCTTCTTTAGCAAAACATTTCTTCAAATTCGAGACGTGGAAAGTGTTATGTACAGCCGCGAGTTGTTGAGGTAATTCAAGTCGGTAAGCTACTGGTCCGACACGATCAATAATCTTGAATGGTCCAATATACCTTGGATTTAATTTCCCTCGTTTACCAAATCGAACAACGCCTTTCCAAGGTGAAACTTTAAGCATGACCATCTCTCCAATTTCAAATTCTATATCTTTTCTTTTAATGTCAGCGTAGCTCTTTTGTCGACTTTGGGCGGTTTTCAACCGTTGTTGAATTTGGATGATCTTCTCGGTAGTTTCTTGTATAATCTCCGGACCCGTAATCTGTCTATCCCCCACCTCACTCCAACAAATCGGAGACCTGCACTTTCTACCATAAAGTGCTTCAAACGGCGCCATCTCAATGCTTGAATGGTAGCTGTTGTTGTAGGAAAATTCTGCTAACGGTAGATGTCGATCCCAACTGTTTCCGAAATCAATAACACATGCTCGTAGCATGTCTTCAAGCGTTTGTATCGTCCTTTCGCTCTGCCCATCAGTTTGTGGATGATAGGCAGTACTCATGTCTAGACGAGTTCCTAATGCTTGCTGTAATGTCTGCCAGAATCTTGAAATAAATCTGCCATCCCTATCAGAGATAATAGAGATTGGTATTCCATGTCTGGAGACGACTTCCTTCAAATACAGTCGTGCTAACTTCTCCATCTTGTCATCTTCTCTTATTGGTAGGAAGTGTGCTGATTTGGTGAGACGATCAACTATTACCCAAATAGTATTAAAACCACTTGCAGTCCTTGGCAATTTAGTGATGAAATCCATGGTAATGTTTTCCCATTTCCATTCCGGGATTTCGGGTTGTTGAAGTAGACCTGATGGTTTCTGATGCTCAGCTTTGACCTTAGAACACGTCAAACATTCTCCTACGTATTTAGCAACATCGGCTTTCATACCCGGCCACCAAAAATGTTTCTTGAGATCCTTGTACATCTTCCCCGTTCCAGGATGTATTGAGTATCTGGTTTTATGAGCTTCTCTAAGTACCATTTCTCTCATATCTCCAAATTTTGGTACCCAAATCCTTTCAGCCCTATACCGGGTTCCGTCTTCCCGAATATTAAGATGCTTCTCCGATCCTTTGGGTATTTCATCCTTTAAATTTCCCTCTTTTAAAACTCCTTGTTGCGCCTCCTTTATTTGAGTAGTAATGTTATTATGAATCATTATATTCATAGATTTTACTCGAATGGGTTCTCTATCCTTCCTGCTCAAGGCATCGGCTACCACATTTGCCTTCCCCGGGTGCTAACGAATCTCAAAATCGTAATCATTCAATAATTCAATCCACCTACGCTGCCTCATATTCAGTTGTTTCTGATTAAATATGTGTTGAAGACTTTTGTGGTCGGTATATATAATACTTTTGACCCCATATAAGTAGTGCCTCCAAGTCTTTAATGCAAAAACAACCGCGCCTAATTCCAAATCATGCGTCGTATAATTTTGTTCGTGAATCTTCAATTGTCTAGACGCATAAGCAATCACCTTCGTTCGTTGCATTAATACACAACCGAGACCTTGCTTTGATGCGTCACAATAAATCACAAAATCATCATTCCCTTCAGGCAATGACAATATAGGTGCCGTAGTTAGCTTTTTCTTCAATAACTGAAACGCTTTCTCTTGTTCATCATTCCATTCAAATTTCTTCCCTTTATGCGTTAATGCAGTCAAGGGTTTTGCTATTCTGGAAAAGTCTTGGATGAACCTTCTGTAGTAACCAGCTAGACCTAAAAACTGGCGTATGTGTTTCGGAGTTTTCGGGGTTTCCCACTTTTCAACAGTTTCTATCTTTGCCGGATCCACCTTAATACCTTCTTTGTTCACTATGTGACCGAGGAATTGAACTTCTTCCAACCAAAATGCACACTTTGAAAACTTAGCGTACAATTCTTCCTTCCTCAATACTTCTAACACCTTTCTCAAATGTTCACCGTGTTCTTGGTCATTCTTTGAGTAAATAAGTATGTCATCAATGAAAACAATGACAAACTTGTCAAGGTATGGTCTACACACTCGGTTCATAAGGTCCATGAACACAGCTGGTGCATTAGTTAAACCAAACGGCATGACCATAAACTCGTAATGACCGTAACGTGTTCTGAAAGCAGTCTTTGGAATATCATCTTCTTTCACCCGCATTTGATGATACCCGGAACGTAAGTCAATCTTTGAATAAACAGACGAGCCTTGTAGTTGATCAAATAAGTCGTCGATTCTCGGTAGTGGGTAGCGGTTCTTGATGGTAAGTTTGTTCAACTCTCGGTAGTCGATACACAACCTGAATGTACCATCTTTCTTCTTGACAAACAAAACAGGAGCTCCCCACGGTGATGTGCTTGGTCGAATGAAACCACGCTCTAAAAGTTCTTGTAATTGGCTTTGCAGTTCTTTCATCTCGCTGGGTGCGAGTCTGTAAGGAGCACGAGCTATTGGTGCAGCTCCTGGTACAAGATCTATTTGAAATTCAACGGATCGATGTGGGGGTAATCCCGGTAATTCTTTCGGAAATACATCGGGAAATTCTTTTGCAATGGGAACATCATTGATGCTCTTTTCTTCAGTTTGTACTTTCTCGACGTGTGCTAGAACAGCATAGCAACCTTTTCTTATTAGTTTTTGTGCCTTCAAATTACTAATAAGATGTAGCTTCGTGTTGCCCTTTTCTCCGTACACCATTAAGGGTTTTCCTTTTTCTCGTATAATGCGAATTGCATTTTTGTAACAAACGATCTCCGCTTTCACTTCTTTCAACCAGTCCATACCGATTATCACATCAAAACTCCCTAACTCTACTGGTATCAAATCAATCTTAAATGTTTCGCTAACCAGTTTAATTTCTCGATTCCGACATATATTATCTGCTGAAATTAATTTACCATTTGCTAATTCGAGTAAAAATTTACTATCCAAAGGCGTCAATGGACAACTTAATTTAGCACAAAAATCTCTACTCATATAGCTTCTATCCGCACCCGAATCAAATAAAACGTAAGCAGATTTATTGTCAATAAGAAACGTACCCGTAACAAGCTCCGGGTCTTCCTGTGCCTCTGCCGCATTAATATTGAAAACTCTTCCACGGCCTTGTCCATTCGTGTTCTCCTGGTTCGGGCAATTTCTAATAATGTGGCCTGGTTTTCCACATTTATAACAAACTACATTGGCATAACTTGCTCCGACACTACTTGCTCCGCCATTACTCGTTCCGACACCATTTGTTCCTTTCGTTCTATTAACCCCTGGTCCGTAGACCTCACACTTCGCCGCGCTATGACCATTTCTTTTACACTTGTTGCAAAATTTGGTGCAGAACCCCGAGTGATTCTTTTCACACCTTTGGCATAGCTGCTTCTGATTGTTGTTGTTGTTGCGGTTATTATTGTTGTTGGGATGATTGTTGTAGTTGCTGTTGTTGTTGTTGTTGTTATTGTTGGGCCGTTTGTTGTAGTTGCGATTGATGTTGCGATTGTTGGGATAATTGTTGCGATTATTGTTGTAATTGCTGTTGTTGTTGTATTGGTGATTCTTATCACCGTTTTCCTCCCACTTTCTTTTGACTTGCTTCACATTGGCCTCTTCAGCAGTCTGTTCTTTAATTCTTTCTTCAATCTGGTTCACTAGTTTGTGAGCCATTCTACATGCCTGTTGTATAGAGGCGGGCTCGTGTGAACTTATATCTTCTTGGATTCTTTCCGGTAATCCTTTCACAAATGCATCGATCTTCTCTTCCTCATCTTCGAATGCTCCCGGACACAATAGGCACAATTCTGTGAATCGTCTTTCGTACGTGGTAATATCAAATCCTTGGGTTCGTAACCCTCTAAGTTCTGTCTTGAGCTTATTGACCTCGGTTCTGGGACGGTACTTCTCGTTCATCAAGTGCTTGAATGCTGACCACGGTAGTGCGTACGCATCGTCTTGTCCCACTTGCTCTAGATAGGTATTCCACCATGTTAACGCAGAACCTGTGAAGGTATGCGTAGCGTACTTTACTTTGTCCTCTTCAGTACACTTACTTATGGCAAACACCGATTCGACCTTCTCGGTCCACCGTTTCAATCCGATCGGTCCTTCGGTTCCATCAAATTCCAAAGGTTTGCAGGCAGTGAATTCTTTGTAGGTGCATCCTACACGATTTCCTGTACTGCTAGATCCAAGGTTATTGTTGGTATGTAGCGCAGCCTGTACTGCCGCTATGTTTGAAGCTAGAAAGGTACGGAATTCCTCTTCATTCATATTCACGGTGTGTCGAGTAGTCGGTGCCATTTCCTTCAAAATAGTTAAATGGAACAAGTTAATCATACAGAATATTAAGAGTAGTTAATAGTATTTCGTAGCATAATATGAACTCATTTATAAAAGCTTTTTCTTCATATTAACGTTTTATAAGTTTAAATTCGGGTAGTACCTACCCGTTAAGTTCATACTAAGTAGCTAATATACAATTCAACTACTACAATTCTATATGAAAAACTGATTATAATAATATTTCGCGTTCAAACTTTTACACAATATTTTACAAACTTACAATACCGCTTATTTTACATATAGCATGAAATATAGCACACAATAAATTTGATACAAGATGGTTGTGAAGATAATTCTAGCTAGTACACAAGTCGTTCAGCAAAGGCAATAAAGACACGTAATTCATACGTCCAGAAACAAGTCATGCATTCTGGTTTTACTAGGACTACTTCCCATCCTTGGTCTTGTGGAACATAACCGTTATGGCCGTTGATAAGACAGCGTGTTGTAACGTCATCAAAGGGACGAGGGTTACGTAATGTCCAACAGTCCCGTAATAATCTAAAAACCTCATTTCTTACTCCAATTACCGACTCCGTCACTTGTGGAAACGTTTTGTTTAATAGTTGTAGCCCGATGTTCTTGTTCTCACTTTGGTGAGAAGCGAACATTACTAATCCGTAAGCATAACATGCTTCTTTATGTTGCATGTTAGCCGCTTTTTCTAAATCACGAAGTCCAATATTCGGATATATTGAGTCAAAATAATTTCTTAACCCGTTGCGTAAAATAGCATTTGGGTTCCCCGCAATATATGCGTCAAAGTAAACACATCGTAACTTATGGGTTTCCCAATGTGATATCCCCCATCTTTCAAACGAAAGTCTCTTATAAACCAAGACATTCTTGGAACGTTCTTCGAATGTCTTACAAACTGATCTCGCCTTAAATAGTTGTGCCGAAGAATTCTGGCCAACTCTAGACAAGATTTCATCAATCATGTCTCCGGGTAGGTCTCTTAAAATATTGGGTTGTCTATCCATTTTGTGTTTTTAAACTGTAAAATAGACAAGAGTTAGATTCATAAAAAAAATACTTATTAATACAAGCAATTTTTACATATATCATAAAGCATAAGAACAATATATTCCATATATTACACCACACGAATACAACTATCTTATTCCGACTCGCTCGTTTCTTCTTCTTCGGTTTTGGTTCGTTTTGCCAAGTTTCTAGGGATATATGATGTTCCCCTAATACGAGCCGTCGTTGTCCACATTGGTTTAGAAAAACCTGGTGGTTTAGAGGTTCCCGGGTCATTGTTACAACTTAAGGACTTCGGGGGTTGACGATACATATAAAGTTCATCGGGGTTGGAATTAGATTTCTCTATTTTTATGCCCTTTCCCTTATTATTTTCTTTTGCCTTTTTAAATTCAGTTGGGGTAATTTCTATAACATCATCGGAATTCTCGTCGGAATCCGATTCATCGGAGAATTGGTAATCCTCCCAATATTTTGCTTCCTTGGCGGAAACACCATTGACCATAATTAACCTTGGTCGGTTGGTTGAGGATTTTCTTTTACTTAACCGTTTTATTATTTCCCCCACCGGTTCTATTTCTTCATCCGGTTCTGATTCTTCTTCCGGTTCCGACTCTTCTTCCGGTTCCTCTTCGGGAACTTGTGAATCAGTCCACGAATCATTCCAATTTACATTTGACTCTTCATTATTATTAGGTGAGTCAATGGGACTTGTTCTAGAGGTAGACATCTATCACATAATATCAAACGCGTTAAGAGATTAATATATCACATAATATTCACATGTTAAAAATATATAGTTTCCAACAAAATTTGTTAAGCAATCATTTTTCAAATAAACACGGTCGAAGTCCAGACTCACTAATGCATCCTAACAAACTCAATAAGACACACTAATGCAAAATTCTGGTTCTCTAAGACCAACGCTCTGATACCAACTGAAATGTCCCGTTCTTATTGATTAAAAACGTTCCATATTAATTGATTTCGTTGCTAGGTTTTGACCTCTATATGAGACGTTTTTCAAAGACTGCATTCATTTTTAAACAAACCATAACCTTTATTTCATCAATAAAGGTTTAAAAAGCTTTACGTAGATTATCAAATAATGATAATCTAAAATATCCTGTTTACACACGACCATTACATAATGGTTTACAATACAAATATGTTACAACAAAATAAGTTTCTTGAATGCAGTTTTTACACAATATCATACAAGCATGGACTCCAAATCTTGTCCTTATTTAAGTATGCGACAGCGGAAGCTCTTAATAATCACCTGAGAATAAACATGCTTAAAACGTCAACAAAAATGTTGGTGAGTTATAGGTTTAACCTATATATATCAAATCGTAACAATAGACCACAAGATTTCATATTTCAATACACATCCCATACATAGAGATAAAAATCATTCATATGGTGAACACCTGGTAACCGACAATAACAAGATGCATATATAAGAATATCCCCATCATTCCGGGACACCCTTCGGATATGATATAAATTTCGAAGTACTAAAGCATCCGGTACTTTGGATGGGGTTTGTTAGGCCCAATAGATCTATCTTTAGGATTCGCGTTAATTAGGGTGTCTGTTCCCTAATTCTTAGATTACCAGACTTAATAAAAAGGGGCATATTCGATTTCGATAATTCAACCATAGAATGTAGTTTCACGTACTTGTGTCTATTTTGTAAATCATTTATAAAACCTGCATGTATTCTCATCCCAAAAATATTAGATTTTAAAAGTGGGACTATAACTCACTTTCACAGATTTTTACTTCGTCGGGAAGTAAGACTTGGCCACTGATTGATTCACGAACCTATAACAATATATACATATATATCAAAGTATGTTCAAAATATATTTACAACACTTTTAATATATTTTGATGTTTTAAGTTTATTAAGTCAGCTGTCCTCGTTAGTAACCTACAACTAGTTGTCCACAGTTAGATGTACAGAAATAAATCGATAAATATTATCTTGAATCAATCCACGACCCAGTGTATACGTATCTCAGTATTGATCACAACTCAAACTATATATATTTTGGAATCAACCTCAACCCTGTATAGCTAACTCCAACATTCACATATAGAGTGTCTATGGTTGTTCCGAAATATATATAGATGTGTCGACATGATAGGTCGAAACATTGTATACGTGTCTATGGTATCTCAAGATTACATAATATATATTACAAGTTGATTAAGTTATGGTTGGAATAGATTTGTTACCAATTTTCACGTAGCTAAAATGAGAAAAATTATCCAATCTTGTTTTACCCATAACTTCTTCATTTTAAATCCGTTTTGAGTGAATCAAATTGCTATGGTTTCATATTGAACTCTATTTTATGAATCCAAACAAAAAAAGTATAGGTTTCTAGTCGGAAAAATAAGTTACAAGTCGTTTTTGTAAAGGTAGTCATTTCAGTCGAAAGAACGACGTCTAGATGACCATTTTAGAAAACATACTTCCACTTTGAGTTTAACCATAATTTTTGGATATAGTTTCATGTTCATAATAAAAATCATTTTCTCAGAATAACAACTTTTAAATCAAAGTTTATCATAGTTTTTAATTAACTAACCCAAAACAGCCCGCGGTGTTACTACGACGGCGTAAATCCGGTTTTACGGTGTTTTTCGTGTCTCCAGGTTTTAAATCATTAAGTTAGAATATCATATAGATATAGAACATGTGTTTAGTTGATTTTAAAAGTCAAGTTAGAAGGATTAACTTTTGTTTGCGAACAAGTTTAGAATTAACTAAACTATGTTCTAGTGATTACAAGTTTAAACCTTCGAATAAGATAGCTTTATATGTATGAATCGAATGATGTTATGAACATCATTACTACCTTAATTTCCTTGGATAAACCTACTGGAAAAGAGAAAAATGGATCTAGCTTCAATGGATCCTTGGATGGCTCGAAGTTCTTGAAGCAGAATCATGACACGAAAACAAGTTCAAGTAAGATCATCACTTGAAATAAGATTGTTATAGTTATAGAAATTGAACCAAATTTTGAATATGATTATTACCTTGTATTATAATGATAACCTACTGTAAGAAACAAAGATTTCTTGAAGTTGGATGATCACCTTACAAGATTGGAAGTGAGCTAGCAAACTTGAAAGTATTCTTGATTTTATGAAACTAGAACTTTTGGAATTTATGAAGAACACTTAGAACTTGAAGATAGAACTTGAGAGAGTTCAATTAGATGAAGAAAATTGAAGAATGAAAGTGTTTGTAGGTGTTTTTGGTCGTTGGTGTATGGATTAGATATAAAGGATATGTAATTTTGTTTTCATGTAAATAAGTCATGAATGATTACTCATATTTTTGTAATCTTATGAGATATTTCATGCTAGTTGCCAAATGATGGTTCCCACATGTGTTAGGTGACTCACATGGGCTGCTAAGAGCTGATCATTGGAGTGTATATACCAATAGTACATACATCTAAAAGCTGTGTATTGTACGAGTACGAATACGGGTGCATACGAGTAGAATTGTTGATGAAACTGAACGAGAATGTAATTGTAAGCATTTTTGTTAAGTAGAAGTATTTTGATAAGTGTATTGAAGTCTTTCAAAAGTGTATAAATACATATTAAAACACTACATGTATATACATTTTAACTGAGTCGTTAAGTCATCGTTAGTCGTTACATGTAAGTGTTGTTTTGAAACCTTTAGGTTAACGATCTTGTTAAATGTTGTTAACCCAATGTTTATAATATCAAATGAGATTTTAAATTATTATATTATCATGATATTATCATGTATGAATATCTCTTAATATGATATATATACATTAAATGTCTTTACAACGATAATCGTTACATATATGTCTCGTTTAAAAATCATTAAGTTAGTAGTCTTGTTTTTACATATGTAGTTCATTGTTAATATACTTTATGATATGTTTTCTTATCATAGTATCATGTTAACTATATATATATCCATATATATGTCATCATATAGTTTTTACAAGTTTTAACGTTCGTGAATCACCGATCAACTTGGGTGGTCAATTGTCTATATGAAACATATTTCAATTAATCAAGTCTTAACAAGTTTGATTGCTTAACATGTTGGAAACATTTAATCATGTAAACATCAATCTCAATTAATATATATAAACATGGAAAAGTTCGGGTCACTACATAATTAACCCATATCTATTTCTTTTTCTTCTTCATTAAATCAAAACCTATTTAACAACTTTATCACCATAATCATACTTCACTATTATCATAATATCATCATCTTTATCACTATCTTATAACATCATCATCATCACTATCGAGATCACCTCACCATCATTTTAATCATCACCTAATATTATCACCATGAATGGCTTCGGAAATCAGGAGGAGTAAAAGAGTATTGACTCGCTATCCCTTTCTTGGCCCAACAGAGAAATTTAGCCTGGCCCAACTATACGGTTCAAAGAAAAATGGCAGCCCAACAATACAAGTCCAATAATAAATTAATAAAATGGACCACAAGAAAATTTCGTTTGTTGGTTGCTGTTGAAGAAGCGAAGATGAAGCAAGGAACAACAAAAAAAAATAACATAAAAGGTAAATGATAGCAGGTACTGGTCGTCCATCTATGTTGTATCTAGTCCCACTTGAATAGCCACTTGCGATATATACATATACTCAATACATCATTTTGACTAGCTTTACACTTGTGAACATGCCCTACGAATGGTTATTTAATCCCACCTTTACTCCTCATCATAGTTTAATATCATGATCATGTGCTTCTCTAAAAAAAATATAAACGTCCAAAGTATGAGTCTTGGTCGGCCATGATTTGTTTAATCAACCCACTTGCTTAAATAATACCCGCTAGAATCCTATAACCAATATGCCAAAGTGATCGGTCCCCCAATGGAGTAAAAGTCATGCAAAAATAGCAGCAAGAAAATAAAGTAATTAATAAAGGTGATGATTGGTTATTCGGTATTTAAATAGAAGAAAACGTATGTAAGCTGCTGCATCAGAAATCATTAGAGGGCTGCAGCAGTGGTTATGTGTGTCGGGTGTGACCACTAGTACCCGATGGTAGTTGTAGTTTTGTGAGTAGTTCGCAACAGAGAATGGAAAGAAATAGCAAACCGTGGTGGTAGGGTGGTTGAGGTTGTGTAACGTAGCTGTAAACAGAAACAGAAGCAAAAAGTGTGCAGTAGCAGGTGACTATTTAATGGGTTTAAGTGATGATATTTGGGTCTGCGTTTTACTCGATCAACACAGAAAAGGATAGTAGAAAATAAAGCGTCTGATGATGGGGATAATGATAGTTTTGATGGGTTGTAACCTTTATGTGGTTAATTTTAAATGGCCTGATTAAAAGAAGAGAAAGAAAGAAAAAAAAACATACGCATGTGTAGCAAGTATTGAGGTGGGTTGCGTTTGAATATGGACCGGAATAGTGGCGTGTTTGATTGTTGCTAAAACGGAAAAGTTATCGAGTTAGTGGTTGATGTTTGAGACTGAAAACAGAAGGAAACATAAGCAATTGTGCAAGTGGTTATATTGACGGGTTGATACATAAAAGAAAGAAAAGAAGAATATTGTAGCGACCCGACCAAATCGTCATTGACGGCGCCGTCTACTTAGGTCCCGTTACGTGGTCATAAGTCTTTAAAACAACGTTTGACCAAAAGATATGTCGCATTCATTTCAAATGTAAAGGTTGTTCAGGTTTACAAGAATAGTTCCACCACAAGTTACGATACATAGTTTTAAGTACAAATAAAACTTATGCGACATAATTTAAAAGTATCCAAAAGACGCTCCATGTATGCATATATACTCGACATCCAATGCAAGTATCAAAATAATGAGCGGAAGCATGTATCATGTATCGTTCAAGGACCTGAGAAAAACATAGAAATCTGTCAACGAAAACGTTGGTGAAATCATAGGTTTAAGTAAGTAAGTACAAGTGAACCACAAGATTTGCATCAATGTAATAATAGTAATACATTCCAAAAGTTTGTTTCACGAGCACCCAATTATCAATGCTTAACGTTTCCTTCCATTGAACCCCATCACTTAGTGCTAGAACATACACTGTTTCTCGAAAATATATTTCATTCGTAAACGGTAGCGAACCGTTTGAATGAGGGTTTGTCAAACCCATATGGATCCATACAACATAAGTTCTCGCTTACACCCGGCAAGTGTAACTAATGATAATCGAATTGAGGATTTTGTTCTAAACTCGTATGTAGAATGTTTGTTTTCCCGTTCTTGTGTTCACTTAGTTCAAAAGAATCGTTTATGTTTTCTCATCCCAATATAAGTTCAAAAAGAGTAAAAGTGGGACTATGATCTCACCTTGAGTGCACGAGTAGTAAAGTACTTCAACAAGTAAACGTGTGCAAAGAACAATGCTAGTCTTGACCTAAACAATAGGTTGTATCAATAACGGTAAACACGATAGGTCAAAGATGTTCAATTAGTCCTATGGCTCGTTACGACTCATTTATTTAGCATGTGAAATCAAATTGCCAAGTTTCATGCATGATACAAGTATATAAATAAGTTAGGAAGGTTGCATAATCATTTGGTTAAGTTTGACAAAAAGTCAAACTTTGGTCGGTCAAAGTCAACGAAAGTCAACACGTTCGGGTCGGGTTCCGAACTATTTTTCTAATCTTAGAAATCATATATGAGCATGTTGGCCAAGTTACATGTTAATCGGAGGTGCGTAGCATGCCAAACATTATTCAAAAATTGACCAAGTTGGACAGAATTCTGGCCAGGCCATTTGGCGCGCCGCGCGGGGTAGGGGCGCGCCGCGCCACCCTCTGTGCAGGTCTGATTCTGTTTTTCCAAAGTATGCACGAGCCAAAACCTTTTCCAACCCAACTCTTGACCCGCAAACACTTATAATGCCTATTATATATCGTTGGAAAGGTATTTTGACGAGGAATACAACTAAGTACATTTCATCAATCAAACTTCCACTTACAACAACCAAAAACCGTAATTAAACATTCATAATCAAAGTTTAAGTTCCAAAAACGCATTTTATGATTCGGGCAACCAATTTACATGTATGTTATGCCGTTTCGAAGGTAATCAAACACACATTGCAACAAAACACTTAACAACAATATCTCATAGCATTTGACGCATCAAAAGTTCATGTAAAGCTCATCAAACCCTAATCCAAAATCACAAATTCAACAATCTTGCATATGAAACTAATCCATGTCAACCTACATACCAATTTGAAGCTAGTGATGTTAGGAACACAATTAAAACATGAACTTTCATCATTCAACAACATATGAACACCTAAAACTCAAGATTAAGCAAGCATTCTTTCAATATGAACTAGTTACATCAAAATATCAAAAACGAGCATACAAATCACATAAACAAACTAGACTCGAGCCATAGACACTAATTAACAACCTTATAACTTAAAAATCTCAAGAACACAAGAATTAGTGATTTTAGAAAGTTACCCAAAATTGATGAAATCGGTATGGAATCGTAGAGGAGATCACGAGGAGTTCAAATACGTAATTTGTTTGGCAAGATAATCACTAGCTCGATTTAAGATGATGATTCTTTGATGGAGCAATTTTAAGGAAAATGTGAAAGTAGGAGAAATAAAGGAAAATGAAATGAAAATGTGAATGAGTGGATAGAAGGGTGTTGACCACCACTTTGACCTAGTGGTTTCTTTGACACTTTGACAAGTTTAGTCCCTCATGTTTTAATCGGGTGCGTTAAATTACCTAAACAAGATAATTTGAAACGCGTATCAACGAGACGTGTTATAAACATATAACGGAACATAAATAGTTAAACGGAAAAGTAAACGGAAAAAGGCGGGATGTTACATTACCTACACCTTAAAAGAAATTTCGTCCCGAAATTTAAGTAGGCGTAGTAGTCGTTGTTTCTTCCTCGAGATCTTGCGTTTCCGAATTCACGAATAGATGAGGATACTTCCTTTGCATTTGATCTTGTCTTTCCCAAGTAAACTCGGGTCCCCTTTTGGCGTTCCAACGGACTTTAACAATCGGGATTCGGCTTTGTTTCAATGTCTTGACGGAGGTGTCCACAATTTCAACCGGTTCCTCCACAAAATGAAGTTTGTCATCAATGGTAAGCTCCTCGAGAGGAATGACGATATCGGGTTCGGCAAGACACTTTTTCAAGTTAGATACATGGAAAGTAGGATGAACGGAGCTCAATTGAGGCGGAAGATCCAAACGATAAGCAACGGTTCCAATACGCTCCAAGATTTCGAAAGGACCAATATACCGCGGATTTAGCTTCCCGCGTTTCCCAAAACGGATTACACCCTTCCAAGGTGCGACTTTTAACATTACTCGGTCACCGACTTGAAATTCAAGATCGTTGCGTCGTTTATCGGTATAGCTCTTTTGACGACTTCGGGCCGTCCTAAGCCTATCTCGGATTTGAACGATTTTCTCGGTGGTTTCGTGAATGAGTTCGGGTCCGGTGATTTGCACGTCGCCTACCTCGGCCCAACAAAGAGGTGAACGACATTTGCGGCCATATAGCGCTTCAAAAGGTGCGGCTTTAATACTCGCGTGATAACTATTGTTGTAAGAGAACTCGGCGAGAGGTAAGTGCTTGTCCCAAGCTTTTCCGAAATCAACCACGCAAGCTCGTAACATGTCCTCTAAGGTTTGAATTGTACGTTCGCTTTGTCCATCGGTTTGAGGATGATATGCGGTGCTCATGTCCAAACGCGTTCCCAACGCTTCTTGTAACGTACGCCAAAATCTAGAAACGAAACGGCCATCTCGGTCGGAGATAATCGATAAAGGTACACCGTGTCGGGCTACGATCTCCTTAATGTAAAGTTGTGCAAGTTTCTCCATTTTGTCCGTTTCTTTCATGGCAAGGAAGTGTGCGGATTTGGTGAGACGGTCAACAATAACCCAAATGGTATCATAACCGCCCGTCGTTTTTGGTAGCTTGGTGATAAAATCCATCGTTATCCTTTCCCACTTCCATTGCGGGATCTCGGGTTGTTGAAGTAGTCCGGACGGTCTTTGGTGTTCGGCTTTGACTTTGGAACATGTCAAACACTTGGAAACATAAGTAGCTACGTCCCTTTTGATGTTCGGCCACCAATATAGTTGTTTAAGGTCGTGGTACATCTTATTGGCACCGGGGTGAATCGAGTATCGTGACTTATGGGATTCATCTAAAATAAGGCTTCGTAGGTCCCCATAACTAGGCACCCAAATCCTTCCGGCGTAATATCGGAGTCCGGTCTCCCTAATTTCGAATCGAGAGACGAGAATGTTCAAGAGCTCGTGTGAAAGGTTTTCATCCTTGAGAGCCTCATCTTGGGCTACCCGAATTTGGCTATTAAGATTTGTGTGGATGGTGATGTTTAAGGCTCGGACACGAAGAGGCACCGCTCTTTCTTTTCGACTTAAAGCATCGGCTACTACATTTGCCTTCCCGGGATGATAACGAAGCTCGCAATCGTAATCGTTTAAGGTTTCGATCCACCTTCGTTGTCTCATGTTTAGTTGCTTTTGATCGAAAATGTGTTGGAGGCTTTTGTGGTCGGTAAAGATAGTACTCTTGGTTCCATAAAGATAGTGTCTCCACATTTTAAGTGCAAAGACAACGGCTCCGAGTTCGAGATCATGTGTCGTATAGTTTCGTTCATGAATTTTGAGTTGTCGAGAAGCATAAGCAATGACTTTCGTTCGTTGCATCAATACACACCCAAAACCATGTTTCGAGGCATCACAATATACAACAAAGTCATCATTGCCTTCGGGAAGTGACAAGATAGGAGCGGTGGTTAGCTTCGTTTTCAAAATTCGGAATGCGGATTCATGTTCGGTCGCCCAAATGAATTTCTTTCCCTTGTGAGTCAATGCGGTTAGAGGACGTGCAACCAAAGAGAAGTTTTCGATGAATCTACGATAGTACCCGGCGAGACCCAAAAATTGACGAATGTGAGTAGGAGTAGTAGGAGTCTCCCATTTGCTAATGGCTTCGATTTTCGATGGATCGACTTTAATACCTTGGTCACTTACAACATGACCAAGAAATTGAACTTCCTTTAACCAAAATTCACACTTGGAGAATTTGGCATAGAGTTGTTCTTGTCTTAAAAGTTCAAGCACAAGTCGGAGATGTTGTTCGTGCTCTTCTTCATTTTTAGAATAAATCAATATGTCATCGATGAACACAATAACGAATTTGTCGAGATACGGTTTGCACACGCGGTTCATAAGATCCATGAACACCGCCGGTGCGTTAGTGAGACCAAATGGCATGACGAGGAATTCATAACTACCATAGCGAGTCCGGAAAGCGGTTTTGGAGACATCTTCCCCCTTAACCCTTAATTGATGATAACCCGAGCGGAGATCGATTTTCGAATATACACAAGACCCTTGTAGTTGATCAAAGAGGTCATCGATGCGAGGAAGAGGATATCGGTTCTTAACCGTCAATTTATTTAGTTCACGATAATCAATGCACATTCGTAGGGATCCGTCTTTCTTTTTAACAAACAAAATCGGAGCGCCCCAAGGTGAATGGCTAGGTTGGATAAAACCACGATCAAGTAGTTCTTGGATTTGACTTTGCAATTCTTGCATTTCAGATGGAGCGAGTCTATATGGTGCACGCGCTACGGGTGCGGCTCCCGGAATAGGATCGATTTGGAATTCAACCGGTCGATGAGGCGGAAGACCCGGCAATTCATCGGGAAATACATCGGAATAGTCACTAACAATTGGCACATCATCGATGTGCTTCTCATCGGACTCGACTTTCTTAACGTGGGCAAGGATCGCAAAACAACCCTTACGGAGTAGTTTTCTAACTTTAAGGCACGAAACGAGGTTGAGTCTGGTGCAACTCTTATCGCCATAAACAATCAAAGGTTCACCATTCTCGATAGGAATTCGGATTGCGTTAAGATCACAAAGAATGTGAGATTTCGTTTTGACTAACCAATTCATACCGATTATTACATCAAAGCTTCCTAGTTCCATGGGTATCAAGTCAATTTCAAATTCCTTACCCAAAATGTTTAACGTACACCCCCGGTAATATGTGTCGGCACTTAATAGTTTTCCGTTAGCTACTTCAATGGTATAAGTGGTATCTAATGGAAGAGGTGGAGTGCTAAAAGAATGAGTCAAAGTCTTGGATACAAAGCATTTATCGGCACCCGAATCGAATAAGCAAGAGACATAAGAATTGTTGAGAAGAAACGTACCCGTGACTAGTTCAGTGTCATCCCGGGCTTCCTCGGTGTTGATGTTGAAAGCTCGGCCGCGCGTATTGGGGTTATCTTTCTTCTTTGGGCATGCATTTCTATAATGACCCGTTTGGCCACATTCGTAACAAGTGCCCGTCTTTGGTGCATTGGGCCACTTTCGAGCGACGGGAGTGGCACTTTTACAATCGTTGGCCTTATGACCAACTCCTTGGCACCGGTGGCAAATTATCTTACTACATTCGCCAAAGTGATGTTTGTTGCATTTGTTGCAAAGAGGTAGGTTCCCGGCATAACCTTTCTTGCCGTCGGAGGTGTAAGGCTTCTTAGCAAAGTTGTTGTTGCTTGATTGGGAGGGTTCCCACTTTCTTTTGTTGCCGCTCGATTTATCCTCGGCTTTAGGTGCCAGAACTACGATTTCGTCAACCGTTTCGATTAGTTGGCGAGCCATGTTCATAGCGGCTTGATGAGTAGTGGGTTTGGATGACATCACCCCTTGTTTGATGCTTTTTGGAAGACCGAGCATGTAGAGCTCAATCCTTTGAGATTCGGGGTTAACAAGATTAGGACACATCAAGGATAGTTCGGCGAAGCGTTGATTATAAGCTTTAAGATCGTTTCCGACCGCTTTCAAAGCTCTTAATTCTTCTTCAAGCTTTCGGGTTTCTTCGCGCGGAAAATATTCAACAATCATCTTTTCCTTTAGATCGGCCCAAGAGAGGGCATGAGCTTCATCGGTACCCACCGATTGAACATAGGTGTTCCACCATGTTAGAGCAATTCCGGAGAAAGTGTGAGTGGAGTATTTGACCTTGTCTTGGTCCCGACAACCGCTTATGCTAAAGACGGCTTCCGTTTGCTCAAACCATCGGGTGAGCACGACCGGTCCCCCGGTTCCATCAAAAGTGTGAGGTTTGCACCCCATGAAAGCTTTATAGGAGCATCCCTCGTTTGAGTTTCCGGCTCCATTGTTGTTGTTGTTGTTGTTGTGGTTGTTATTGTTGTTGTTATTATTGTTGTTGGATGAGTGACCGGCCATGGCCGCATCTACGGCGGTAGCTATCATCCGTTCGAGAGCTTGTTCGGGAGTTTCATTGCGGCGTACACGACGAGGAGCCATTGTTCCTTCAAGACACAAGAATATCATTGATTAGTATTCTCAATAATACTAACCGTGATATAGAATAAAGATAAAGAGAAGTTTTTTTTTTTTTTTTTTTTTTTTTTTTTTTTTTTTTTTCGACTCGCCTTAAATTCTTTATGCCATAATGTCGGAACGTTCATATGAGTCACCGTAATATAATCCCGGAAATTATATTACCCTGATTCATATGTGCATTCGACATCATTTCATATAGTCAAGGTGGCGTGTCAATCAAATTAAACAACGTGAGATTAAGATGAACTAAGAGTAGATGTGAGTAGAAACGTTCGAGTATAAATGCACAAGTAGTCAAGTAATTCCTACTTCAAGTCTATATGCCGGTTGTAGTCTAGACTCACCAATGTACCCTATGACTCGGGGTTGACACTAATGAACTCTAAATCCCTACAACCAACGCTCTGATACCATCTGTAGCGACCCGACCAAATCGTCATTGACGGCGCCGTCTACTTAGGTCCCGTTACGTGGTCATAAGTCTTTAAAACAATGTTTGACCAAAAGATATGTCGCATTCATTTCAAATGTAAAGGTTGTTCAGGTTTACAAGAATAGTTCCACCACAAGTTACGATACATAGTTTTAAGTACAAATAAAACTTATGCGACATAATTTAAAAGTATCCAAAAGACGCTCCATGTATGCATATATACTCGACATCCAATGCAAGTATCAAAATAATGAGCGGAAGCATGTATCATGTATCGTTCAAGGACCTGAGAAAAACATAGAAATCTGTCAACGAAAACGTTGGTGAAATCATAGGTTTAAGTAAGTAAGTACAAGTGAACCACAAGATTTGCATCAATGTAATAATAGTAATACATTCCAAAAGTTTGTTTCACGAGCACCCAATTATCAATGCTTAACGTTTCCTTCCATTGAACCCCATCACTTAGTGCTAGAACATACACTGTTTCTCGAAAATATATTTCATTCGTAAACGGTAGCGAACCGTTTGAATGAGGGTTTGTCAAACCCATATGGATCCATACAACATAAGTTCTCGCTTACACCCGGCAAGTGTAACTAATGATAATCGAATTGAGGATTTTGTTCTAAACTCGTATGTAGAATGTTTGTTTTCCCGTTCTTGTGTTCACTTAGTTCAAAAGAATCGTTTATGTTTTCTCATCCCAATATAAGTTCAAAAAGAGTAAAAGTGGGACTATGATCTCACCTTGAGTGCACGAGTAGTAAAGTACTTCAACAAGTAAACGTGTGCAAAGAACAATGCTAGTCTTGACCTAAACAATAGGTTGTATCAATAACGGTAAACACGATAGGTCAAAGATGTTCAATTAGTCCTATGGCTCGTTACGACTCGTTTATTTAGCATGTGAAATCAAATTGCCAAGTTTCATGCATGATACAAGTATATAAATAAGTTAGGAAGGTTGCATAATCATTTGGTTAAGTTTGACAAAAAGTCAAACTTTGGTCGGTCAAAGTCAACGAAAGTCAACACGTTCGGGTCGGGTTCCGAACTATTTTTCTAATCTTAGAAATCATATATGAGCATGTTGGCCAAGTTACATGTTAATCGGAGGTGCGTAGCATGCCAAACATTATTCAAAAATTGACCAAGTTGGACAGAATTCTGGCCAGGCCATTTGGCGCGCCGCGCGGGGTAGGGGCGCGCCGCGCCACCCTCTGTGCAGGTCTGATTCTGTTTTTCCAAAGTATGCACGAGCCAAAACCTTTTCCAACCCAACTCTTGACCCGCAAACACTTATAATGCCTATTATATATCGTTGGAAAGGTATTTTGACGAGGAATACAACTAAGTACATTTCATCAATCAAACTTCCACTTACAACAACCAAAAACCGTAATTAAACATTCATAATCAAAGTTTAAGTTCCAAAAACGCATTTTATGATTCGGGCAACCAATTTACATGTATGTTATGCCGTTTCGAAGGTAATCAAACACACATTGCAACAAAACACTTAACAACAATATCTCATAGCATTTGACGCATCAAAAGTTCATGTAAAGCTCATCAAACCCTAATCCAAAATCACAAATTCAACAATCTTGCATATGAAACTAATCCATGTCAACCTACATACCAATTTGAAGCTAGTGATGTTAGGAACACAATTAAAACATGAACTTTCATCATTCAACAACATATGAACACCTAAAACTCAAGATTAAGCAAGCATTCTTTCAATATGAACTAGTTACATCAAAATATCAAAAACGAGCATACAAATCACATAAACAAACTAGACTCGAGCCATAGACACTAATTAACAACCTTATAACTTAAAAATCTCAAGAACACAAGAATTAGTGATTTTAGAAAGTTACCCAAAATTGATGAAATCGGTATGGAATCGTAGAGGAGATCACGAGGAGTTCAAATACGTAATTTGTTTGGCAAGATAATCACTAGCTCGATTTAAGATGATGATTCTTTGATGGAGCAATTTTAAGGAAAATGTGAAAGTAGGAGAAATAAAGGAAAATGAAATGAAAATGTGAATGAGTGGATAGAAGGGTGTTGACCACCACTTTGACCTAGTGGTTTCTTTGACACTTTGACAAGTTTAGTCCCTCATGTTTTAATCGGGTGCGTTAAATTACCTAAACAAGATAATTTGAAACGCGTATCAACGAGACGTGTTATAAACATATAACGGAACATAAATAGTTAAACGGAAAAGTAAACGGAAAAAGGCGGGATGTTACAAATATGGCAGCCGCAGTTTGGTTGTGGATGGCAGTTATCAAGGTTGAAGATGGTCTGGTGGTGGCTTGTTGTTCGATGAAAGTGGTAGTTGTTTTTGGGGTTTGTAAGGTGAATGATTGGTACTCCATATCTATATACATGTAATATACAAGAAGAAGAATAAGCAGAGAAATTTAATATAGTAATATTAGAATAATAATTGTACAATTCAGTGAATGATATGGAAAGGTGTAATTAATTAATTAATCAATCCGTGGTTCAATTAGACTTCAATTAAGCACAGTGACGTTACTTTATATTTTGATTCAACTCACGGGGATTCAGGAGGATGTAACAATTGAATGAGATAGCTAACAGCATTTGTTTCCTTATGATATTTTATATATTATATATATTTCAAATAATAATAATAATATGAATAATACTAATATAATAATGAAAATAGTATTAATACAACAAATATATTTTAATTTGTAATTATTTACATATAAATAAATATTAAAAATTTCTACATATAACATTTATTACATTTATGTATAGAATTATAAGTTCGAATTTAACTGGTTAAATATCATTCGAAGCGACACACGAGTATTAATCATCTAATATTTATTTTTAATATACTGTGTATATATATATATATATATATATATATATGTGTCTATTTATTTACAAGTAATAGTTCGTGAATCGTCGGGAATAGTCAAAAGTCAATTGGATATATGAAACAATTCAAAATTTTTTTTTCTTCCAGAGATTCAATCTAACAGACTTTGCTTATCGTGTCGAAGTCATATATAGATTAAGTTTAAATTTGGTCGGAATTTTCCGGGTCATCACAGTACCTACCAGTTAAAGAAATTTCGTCCCGAAATTTGAGTGAGGTGGTCATGGCTAACAATAAAAATGTTTTCATGACTCATATAAGCTGATAAATAGAGTTTTATCTTCGTTGAGTAATATGGATAAAACAATTCGATTATTCGGAGAGCACAAATGAAGCTATCACAAAAGAATGAAATGAATAATAAAGTTTCGTCTTAATCGGTGACATAGTCACGGTTGATTTTAGAAAATAAGATGCGTCTTAACTTTTGACGTTGTCTTGGTTGAATTCCGGAATTCAAGGGATTCAAAAGAAAATCTTCGAAATCTAAAAGATTTAATTCTTCGGGGAGTAAGGAAATTAAGATCTCTATAATTAAATACGGTGATCTGCCTCGATTACTCTATCTGATATTTCCATTATAAATTAAACTCCTCCGTTCCATTATTCTCACCATTCATATACTTTCTTTCTTAGTTCATACTTCCAAAAGATTGTGAAAATTCTTAGTCCAGTTCTAGTCCCTAATGTTTTCCCAATTATCATTTCTGTCATCCTTCTTTTCAATCTTCCATCAGAAAAATCTGTTTACTTCTACTATTACCTTGGGGGGATACTATTCTTAATTCTACCGTGTATTTATATTGCTATCTGTATTAATATCCACAGTTTGTAATCTCCGTGTTGTTATTGAACTTTATATTTTCTCTTATATTTTGGAGCTCTTTGCCTTTTTATTATCTTCTTGACCTCTAGTAAAGCGAGTAACAGTCCAGAATTCATGAGTATGGAGTTTCGAATGAACATCATGGTCTAAACAAGAAAGAACGTATTAGCACAATTTGATTTGTCAAATTTCCAGAATCACTGAGAATAGAACTATCAAGAATATATTTTCTTGATATGTTCAGAAGTTAAGTAGAATGAAAGAGTTATGTAACATGGCACGTGATGACGTTAGGATCTGTGAATTATCACGTCCCATTAGAAACTCAGCATGACTTACTGTAATATAATCACGTTGATCAAGTGTCATTATATTATACTAACTCATGCATCAGTTCCCAACATTACTTCAATAATATTACTATTTTAAGCTCGAAAGTTTACAGAATATAGAAACTAACAGTTTCTATATGATGTAACACTGATATCACGAAGAGATTATTGATTTCAGATACGAATAGTTATGAAAATATCTTCAGAAATATGGAGGATATTTATAATGAAAGATACGATGATATCTTAGAATTTCTAATATCGATGGGTAATGAAGAAGATTTATCTGTAAGGGTTTAGATTCGGAAGCAAGGTATTCGCTAAAGATTTCATCAGAAACAGAATTATTTGGATTCTTTGAAGTCAAACTTATTCCTTGTGATTTGTCCACGGCTTCCTTCATAGTTTTGCATGATCCGCTTTTCGGTACTAAATTTTCTATTGAATGTTTCCAATATAATGATACACAGGAAGCACGAAGAGGTATATAATTTCGGACGAGAATATTTATGAAAATATCCTCAGAAATATCGAAGATATTGATGATAATATTTTGGAATTTCTAAGTTCGATAGTTGATGGAGAAAAATTTTCCGTAAGATTTTAACATGACTTCGGAGCAAGATATTCTCTAAAGATTTCAACGGATCCAGAATTATATGGATTCTTTGAATATAGGGTATGGTCCTTGTATTTGTCCTTGGTCTCCTTCATGGTTAACTCTATCCGTTTTCCAGTTCCAACTTTTCTGAGCTTTTCTAACATACTATTCTTTATCATCAAACTTCCGATGATTAAGGTCGTTTACGATTGTCTACGGTTTCTGCTGCTTCATTCAGCTTTTTCAACATTTAAAGTATTGATTTGTAGGCTGAGTGCTTTTCAGAATTTCAGAATGAAAGATCATAATTCTAAGAGTTAAATGTTATACATATAACTGTTGATGTGGAAACGTTGCGAGACTCACAATAAAGATTTACTAATTCCCGGTAATTGGTATGGCAATTCTTGTTACAAGATGCGGATAAGTACATGATGAGACTTCAATAGATAACTATAGTGATTTGTCAGAGAGATTTAATCCAAGGAGCAACGAGGTTGCTGCTACGTCTGCTGGTAATATGATGGAATATAAAAGGTTCTCTGGTAACAATAAAAGAGCATACATATAATTCAAAGTGATAATAAGGTTGTTTCGAACGAAAATTCGAAGTTGACTTGCTGGAGCTGTGAAAAAATTTGCTACTTTGTAAAAAGAATTGAAAAGTTGTTTTTGGTAATAAATGCCAAAGGAGCTAGCACAGATACGTGTTAAGCATTTATCCAGGTTCTGAGTTTTTACCGGTGCATAACTATATGCATCAATCTTTTCTTCCGTAGATAAAGTGTGGTTAGTTCCTCCTCTCGATTGGGGTGTTTTCAAGAATCATGAAAGTTTGAGCGCAGATTGTAATCGTCAAGATACAAATGAGGTTTAGGATGAAATCAAGTGGCAAACTTGAAGAAATGTTTAGTTTCATATGTTATAATCAATATTTTAATTCATTTTAATTGTCCAATCTTGGTAGTTCACAGTTAGCAGTCCACAGTCACTAACTCAATAATTCATATATAGTTTAATATACAATATTTAAATTAATTAATACGTATCGTGACCCGTGTACATGTCTCAGACTCGATCACAACTCAAAGTATATATATTATTATAGAATCAACCTCAACCCTGTATAGAGAACTCGATCATTACTGCATATAGAGTGTCTATGGTTATTCCAAATAATATATATAGATGCGTCGATATGATATGTCAAAACCTCGTATACGTGTCCCGATATTTAAAGTGCGTAAAATAAATAACAGAAATTAAATGACGATAAATAAAACTGCGAGAATTAAAATTGCGATAAATAAAATGCAATAAGTAAATTGCGATAAATAAATTGCGATAAATAAAAGGTAATACGGAATTAACAGTTAGCTAGGAACAGTTAGCTAGGATATTGTTAGCATGGATTCTTAATAGAATTTTCTCATAGTTAATTCGTTTGTTTCTAACAAATTTTATTTTGTCCAATGTTTTCTTCATTATGCCACTTGTTGAATTCTGGTAAATCAAAATCCAAATATGAAATTGGATGAAAATGGTCATTTTGTAGTGAACGGATACGTATATCGGTGGTTATAAGTAGGATAGTGAATGACTGTTGAATTAGATTCAAAGAATATTCAATTTAACTTATTAATGTGAAATTTAAATATTCCTCGAGTATTACTTACCCGTTAAAATATTTTTACCATTAATAGTTTGTACAAAAGACTTTTAATTACAATATTTATGAAAACATATACACATATATATTTTCTTCAGATGTAATCATAGATTTAATGAGTCAATGTGATATTAAACTCATCAGATTTACGGCTAGAACTATAGTACATAATCTCTAAAACATTAGAGATTACATAATCGCCATGAAGGACGAAGATAGTTTATGTAGAACGATTAGTAGAACGATGATTATGCTCGAGGTGCAGAATTAGATGTTGAGGCATGGATTGTTGATGGTACTGGTGCTGTTATTGATGGTACTGTTGGTGCCGGTGATGTTGCTGAAGCTGGTAGATTTTGCACCATATTCTCCAAATTGATTACTCGAGCGCGAAGTTCGTTGAATTCTTGTATTACTCCGTGATGATTGTCGGTTTGGACGAACGGATGAATAAGATTCAGAATTTTGAGATAGTATATAATCGTGGCGAGATATTCAGGAATGAGAATGAAAATGGTGTTGCGGATACGTTTTCCGGTAAGTACTTCAGGTCCTTCACCAAGAGGTGAATTTGGTTGATGGATAGGATCGTCTTCTTCTCGTCTCCATTGTTTAAGTCGACTACGAACTCATCAGATGAATTGGGGATGGATGATTGGTTGATGCATTCTGGTGACACCGCTTTCGGAACTTAGGTGAATATCCATGTCGGAATAGCTGTCGGAATAACTATCGGAATAGCTATCGAAATCTGAGGGACTCGAACTGGTTGAGGGATTCATCTCGTATGATCAGATGAAGGATTTTTGATAAGAAGTAGATTATAGGATGTAGATTAGTACCCTGCAATACATAATTTACATATGCATATATAATACTAAAATCCTATAAGTTACGGAGGAATCTACGGAAGCTGTCAGGTAAAGGTAACAATAACACATACACTAAGATATGAATTTATCTATACACTGTCTATGCAATAGAGGCAGTAAGACATGTCTAGACTTTAAGGATGATAAGCAAATAATTTTTGACACTAAATGATAAGCAAAACTTTTGACATGCAGACACGGTCGAAGTTCAGACTCACTAATGCATCTAATCAACTATCAGTTAGACACACTAATGCTAGACCTGGTTCGCTAAGACCACCGCTCTGATACCAACTGAAATGCCCCGTCCTAATCCATCCGGACGAAGTCCATATCAATTATAAACGATTCACAACAGTTGATTACATCGCGAGGTACTTGACCTCTATATGATACATTTTACAAACATTGCATTCGTTTTTGAAAAGACAATCTTTCATTACATCAAAAGTTAACGGCATGCATACCATTTCATAATACATCTAACTATAATTGACTTAATAATAATCTTGATGAACTCAATGACTCGAATGCAACGTCTTTTAAAATATGCCATGAATGACTCCAAGTAATGTCTCTAATAGGAGCTAATGCACAGCGGAAGATTTCTTTCATACCTGAGAATAAACATGTTTTCAAGTGTCAACCAAAAGGTTGGTGAGTTCATTAGTTTAACATAAATAATCATTTTCATCATTTTAATAGACCACAATATTTTCATTTCACATACATATACGTCCCATGCATAGAGACAAAAATATCATTCATATGGATTGAACACCTGGTAACCGACATTCACAATATGCATATAAGAATATCCCCATCATTCCGGGATCCTCCTTCGGACATGATATAAATTTCGAAGTACTAAAGCATCCGGTACTTTGGATGGGGCTTGTTGGGCCCGATAGATCTATCTTTAGAGTTCGCGTCAATTAGGGTGTCTGTTCCCTAATTCTTAGATTACCAGACTTAATAAAAGGGGCATATTCGATTTTGATAATTCAACCATATAATGTAGTTTCAATTACTTGTGTCTATTTCGTAAAACAGTTATAAAAAACAGCGCATGTATTCTCAGTCCCAAAAATATATATATTGCAAAAGCATTTAAAAAGGGATTAATGAAACTCACCATACGATATTTTGTAGTAAAAATATACATACGACGGAACTGAACAATGCAAGGTTGGCCTCGGATTCACGAACCTATATCATTTATATGTATATTAATACATATATTCGTAATCAAATAAATTTATATATTATATCTTAAATTGAATATTTTATATATTTAAAATAGTTAATACCTATGTAGTTTAATATTATATTAAAATAAATAATTTGTAATATGTAAATATTTATATAAATAATCTTAATATATATAATTATATGAAATATTAGGGTAGTTGTAATAAATATACTCTTTTTTGGAAAATATTTATTTGTTATGATAATATTGTTTATATAAGAGTAATAATGATGATAATAATAATAGCTTTAATACTAATACTTATGTTCATACTAAATATAATAATACTCATAATATTTATTTTTAATTGTAATAATGTAAACTAATTTAGTAAAAATCATGATAATAATAACTAACATATTAATAATAATAATAATAATAATAATAATAATAATAATAATAATAATAATAATAATAATAATAATAATAATAATAATAATAATAATAATAATAATAATAATAATAATAATAATAGTAATACTACCTCAAAGAGTAGCCCTTAAAAAAATGCCCAAGTCCGGGTTTGAACCCGCGACGTCCCGCTATGTCACAAACACACTTAACCATTCATCCATTTCCGTTTTTCTGTACAAATATCACTTAAATATATATGTAGCTTGTTCTTTCTGTTTCTACTCCTTCTCCATCTTTTAAAAAAAAAATAAGATGCCCCTAGCAGGGTTCGAACCCAAGACCTCTCGTTCCACACAAATACCCCTAGCCGTTACTCTGTGTTTCCTTTTCTGATTATGAACGCTGCCTAATCTAATTAACCCATATCTATTTCTTTTTCTTCTTCATTAAATCAAAACCTATTTAACAACTTTATCACCATAATCATACTTCACTATTATCATAATATCATCATCTTTATCACTATCTTATAACATCATCATCATCACTATCGAGATCACCTCACCATCATTTTAATCATCACCTAATATTATCACCATGAATGGCTTCGGAAATCAGGAGGAGTAAAAGAGTATTGACTCGCTATCCCTTTCTTGGCCCAACAGAGAAATTTAGCCTGGCCCAACTATACGGTTCAAAGAAAAATGGAGGCCCAACAATACAAGTCCACTAATAAATTAATAAAACGGACCACAAGAAAATTTCGTTTGTTGGTTGCTGTTGAAGAAGCGAAGATGAAGCAAGGAACAACAAAAAAAAAATAACATAAAAGGTAAATGATAGCAGGTACTGGTCGTCCATCTATGTTGTATCTAGTCCCACTTGAATAGCCACTTGCGATATATACATATACTCAATACATCATTTTAACTAGCTTTACACTTGTGAACATGCCCTACCAATGGTTATTTAATCCCACCTTTACTCCTCATCATAGTTTAATATCATGATCATGTGCTTCTCTAAAAAAAATATAAACGTCCAAAGTATGAGTCTTGGTCGGCCATGATTTGTTTAATCAACCCACTTGCTTAAATAATACCCGCTAGAATCCTATAACCAATATGCCAAAGTGATCGGTACCCCAATGGAGTAAAAGTCATGCAAAAATAGCAGCAAGAAAATAAAGTAATTAATAAAGGTGATGATTGGTTATTCGGTATTTAAACAGAAGAAAATGTATGTATAGCTTGTAGTGACCCGAACTTTTCCATGTTTATATATATTAATTGAGATTGATATTTACATGATTAAATGTTTCCAACATGTTAAGCAATCAAACTTGTTAAAACTTGATTAATTGAAATATGTTTCATATAGACAATTGACCACCCAAGTTGACCGGTGATTCACGAACGTTAAAACTTGTAAAAACTATATGATGACATATATATGGATATATATATAGTTAACATGATACTATGATAAGTAAACATATCATTAAGTATATTAACAATGAACTACATATGTAAAAACAAGACTACTAACTTAATGATTTTTAAACGAGACATATATGTAACGATTATCGTTGTAAAGACATTCAATGTATATATATCATATTAAGAGATATTCATACATGATAATATCATGATAATATAATAATTTAAAATCTCATTTGATATTATAAACATTGGGTTAACAATATTTAACAAGATCGTTAACCTAAAGGTTTCAAAACAACATTTACATGTAACGACTAACGATGACTTAACGACTCAGTTAAAATGTATATACATGTAGTGTTTTAATATGTATTCATACACTTTTGAAAGACTTCAAGACACTTATCAAAATACTTCTACTTAACAAAAATGCTTACAATTACATCCTCGTTCAGTTTCATCAACAATTCTACTCGTATGCACCCGTATTCGTACTCGTACAATATACAGCTTTTAGATGTATGTAATATTGGTATATACACTCCAATGATCAGCTCTTAGCAGCCCATGTGAGTCACCTAACACATGTGGGAACCATCATTTGGCAACTAGCATGAAATATCTCATAAAATTACAAAAATATGAGTAATCATTCATGACTTATTTACATGAAAACAAAATTACATATCCTTTATATCTAATCCATACACCAACGACCAAAAACACCTACAAACACTTTCATTCTTCAATTTTCTTCATCTAATTGATCTCTCTCAAGTTCTATCTTCAAGTTCTAAGTGTTCTTCATAAATTCCAAAAGTTCTAGTTTCATAAAATCAAGAATACTTTCAAGTTTGCTAGCTCACTTCCAATCTTGTAAGGTGATCATCCAACCTCAAGAAATATTTGTTTCTTACAGTAGGTTATCATTCTAATACAAGGTAATAATCATATTCAAACTTTGGTTCAATTTCTATAACTATAACAATCTTATTTCAAGTGATGATCTTACTTGAACTTGTTTTCGTGTCATGATTCTGCTTCAAGAACTTCGAGCCATCCAAGGATCCATTGAAGCTAGATCCATTTTTCTCTTTTCCAGTAGGTTTATCCAAGGAACTTAAGGTAGTAATGATGTTCATAACATCATTCGATTCATACATATAAAGCTATCTTATTCGAAGGTTTAAACTTGTAATCACTAGAACATAGTTTAGTTAATTCTAAACTTGTTCGCAAACAAAAGTTAATCCTTCTAACTTGACTTTTAAAATCAACTAAACACATGTTCTATATCTATATGATATGCTAACTTAATGATTTAAAACCTGGAAACACGAAAAACACCGTAAAACCGGATTTACGCCGTCGTAGTAACACCGCGGGCTGTTTTGGGTTAGTTAATTAAAAACTATGATAAACTTTGATTTAAAAGTTGTTATTCTGAGAAAATGATTTTTATTATAAACATGAAACTATATCCAAAAATTATGGTTAAACTCAAAGTGGAAGTATGTTTTCTAAAATGGTCATCTAGACGTCGTTCTTTCGACTGAAATGACTACCTTTACAAAAACGACTTGTAACTTATTTTTCCGACTATAAACCTATACTTTTCTGTTTAGATTCATAAAATAGATTTCAATATGAAACCATAGCAATTTGATTCACTCAAAACGGATTTAAAATGAAGAAGTTATGGGTAAAACAAGATTGGATAATTTTTCTCATTTTAGCTACGTGAAAATTGGTAACAAATCTATTCCAACCATAACTTAATCAACTTGTATTGTATATTATGTAATGTTGAGATACCATAGACACGTATACAATGTTTCGACCTATCATGTCGACACATCTATATATATTTCGGAACAACCATAGACACTCTATATGTGAATGTTGGAGTTAGCTATACAGGGTTGAGGTTGATTCCAAAATATATATAGTTTGAGTTGTGATCAATACTGAGATACGTATACACTGGGTCGTGGATTGATTCAAGATAATATTTATCGATTTATTTCTGTACATCTAACTGTGGACAACTAGTTGTAGGTTACTAACGAGGACAGCTGACCTAATAAACTTAAAACATCAAAATATATTAAAAGTGTTGTAAATATATTTTGAACATACTTTGATATACATGTATATATTGTTATAGGTTCGTGAATCAACCAGTGGCCAAGTCTTACTTCCCGACGAAGTAAAAATCTGTGAAAGTGAGTTATAGTCCCACTTTTAAAATCTAATATTTTTGGGATGAGAATACATGCAGGTTTTATAAATGATTTACAAAATAGACACAAGTACGTGAAACTACATTCTATGGTTGAATTATCGAAATCGAATATGCCCCTTTTTATTAAGTCTGGTAATCTAAGAATTAGGGAACAGACACCCTAATTGACGCGAATCCTAAAGATAGATCTATTGGGCCAAACAAACCCCATCCAAAGTACCGGATGCTTTAGTACTTCGAAATTTATATCATATCCGAAGGGTGTCCCGGAATGATGGGGATATTCTTATATATGCATCTTGTTAATGTTGATTACCAGGTGTTCACCATATGAATGATTTTTATCTCTATGTGTGGGATGTGTATTGAAATATGAAATCTTGTGGTCTATTATTATGATTTGATATATATAGGTTAAACCTATAACTCACCAACATTTTTGTTGACGTTTTAAGCATGTTTATTCTCAGGAGATTATTAAGAGCTTCCGCTGTCGCATACTTAAATAAGGACGAGATTTGGAGTCCATGCTTGTATGATATTGTGTAAAAACTGCATTCAAGAAACTTATTTTGTTGTAACATATTTGTATTGTAAACCATTATGTAATGGTCGTGTGTAAACAGGATATTTTAGATTATCATTATTTGATAATCTACGTAAAGCTTTTTAAAACCTTTATCTATGAAATAAAGGTTATGGTTTGTTTTAAAAATGAATGCAGTCTTTGAAAAACGTCTCATATAGAGGTCAAAACCTCGCAACGAAATCAATTAATATGGAACGTTTTTAATCAATAAGAACGGGACATTTCAGTTGGTATCAGAGCGTTGGTCTTAGAGAACCAGAATTTTGCATTAGTGTGTCTTATCGAGTTTGTTAGGATGCATTAGTGAGTCTGGACTTCGACCGTGTTTATTTGAAAAATGATTGCTTAACAAATTTTGTTGGAAACTATATATTTTTAACATGTGAATATTATGTGATATATTAATCTCTTAACGCGTTTGATATTATGTGATAGATGTCTACCTCTAGAACAAGTCCCATTGACTCACCTAATAATAATGAAGAGTCAAATGTAAATTGGAATGATTCGTGGACTGATTCACAAGTTCCCGAAGAGGAACCGGAAGAAGAGTCGGAACCGGAAGAAGAATCGGAACCGGAAGAAGAATCGGAACCGGATGAAGAAATAGAACCGGTGGGGGAAATAATAAAACGGTTAAGTAAAAGAAAATCCTCAACCAACCGACCAAGGTTAATTATGGTCAATGGTGTTTCCGCCAAGGAAGCAAAATATTGGGAGGATTACCAATTCTCCGATGAATCGGATTCCGACGAGAATTCCGATGATGTTATAGAAATTACCCCAACTGAATTTAAAAAGGCAAAAGAAAATAATAAGGGAAAGGGCATAAAAATAGAGAAATCTAATTCCAACCCCGATGAACTTTATATGTATCGTCAACGCCCGAAGTCCTTAAGTTGTAACAATGACCCGGGAACCTCTAAACCACCAGGTTTTTCTAAACCAATGTGGACAACGACGGCTCGTATTAGGGGAACATCATATATCCCTAGAAACTTGGCAAAACGAACCAAAACCGAAGAAGAAGAAACAAGCGAGTCGGAATAAGATAGTTGTATTCGTGTGGTGTAATATATGTAATATAGTATGCTTATGCTTTATGATATATGTAAAAATCGCTTGTATTAATAAGTATTTTTTTTATGAATCTAACTCTTGTCTATTTTACAGTTTAAAAACACAAAATGGATAGACAACCCAATATTTTAAGAGACCTATCCGGAGACATGATTGATGAAATCTTGTCTAGAGTCAGCCAGAATTCCTCGGCACAACTATTTAAGGCGAGATCAGTTTGTAAGACATTCGAAGAACGTTCCAAGAATGTCTTGGTTTATAAGAGACTTTCGTTTGAAAGATGGGGGATATCACATTGGGAAACCCATAAGTTACGATGTGTTTACTTTGACGCATATATTGCGGGGAACCCAAATGCTATTTTACGCAACGGGTTAAGAAATTATTTTGACTCAATATATCCGAATATTGGACTTCGTGATTTAGAAAAAGCGGCTAGCATGCAACATAAAGAAGCATGTTATGCTTACGGATTAGTAATGTTCGCTTCTCACCAAAGTGAGAACAAGAACATCGGGCTACAACTATTAAACAAAACGTTTCCACAAGTGACGGAGTCGGTAATTGGGGTAAGAAATGAGGTTTTTAGATTATTACGGGACTGTTGGACATTATGTAAACCTCGTCCCTTTGACGACGTTACAACACGCTGTCTTATCAACGGCCATAACGGTTATGTTGCACAAGACCAAGGATGGGAAGTAGTCCTAGTAAAACCAGAATGCATGACTTGTTTCTGGACGTATGAATTACGTGTCTTTATTGCCTTTGCTGAACGACTTGTGTACTAGCTAGAATTGTCTTCACAACTATCTTGTATCAAAGTTATTGTGTGCTATATTTCATGCTTTATGTAAAATAAGCGGTATTGTAAGTTTTTAAAATATTGTATAAAAGTTTGAACGCGAAATATTATTATAATCAGTTTTTCATATAGAATTGTAGTAGTTGAATTGTATATTAGCTACTAAGTATGAACTTAACGGGTAGGTACTACCCGAATTTAAACTTATAAAACGCTAATATGAAGAAAAAGCTTTTATAAATGAGTTCATATTATGCTACGAAATACTATTAACTACTCTTAATATTCTGTATGATTAACTTGTTCCATTTAACTATTTTGAAGGAAATAGCACCGACTACTCGACACACCGTGAATATGAATGAAGAGGAATTCCGTACTTTTCTAGCTTCAAACATAGCCGCAGTACAGGCTGCGCTACATACCAACAATAACCTTGGATCTAGCAGTACAGGAAATCGTGTAGGATGCACCTACAAAGAATTCACTGCCTGCAAACCTTTGGAATTTGTTGGAACCGAAGGACCGATCGGATTGAAACGGTGGACCGAGAAGGTCGAATCGGTGTTTGCCATAAGTAAGTGTACTGAAGAGGACAAAGTAAAGTACGCTACGCATACCTTCACAGGTTATGCGTTAACATGGTGGAATACCTATCTAGAGCAAGTGGGACAAGACGATGCGTACGCACTACCGTGGTCAGCATTCAAGCACTTGATGAACGAGAAGTACCGTCCCAGAACCGAGGTCAATAAGCTCAAGACAGAACTTAGAGGGTTACGAACCCAAGGATTTGATATTACCACGTACGAAAGACGATTCACAGAATTGTGCCAATTGTGTCCGGGAGCATTCGAAGATGAGGAAGAGAAGATCGACGCGTTTGTGAAAGGATTACCGGAAAGAATCCAAGAAGATATAAGTTCACACGAGCCCGCCTCCATACAACAGGCATGTAGAATGGCTCACAAACTCGTGAACCAAATTGAAGAAAGAATTAAAGAACAGACTGCTGAAGAGGCCAATGTGAAGCAAGTCAAAAGAAAGTGGGAGGAAAACGGTGATAAGAATCACCAATACAACAACAACAACAATTACAACAATAATCGCAACAATTATCCCAACAATCGCAACATCAATCGCAACTACAACAAACGGCCCAACAACAACAACAACAACAATAACAGCAACTACAACAATCATCCCAACAACAATAATAACCGCAACAACAACAACAATCAGAAGCAACTATGCCAAAGGTGTGAAAAGAATCACTCGGGGTTCTGCACCAAATTTTGCAACAAGTGTAAAAGAAATGGTCATAGCGCGGCGAAGTGTGAGGTCTACGGACCAGGGATTAATAGAACGAAAGGAACAAATGGTGTCGGAACGAGTAATGGTGGAGCAAGTAGTGTCGGAGCAAGTTATGCCAATGTAGTTTGTTATAAATGTGGAAAACCAGGCCACATTATTAGAAATTGCCCGAACCAGGAGAACACGAATGGACAAGGCAGTGGAAGAGTTTTCAATATTAATGCGGCAGAGGCACAGGAAGACCCGGAGCTTGTTACGGGTACGTTTCTTATTGACAATAAATCTGCTTACGTTTTATTTGATTCGGGTGCGGATAGAAGCTATATGAGTAGAGATTTTTGTGCTAAATTAAGTTGTCCATTGACGCCTTTGGATAGTAAATTTTTACTCGAATTAGCAAATGGTAAATTAATTTCAGCAGATAATATATGTCGGAATCGAGAAATTAAACTGGTTAGCGAAACATTTAAGATTGATTTGATACTAGTAGAGTTAGGGAGTTTTGATGTGATAATCGGTATGGACTGGTTGAAAGAAGTGAAAGCAGAGATCGTTTGTTACAAAAATGCAATTCGCATTATACGAGAAAAAGGAAAACCCTTAATGGTGTACGGAGAAAAGGGCAACACGAAGCTACATCTTATTAGTAATTTGAAGGCACAAAAACTAATAAGAAAAGGTTGCTATGCTATTCTAGAACACGTCGAGAAAGTACAAACTGAAGAAAAGAGCATCAATGATGTTCCCGTCGCAAAAGAATTTCCTGATGTATTTCCGAAAGAATTACCGGGATTACCCCCACATCGATCCGTTGAATTTCAAATAGATCTTGTACCAGGAGCTGCACCAATAGCTCGTGCTCCTTACAGACTCGCACCCAGCGAGATGAAAGAACTACAAAGCCAATTACAAGAACTTTTAGAGCGTGGTTTCATTCGACCAAGCACATCACCGTGGGGAGCTCCTGTTTTGTTTGTCAAGAAGAAAGATGGTACATTCAGGTTGTGTATCGACTACCGAGAGTTGAACAAAATTACCATCAAGAACCGCTACCCACTACCGAGAATCGATGACTTATTTGATCAACTACAAGGCTCGTCTGTTTATTCAAAGATTGACTTACGTTCCGGGTATCATCAAATGCGGGTGAAAGAAGATGATATTCCAAAGACTGCTTTCAGAACACGTTACGGTCATTACGAGTTTATGGTCATGCCGTTTGGTTTAACTAATGCACCAGCTGTGTTCATGGACCTTATGAACCGAGTGTGTGGACCATACCTTGACAAGTTTGTCATTGTTTTCATTGATGACATACTTATTTACTCAAAGAATGACCAAGAACACGGTGAACATTTGAGAAAGGTGTTAGAAGTATTGAGGAAGGAAGAATTGTACGCTAAGTTTTCAAAGTGTGCATTTTGGTTGGAAGAAGTTCAATTCCTCGGTCACATAGTGAACAAAGAAGGTATTAAGGTGGATCCGGCAAAGATAGAAACTGTTGAAAAGTGGGAAACCCCGAAAACTCCGAAACACATACGCCAGTTTTTAGGACTAGCTGGTTACTACAGAAGGTTCATCCAAGACTTTTCCAGAATAGCAAAACCCTTGACTGCATTAACGCATAAAGGGAAGAAATTTGAATGGAATGATGAACAAGAGAAAGCGTTTCAGTTATTGAAGAAAAAGCTAACTACGGCACCTATATTGTCATTGCCTGAAGGGAATGATGATTTTGTGATTTATTGTGATGCATCAAAGCAAGGTCTCGGTTGTGTATTAATGCAACGAACGAAGGTGATTGCTTATGCGTCTAGACAATTGAAGATTCACGAACAAAATTATACGACGCATGATTTGGAATTAGGCGCGGTTGTTTTTGCATTAAAGACTTGGAGACACTACTTATATGGGGTCAAAAGTATTATATATACCGACCACAAAAGTCTTCAACACATATTTATTCAGAAACAACTGAATATGAGGCAGCGTAGGTGGATTGAATTATTGAATGATTACGACTTTGAGATTCGTTACCACCCGGGGAAGGCAAATGTGGTAGCCGATGCCTTGAGCAGGAAGGACAGAGAACCCATTCGAGTAAAATCTATGAATATAATGATTCATAATAACCTTACTACTCAAATAAAGGAGGCGCAACAAGGAGTTTTAAAAGAGGGATATTTAAAGGATGAAATACCCAAAGGATCGGAGAAGCATCTTAATATTCGGGAAGACGGAACCCGGTATAGGGCTGAAAGGATTTGGGTACCAAAATTTGGAGATATGAGAGAAATGGTACTTAGAGAAGCTCATAAAACCAGATACTCAATACATCCTGGAACGGGGAAGATGTACAAGGATCTCAAGAAACATTTTTGGTGGCCGGGTATGAAAGCCGATGTTGCTAAATACGTAGGAGAATGTTTGACGTGTTCTAAGGTCAAAGCTGAGCATCAGAAACCATCAGGTCTACTTCAACAACCCGAAATCCCGGAATGGAAATGGGAAAACATTACCATGGATTTCATCACTAAATTGCCAAGGACTGCAAGTGGTTTTGATACTATTTGGGTAATAGTTGATCGTCTCACCAAATCAGCACACTTCCTGCCAATAAGAGAAGATGACAAGATGGAGAAGTTAGCACGACTGTATTTGAAGGAAGTCATCTCCAGACATGGAATACCAATCTCTATTATCTCTGATAGGGATGGCAGATTTATTTCAAGATTCTGGCAGACATTACAGCAAGCATTAGGAACTCGTCTAGACATGAGTACTACCTATCATCCACAAACTGATGGGCAGAGCGAAAGGACGATACAAACGCTTGAAGACATGCTACGAGCATGTGTTATTGATTTCGGAAACAGTTGGGATCGACATCTACCGTTAGTAGAATTTTCCTACAACAACAGCTACCATTCAAGCATTGAGATGGCGCCGTTTGAAGCACTTTATGGTAGAAAGTGCAGGTCTCCGATTTGTTGGAGTGAAGTGGGGGATAGACAGATTACGGGTCCGGAGATTATACAAGAAACTACCGAGAAGATCATCCAAATTCAACAACGGTTGAAAACCGCCCAAAGTCGACAAAAGAGCTACGCTGACATTAAAAGAAAAGATATAGAATTTGAAATTGGAGAGATGGTCATGCTTAAAGTTGCACCTTGGAAAGGCGTTGTTCGATTTGGTAAACGAGGGAAATTAAATCCAAGGTATATTGGACCATTCAAGATTATTGATCGTGTCGGACCAGTAGCTTACCGACTTGAGTTACCTCAACAACTCGCGGCTGTACATAACACTTTCCACGTCTCGAATTTGAAGAAATGTTTTGCTAAAGAAGATCTCACTATTCCGTTAGATGAAATCCAAATCAACGAAAAACTTCAATTCATCGAAGAACCCGTCGAAATAATGGATCGTGAGGTTAAAAGACTTAAGCAAAATAAGATACCAATTGTTAAGGTTCGATGGAATGCTCGTAGAGGACCCGAGTTCACCTGGGAGCGTGAAGATCAGATGAAGAAGAAATACCCGCATCTATTTCCAGAAGATTCGTCAACACCTTCAACAGCTTAAAATTTCGGGACGAAATTTATTTAACGGGTAGGTACTGTAGTGACCCGAACTTTTCCATGTTTATATATATTAATTGAGATTGATATTTACATGATTAAATGTTTCCAACATGTTAAGCAATCAAACTTGTTAAGACTTGATTAATTGAAATATGTTTCATATAGACAATTGACCACCCAAGTTGACCGGTGATTCACGAACGTTAAAACTTGTAAAAACTATATGATGACATATATATGGATATATATATAGTTAACATGATACTATGATAAGTAAACATATCATTAAGTATATTAAAAATGAACTACATATGTAAAAACAAGACTACTAACTTAATGATTTTTAAACGAGACATATATGTAACGATTATCGTTGTAAAGACATTCAATGTATATATATCATATTAAGAGATATTCATACATGATAATATCATGATAATATAATAATTTAAAATCTCATTTGATATTATAAACATTGGGTTAACAACATTTAACAAGATCGTTAACCTAAAGGTTTCAAAACAACATTTACATGTAACGACTAACGATGACTTAACGACTCAGTTAAAATGTATATACATGTAGTGTTTTAATATGTATTCATACACTTTTGAAAGACTTCAAGACACTTATCAAAATACTTCTACTTAACAAAAATGCTTACAATTACATCCTCGTTCAGTTTCATCAACAATTCTACTCGTATGCACCCGTATTCGTACTCGTACAATACACAGCTTCTAGATGTATGTACTATTGGTATATACACTCCAATGATCAGCTCTTAGCAGCCCATGTGAGTCACCTAACACATGTGGGAACCATCATTTGGCAACTAGCATGAAATATCTCATAAAATTACAAAAATATGAGTAATCATTCATGACTTATTTACATGAAAACAAAATTACATATCCTTTATATCTAATCCATACACCAACGACCAAAAACACCTACAAACACTTTCATTCTTCAATTTTCTTCATCTAATTGATCTCTCTCAAGTTCTATCTTCAAGTTCTAAGTGTTCTTCATAAATTCCAAAAGTTCTAGTTTCATAAAATCAAGAATACTTTCAAGTTTGCTAGCTCACTTCCAATCTTGTAAGGTGATCATCCAACCTCAAGAAATCTTTGTTTCTTACAGTAGGTTATCATTCTAATACAAGGTAATAATCATATTCAAACTTTGGTTCAATTTCTATAACTATAACAATCTTATTTCAAGTGATGATCTTACTTGAACTTGTTTTCGTGTCATGATTCTGCTTCAAGAACTTCGAGCCATCCAAGGATCCATTGAAGCTAGATCCATTTTTCTCTTTTCCAGTAGGTTTATCCAAGGAACTTAAGGTAGTAATGATGTTCATAACATCATTCGATTCATACATATAAAGCTATCTTATTCGAAGGTTTAAACTTGTAATCACTAGAACATAGTTTAGTTAATTCTAAACTTGTTCGCAAACAAAAGTTAATCCTTCTAACTTGACTTTTAAAATCAACTAAACACATGTTCTATATCTATATGATATGCTAACTTAATGATTTAAAACCTGGAAACACGAAAAACACCGTAAAACCGGATTTACGCCGTCGTAGTAACACCGCGGGCTGTTTTGGGTTAGTTAATTAAAAACTATGATAAACTTTGATTTAAAAGTTGTTATTCTGAGAAAATGATTTTTATTATAAACATGAAACTATATCCAAAAATTATGGTTAAACTCAAAGTGGAAGTATGTTTTCTAAAATGGTCATCTAGACGTCGTTCTTTCGACTGAAATGACTACCTTTACAAAAACGACTTGTAACTTATTTTCCGACTATAAACCTATACTTTTCAGTTTAGATTCATAAAATAGAGTTCAATATGAAACCATAGCAATTTGATTCACTCAAAACGGATTTAAAATGAAGAAGTTATGGGTAAAACAAGATTGGATAATTTTTCTCATTTTAGCTACGTGAAAATTGGTAACAAATCTATTCCAACCATAACTTAATCAACTTGTATTGTATATTATGTAATCTTGAGATACCATAGACACGTATACAATGTTTCGACCTATCATGTCGACACATCTATATATATTTCGGAACAACCATAGACACTCTATATGTGAATGTTGGAGTTAGCTATACAGGGTTGAGGTTGATTCCAAAATATATATAGTTTGAGTTGTGATCAATACTGAGATACGTATACACTGGGTCGTGGATTGATTCAAGCTAATATTTATCGATTTATTTCTGTACATCTAACTGTGGACAACTAGTTGTAGGTTACTAACGAGGACAGCTGACTTAATAAACTTAAAACATCAAAATATATTAAAAGTGTTGTAAATATATTTTGAACATACTTTGATATACATGTACATATTGTTATAGGTTCGTGAATCAACCAGTGGCCAAGTCTTACTTCCCGACGAAGTAAAAATCTATGAAAGTGAGTTATAGTCCCACTTTTAAAATCTAATATTTTTGGGATGAGAATACATGCAGGTTTTATAAATGATTTACAAAATAGACACAAGTACGTGAAACTACATTCTATGGTTGAATTATCGAAATCGAATATGCCCCTTTTTATTAAGTCTGGTAATCTAAGAATTAGGGAACAGACACCCTAATTGACGCGAATCCTAAAGATAGATCTATTGGGCCTAACAAACCCCATCCAAAGTACCGGATGCTTTAGTACTTCGAAATTTATATCATATCCGAAGGGTGTCCCGGAATGATGGGGATATTCTTATATATGCATCTTGTTAATGTCGATTACCAGGTGTTCACCATATGAATGATTTTTATCTCTATGTATGGGATGTGTATTGAAATATGAAATCTTGTGGTCTATTATTATGATTTGATATATATAGGTTAAACCTATAACTCACCAACATTTTTGTTGACGTTTTAAGCATGTTTATTCTCAGGAGATTATTAAGAGCTTCCGCTGTCGCATACTTAAATAAGGACGAGATTTGGAGTCCATGCTTGTATGATATTGTGTAAAAACTGCATTCAAGAAACTTATTTTGTTGTAACATATTTGTATTGTAAACCATTATGTAATGGTCGTGTGTAAACAGGATATTTTAGATTATCATTATTTGATAATCTACGTAAAGCTTTTTAAAACCTTTATCTATGAAATAAAGGTTATGGTTTGTTTTAAAAATGAATGCAGTCTTTGAAAAACGTCTCATATAGAGGTCAAAACCTCGCAACGAAATCAATTAATATGGAACGTTTTTAATCAATAAGAACGGGACATTTCATAGCTGCTGCATCAGAAATCATTAGAGGGCTGCAGCAGTGGTTATGTGTATCGGGTGTGACCACTAGTACCCGATGGTAGTTGTAGTTTTGTGAGTAGTTCGCAACATAGAATGGAAAGAAATAGCAAACCGTGGTGGTAGGGTGGTTGAGGTTGTGTAACGTAGCTGTAAACAGAAACAGAAGCAAAAAGTGTGCAGTAGCAGGTGACTATTTAATGGGTTTAAGTGATGATATTTGGGTCTGCGTTTTACTCGATCAACACAGAAAAGGATAGTAGCAAATAAAGCATCTGATGATGGGGATAATGATAGTTTTGATGGGTTGTAACCTTTATGTGGTTAATTTTAAATGGCCTGATTAAAAGAAGAGAAAGAAAGAAAAAAAAACATACGCATGTGTAGCAAGTATTGAGGTGGGTTGCGTTTGAATATGGACCGGAACAGTGGCGTGTTTGATTGTTGCTAAAACGGAAAAGTTATCGAGTTAGTGGTTGATGTTTGAGACTGAAAACAGAAGGAAACATAAGCAATTGTGCAAGTGGTTATATTGACGGGTTGATACATAAAAGAAAGAAAAGAAGAATATGGCAGCCGCAGTTTGGTTGTCAATGGCAGTTTTCAAGGTTGAAGATGGTCTAGTGGTGGCTTGTTGTTCGATGAAAGTGGTAGTTGTTTTTGGGGTTTGTAAGGTGAATGATTGGTGCTCCATATCTATATACATGTAATATACAAGAAGAAGAATAAGCAGAGAAATTTAATATAGTAATATTAGAATAATAATTGTACAATTCAGTGAATGATATGGAAAGGTGTAATTAATTAATTAATCAATCCGTGGTTCAATTAGACTTCAATTAAGCACAGTGACTTTACTTTATATTTTGATTCAACTCACGGGGATTCAGGAGGATGTAACAATTGAATGAGATAGCTAACAGCATTTGTTTCCTTATGATATTTTATATATTATATATATTTCAAATAATAATAATAATATCAATAATACTAATATAATAATGAAAATAGTATTAATACAACAAATATATTTTAATTTGTAATTATTTACATATAAATAAATATTATAAATTTCTACATATAACATTTATTACATTTATGTATAGAATTATAAGTTCGAATTTAACTGGTTAAATATCAATCGAAGCGACACACGAGTATTAATCATCTAATATTTATTTTTAATATACTGTGTATATATATATATATATATATATATATATATATATATATATATATATATATATATATATATATGTGTGTGTGTGTGTGTGTGTGTGTGTGTGTCTATTTATTTACAAGTAATAGTTCGTGAATCATCGGGAATAGTCAAAAGTCAATTGGATATATGAAACAATTCAATTTTTTTTTTCTGAGATTCAATCTAACAGACTTTGCTTATCGTGTCGAAGTATATAGATTAAGTTTAAATTTGGTCGGAATTTTCCGGGTCATCACAGTGACGGTTTTTGGTGGCCGGTGGTGGTTCAATTGATGTCGGATGCAGTGTTTATTATAGTGGTGAGTTGTTGTGGGTTCATAATGAAGAAAGTGAAGAAAGGTGATGGCGTTAAGGTGGTAAGGGATGGTGGTCTCGGTGGTTTGAAGAAGACAAGATGGTGGTGGTTGCCGTTGATCGTGACGGTGGTGATTTTATGCATACCGTATATGCATCTCTATATCTAGAAAGATGGTGATTGAATCAAGAATAAGAAAAGAATTTGGAGACAGTTTGTAAGGTGATATGTATATCTCTTGCATGTTGTAAATGTTTATATATATATATATATATATATATATATATATATATATATATATATATATATATATATATATATATATATATATATAACATATATATATATATAAACATAAGGTAATGGATATGAATCAACTAGATACAGTGCACAATAGCTTTATCAATCAATTTGTCTGCTTAATTGTGATAAAATGATAAATTTGATAATAATAATTAACATTCTATAAGAATTAAAACGTGCATAACAATAGTTCAGCAGCCTCTCTACCGACAGTTTAATAGGGATAGTATATCGTGTCCATTGCTAAACAGTTAAAATATAAAAGTGTTCCTAAAAATCCCAAATTTTTAAATTAAGTTCATTTAATTATTCCAGTCACTTACTGTTTAAAACCTGATCAAAAAGGTTCGTTAATTATTTATTTTGTTTTCCAATTAATATGTACAGAGTACTAATATTTAAACTAAAAATGTAAAAATGATTGTGTCAAACCTATAATCTTCGTAATCTAATTATGGACTAACTTTTATTTTAAATCTTCATAAATATGTACTAGATCTATATGAACACTAAAGAAATGCCAACCGAGTAATACAATTGTTTACTATTTAAGCTCGAAATCATTTATTTTTAATATATTCTTTTTTCTATATATAAACAGTTTTAAATAGCAAGTTCGACTACTAAAATAAATATATTATATATTTTTAAACAAATAGATCTACCATAATTTTATATATTTACAAGTAATATTTATATACATATTTATATATATATATATATATATATATATATATATATATATATATATATATATATATATATATATATATATATATATATATATATATATATATATATAATAGTTTTCATTACATTGCATTTTATTTTACATATTTATTTCCAATAATTTAATCATATATTATTTCAAATAATATTTCAAATTATTATTATTATATATATATATATATATATATATATATATATATATATATATATATATATATATATATATATATATTATTAAATATATATGCATCTATTTACAAATAGTTGTTCGCGAATCGTCGGGACTGGTCGAAGGTCAATTGAATGTACGAAAATAATTCAAAAATTGTGAGACGCAACATAACGGACTTTGCTTATCATGTCAGAATTATGAAATCGTATCGTGAGTTTGGTTCAAAATTAGTCGAAATTTTTCGGGTCGTGACAATATGTGTGAATCGCCAGAAGTAATGCTTTGATTTTTTTTTTGAATTCCGAGTTCTATACCATACATATATAGAAGTCTTTATATGAAACGCGAGTTCAATACTGAGTGTATTGAAGTCATTATTGAACATCAACCAAATTGTATTTCTCCCCCAAAATGATGAATTTTGTTGCAAAAATGCATCATTTTAAATTGGTTGATGTTGTTCGGAGAGGATTCGTTAATTAAATCACCAAAAGCCCTGTTTGTCATCTTTAGTTAACCACAAATGGGACCATAGATGAAAGATATAATCATTGATAAGCTTCAAGGATCATGGTTAAAAAATTTACAAACCTTGAAAAGATAAAAAGTGTAAAATTTGAAACTTTAGGGACTAAAAAAGTAGTTTTCCCAAAGTTCAGGGCCTAAAATGAAAATTTCAAAAAGTTAAGGGACCAAATTTGAAAATTCTAAAAATGTTTTGAAAAGTTTGCACTGATGGTCCCTGGATTTAACGGTTGTTAAATATTTAACTTACAAAAGTTAACAGCAACTAAGTATGGTTGGATGTGGTTCGGGTCAGAACCGGGTTCAAAATCGTGTTTGACCCGGATCTGGGTCGGTTCATAGATTTGGAATGGTTCTGATCTGATTAAGGTAAATGGTTAAAGGATGATGGTTCAAAGGTTCATGGTTAAATGGATAGGTTCATGCTAATTTAGTGGCTGGTTCAAAGGAGGGTCAAGTGATAAAGGGTTCAAGGATGGATATGGTTCAAGTGAATCTACTTAAGAATCAAGTCCACATTTGTGTGTCTAGGATTAGGGGACAAGAAGACAAGGGAGACAAGAACATGGGACCCTCACCTAAAGTTCACAAATATTACATCTTATGCCATCCGACTAATATGTCATTTTCCCAAAAATTCAGCAAACAAAATATTTTCCAAAGTGTGGTTTCAACTCATAACTATTCCCAAGAATAATGCTCAAATCAGTAAGTATTTCCCAAACACACCCTTCTTCTTCAAATTTAATTATCAGATAATTTTGTTCTTCAGGAAATAATTTCGAAACCCAAATTTTTCAAGTTTTCGAGCACCAACATTTTGAACACCCAACTTTTCCAGCACCCATCTTTTCGAGCATGAAGATTTCGAGCAACAGTAATGTTTTCGAGCAAAAGATTATGAAGAACATCTCGCCGGAGTGATAGTGGCGAGTGGTGGATGAAGGCGGCTTTCATGGAAATAAGCTCAAAACACAACTAAAACTCATGAAATTTTTCAGGAAGATGCATTAGGACCCGGTGAACACTTCTACAATTTCAGATTTCGTATACAATTTACCAAAATTATGAATTAATTCAAAATCAGTGACTTTTTCACGAAAACTAAAAAATGATGGATCTCTCTTGTTATTTCGAATCAGAACTTAAAATTTGAAACGCACAATCAGGAGATAATTACTAAGACTTATGTTTAAAGACTTTTTCCAAAATCACTCTCGATCTTCAAAACTTAAAAGTCAATAGAAAGTCAAACTTTCTTGAAAAAAATGATTTGTAGCAGTTATGTTGTTGTTTTTGGATATGATGAAATGATGGTGAGTATGTTTGATGATATGAATCTGAGATTTTACATAAAAATGACGAACATGAAAAATAAAAAATCTCATATCTGATAAAAATATTATTTGGGGTTTGGTGGTGTTTTTGGATAAAAAATTCATACAAAAACATGTTTTTGGTCTAGGATCGAGGTTTGATAAGATCAAACACCTGCTCTGATTCCAAATGTTAGTTCCATAAACATGAATATGTATGAATATTGGATGAACGTGATATGAATGTTGAGAGAATAAGTCAAATGGTCAACATCTTTATTTCATACCAAGGGCTCAAATGTGACAAGCACTTGACAAAGGGAGCATTGGGTGATCGATCCTAGATCCGTCTTCCTCACAGAAATTGATCTAGTTTCGAGTGCAATGAGGAGGATTGTGGTGTTGTTGTTTGTTTTGGGCCCTGATGATCGTCTTTCACTTTTGCAATTAAGTGATCAACCACCCCGACCCGGTCTTGATTATTGATTAGCATAATTCACCTTAACACAAGGGCTAGAGCAAATAGTGGAGAATCAACAACCTATAAATGAGAGGCCAAGCTCCCTATTTATAGTATTCAGAATATTCACGGTGTGCGGAACGCGGATTCTTGCACACTTATGCGGATTGCGGGATCCCGCAGGATCGCGAATTATTGTGCATTATCGCGGATCACTGCAGATCAGCGCGGATTATCGCGGATAATTGCGGATCAGCGCGGATTATCGCGGCTCATTGCGGATCAGCGCGGATTAACGCAGATCATTGCGGATCAGCGCACTTGTGCATTACGCAAGGTAGTGCTATGCGCACTATCAAGTCCCCCAAGTTAGGTATTATATGTTGAAGATATATAATGACGAACTTGTAAGTATGCAATCATAGAGAATATAGCAATATATACACTATCAAGTCCCCCCAGTTCGATATTATAAACTGAAAGTATATGATGTCGAACTCTAAGTGTACAATATGCTTTGCTCGTGAAGTTATGCACAACGCATGGCGCTTGTTTATCAAAGAAAAAATCACGTTGCAACGTTTATTTATATAGCGCTTTGTTATATATTCATAATACGGACTTGTCCTTTGCAATTTCCAACTTTTATTATTGTGCACATAATAAATGTGTACTTTTGCGAAACAATCTGTATGCGTATATATTTATACGTTATGAATCTTCTAAGTCCGCCGAAACGATCCTTAGGCAATCAATTAGCATTGCGAAGCATCTAAGTATGGCGAGATCAAATACTTAGGAAATATAATCCTTTCGCAACATTTCGCAAACACATGCAATTTCATGTGATTCATCCAAGCGGGCTTTCTTCATCGCTTAGGCATTCATTGTATTTTCACACGCCAAGTGGTTTTCAATTTGAAAAATCAAAGTACGCGTCCGCACTTGATAAAATTTGACCACGATTTGACGCTTTTTTGCATAGTATAATATTCTTAAGAAATTTGCCAGAAGCATATATGAAGCAAGTCAATTGAAGCTTATGTTAATATAACAAAGAACACATGACGTATTTTAAGCCTATCTCGCCAACGTGCATTTGTATTATAAGAACATATGGTTTTAGCCCTCATGACCACATGCATCGTGTGCAAAATCAATCAATAATTGCGGCCATGCTTTTTAAGCAATGCAACCTCGTGCTTTTAGCACAAACAATAGTATTGCCACAGCCAAATACTCGCGGACTTAAACAATTTTCGCATCGCATAAATGATGATATTGCCATGGCCATATGCTCATGGACTTAGATAATGTTGCCATAGCCATACGATTATGGACTTAATAACATGCCATATGCACAAAAATTTTCAAATCTTACGATTTCAAACTTGCTTAACATCCGCGTAACTTTTAAACTTGCGAGCTTAATCGTGATAGCTTCAAATTTACTCAATGGATACGATCCACAAAAAAGTAGAGATGCATGTAATTTTCTCAACTTCATAGCCGCACAATTCATAACTAACAGTTAATGTGCAGCCCAATATCATATATCACATGTGGACATCAACTTGCACTCCATAATAGTATTACACATATAGTAAACTTTGCATGGCCTGAACAATTATGTACCATATATGATACCACGTGGAGTAGCATTATTTTGTGAATTAAACTTGCATTTAACACGTATTATGCATGCAAACCAATTTGCGCAACGTGGCAACACATTCCATAGTTTAACAGGCATTTTGAGTAAAAATAATCCCTACAGTATACTTTTGCCAAGACATATATATAGATACCCTTTGCAAACAAATATACCTGCACGATCGAAAATTCTTGCGCCAACATTGCTCTTTGCGCATGATCCCAAGAAGTTAGAAACAAAAATTTATTCATCGCGTAAATACTTCGCGTAATGCAACAGAGCAACGCATGTCACATATCGCGCCTAAACAAGTTACAATCCAACAATACAGATTCTGAGTATGCAATGTTACTAGAGCCGGCTGTTTTTCAAGACCATGCTCGAACCACAAATAGGAGCCGTTTTCAAGACCATACTCGGGCCGTACAATCGGGCACCGCGAAGTCTTAGTACGCTCATTATCTTTAACGCCAATATTAGGTAACAATTAGATCAGCGTAAATGTCATTGCAGCTTATTTTTCACATGCTCATTCCGCAAAAGTCTCAAAATGTGAGCAAAACCTGCGCAATAATATTGCATTTAAATTCCACTGATTGCGCATATGAGCTGCAATCGAGCAACGCCAAGTATGCGTGAAAATTTATTAAGCATAACTCAAGCTATCTCTTCAAGATCACACCCGGAACCTAGTCGGGTAACGCAAATGTTGTTTTCCTAGTACCGCAAAGACTACAATCAGGATTGCACTAATGTTGTTTCATCATATGGCTTTGTTTAAGAATGCACATCTGTTGCTTTAAAATTGCACGAGAAGCTTTTCGAGGCTGATTGTAAAACTACAATCTAAGCCGAGTTGATATGCCATGATGAGTAGTAGCAAGGCTAAACATGTTTTGTATCTGCTTGCAGGCGAATCTTTGCCGTTCACTCAAACATTACTCGCACAATCTTTATTGGCCTCTAACCATCCTCAAGTGCGTATGCCTTCATGAGAATTTCTCATTTTCGCACATATGAAGCGACGCAAAAGCTACTAAAACCACCCTTAACAATATTATTGCACACGCAACTTATGGTATACCATACCAAGTACGTTGATTATTTAATCTCATAATTGTTGTAGAAGGATAAGTTGAATAAACATATTCACTACTAATCAAGGATCAAGTTTCATCCTTTTGCAAAAGAGAAACAATCACTTGAAAGGCCAAATAAGCAATTGCCTTAAGGCTTTTCCTTAATCATGTTTCATGGATCTCAGAACTTCAAAAAGTATTAATGTCGCTTGCATACATAGTGAACTCATCTACATATATCTAGATACATGATCAAAAAATGCTAAGTAGATATACATACCGATATGTGCCATGCTCGGAGATTGTTCACGATTGAAACTAAGACGTTAGCGTACTCCTTCGCTCTCCCATCGTCCTTCGTCATATGCGTTGCACTTGCTAATACCCAAACTGTGCGAAACCATAAACTAGACAGTGCGTTAGATGATCATTCGCATGGGTAAAAACCAGCTTGATGATCACCTCGCATGGGTGCATAGATTGTTATACCATATCAAATTCCCATATGAGGGGTTTCTTCCATCCATTTAGCACGCTTGCGCATATGACATCAGCAATAACATGATAGTCGCTTTATACTAATTCAAATTTCCACAGGCAAATTAAAAGCTATTGATGGCGAGCTCATGAAAAAGATTTATTCTAGCATACATATAAACCCATTCGTGTAAAGCTCCACACGCCTTACCGAATCATTACACCTAGCGTGTGCACATGTACACCTCTGAACAAGAAAATACAATGGGCATGCAGGTGGCTAGGCTTAAGGCCGTATGCGTATATCGTGGAATAACCATAGTATACGCGCATTTATGCGCATTTATGTCGCACAATATTTTCATATTGCTTGAATTTGTGACCTCGCGCTTATATTATTACATCGCAAGTTTTTGCGCCGTTGTACGGAATGCATACATTGTGCGAATGATCCGCGCACTTTTTGAATCGTGTAGTCATGATATATGTAAGGAAAGAATTACAACTCCTCCGCGCAACCTTATAACTTAATTATTTTTTGTAAAGCAGCGGCGCGTGCGCAAACCGACGCGCAATGAAACACGTTCAATCAAACATGATGCGCATGAGCTCGGTTGAGTTTTTTGCGCATGAATTATGCCCCATTGAGCAATTCCATACGCCAAGTCATCACATAGTTTAGCATAGCACAAAGGTCGCCCACTTTTTGCGTATAATTGCGCATGAAACATTAGCGTCTGCAAATAATTGCGCATGCTTTGCGCGAACAACTTTTTGCGTATTATACCTTACCCATGCATGGCTGTACTAATATCAAATTACTTTTTGGTCCACGCAGCAAGGTCTATAATACCCGTATGCTTTTGCATCCACCACGTGCAATAAAATATCGATATAAATTGAATTTATGAAAACCGTAAACTAATTTTTGCGGATCTATACAAATCTTAATTAAATAGATCCATTTAATTCAAATAGATCTACTTTTAATAACCTTTATGATTATAAATAAACAACCAGTTTAGGTTAATGTATTATAGTGCAAGAATTCTATAAGCCAATATTCGAACTATTTTTCGAGAACGTGCCCGGCACCTAATCGGGCAACACGAATATTGTACCGTAGTAGTTCAAAAACTACAATCAGGATTGCGCTGATATTGCTTCATCAAATGGCGCACACATGTTGCCTTTTACACGAGAACGTTTTCGAGGATTGAGCTACCTTATGCAACCGTTGGAGGATGCGAGCTGTAAGACTCAGTGCGAATTGCTACTGATCAATATATACTTTTGTACTAGCGCAAACGTCGTTGCATTTAGAGCGTCATTATGTTATTATGCGCTGTTACTCAAGATATGAAGCGACTCAAGATATGAAGCGGTATAATATTTGTGCTTTTCATTTCACTAATCAATATGCTTTTGATTAGAACTTCTCGTATCACAATTCATTTCTTGCGCTTAGCAATACTATAACTTTGAGCACCACTATTTCTTTAGTCGACCAAAACCGTATTACGTGATCACACTTGAGTGATAATTAGGAAACGTAAAAATCTGCAAGAATACTTTTATTAAGCCAATTCAAACCGCTTTCCTTAGACCGTGCTCGGGCCATAATCAGGCACCGCGAAGTCTATATGAATAATACTTTCATTGCAATTCTCGTGTTGCAGCTACTCGATTGAGACATTTTCTCCAACGCTTGGAATGCATAGTACATACATCGCATACTTGCATATGCCGAAAAAATTATACGCGCTTTATTGCTTTCAGGTTGCGCGTTATCTTCTCTTAAACCGCGCTTTGGCTATGTCTCGAAATCATGTTCAATGTTCGCGACTTAATCAGCGCATATGCTACAATCAGGGTTACGCTGATATGCTAAGATAAGCAACAATAAATTCCTTGTGATAATAAGGCTATACTTATCAAAACAACAGGTCCTTAATTATATGTCGATATCATGTTTTCCTTTCTGTGGCAGCATAGGCATATGTATGCAATAACAAAATTTAACATACGCATATGAGCACAATCTTACACATGTTCGCAAATGTTGCACCTTCCGCATTATTAACAATTCTTTTTATACGATATTCGTTTTGAACCGATGGCGCGAAGCCGTTGATGAAGCAACAGATCAAGACTCTTGTATATATTTTTTTCATAATGAATTTCAATCGATAACAAGAACATATCCGTCGATTGAATTCGTTTAAACAAACCGATTTCATCTTTTAATCAGAGCGCAATCAGAGCGCGCATATGTTTTAAGACACATTCATGCAACTCATCTTTCTTTATTTACGCTATCACCAGGTTGCTTTGTAAAGCACATAAACAACTAAATAATAATAACATTCTCTAAATAATAATTCGCAAGCAAATTTTATAATCTTCATCTCAGATCTCACGTGCTAAATTATATCTCATAAAGAGAAAATAATTTCTAAACTATATTTTATCTCAGAATCAGACATTATTTAATAGATATGACTATTACTCTTATAAAAGTCACTTGTTTATGCTTGTAAGATCTCAGCGACTTTTTTTATTTAATTAAATCGCAATGAGTATTGAATCAGAATTTAATACGTAAAGTAAATGAAAACTTACACATACGAATTAGATCCGATTCATATGATTGATTGCAAGAGCACGTTAGAAATCATGACGTGTCCCACGGATGGCGCCAATTGATCGATCCTGGATCCGTCTTCCTCACGGAAATTGATCTAGTTTCGAGTGCAATGAGGAGGATTGTGGTGTTGTTGTTTGTTTTGGGCCCCGATGATCGTCTTTCACTTTTGCAATTAAGTGATCAACCACCCCGACCCGGTCTTGATTATTGATTAGCATAATTCACCTTAACACAAGGGCTAGAGCAAATAGTGGAGAATCAACAACCTATAAATGAGAGGCCAAGCTCCCTATTTATAGTATTCAGAATATTCGCGGTGTGCGGAACGCGGATCGCGGATCGCGGATTCTTGCACACTTATGCGGATTGCGGGATCGCGGATCGCGGGATCGCGAATTATTGTGCATTATCGCGGATCAGCGCGGATTATCGCGGATCATTGCGGATCAGCACGGATTATCGCGGCTCATTGCGGATCAGCGCGGATTAACGCAGATCATTGCGGATCAGCGCACTTGTGCGTTACGCAAGGTAGTGCTATGCGCATTATCATTGGGGTCTTATATATAGTCACATATATAAGACCCACATTACATGGCTATGAAACTTAATCTAGCTCATTTTAGAGTGTCAACAGATTAGCACCTTCAAATTCTGAAAAGTATCAGACTTTTCTTTTAGGAACATTACCCAAGAGAATCTTGAATAATCATCAGTTACAACCAGACAGTTGTTACTTCCATCAATGCTTTCAAAATGTATCGGACTAAAAAGATCCATGTGTAATAATTCAAGTGAAGCAGAAATTGGATTGTACTTAATCAGCTTATGAGCTTTCTTTCGCTGTTTACCCATCTTACACGGAACACATGTTCCCGGCATTTGAAAAGATCGAAGATCAACACCCTCTACAAGATTATTGTGAATAAGGTGATTCATTTTCCGAAAACTCAAATGACCCATGCGTTTGTGCCAAGTGATAGACTCTTGTTCAGTTGTTTTAGAAACAAAAGCTTGATGATACTCAGTAGTTGAAGTAGCAACATTCATATCCAACATATAAAGATCAGCTAGTCTTGGAGCCTTCATCAAAATTATTTCTGGTGGAATCACAAGCTCTTGTTTCAAGATGTAGCTATATTCATCATCAAATGCAACTTTGAAAGATTTTTCACAGATTTGCAAAATCGACAACAAATTATTTGCAAGCTCTTGAAATAGTTCACTTTGTCGAAGACAAGTTTTTCATTTCTTAACAATCCTTGAGCTGAATTGTGACCACCTTTATCTCCAGCAAAAGCCACATAACCTCCCTTAAAAGGGTGTACATCCAAAAGCAAAGATAGCTGTCCTGTCATATGCCTCGAAGCTCCCCTATCCACTATCCATTTGTTATTTGCAGGTACCCTGATTCCCTGCATATCACATTAAGATAATTAATTAATAATGGAACCCACGCCTGAATGGCGGTAGGTTGTCCATTAACACCCATAGCTTGAAATTCCATCCATTTCTTGTTTGATTCAGGAGGAATCTCATATTAGAGACCATAAACTTAGAAAGTTTGGTAGGAGTAGTATTGCTCTTTTGTTGTCTTACATTCTGCTCAGCTTCTGAGCGTTTAACTCGAGGTTTGTTTCATGAAAAATATATTCGACGACTTTCTTTTTCTGAAGGTGAACGTGCCTTTAGTTCAAAGGCTCTACCTTTATCACTCGTCTTGGCAACTTTTGCCTCAGTATCCTTTTTGGGAACTTTACTTTTCACATGAGAAATTGACCGGTTGAAATTCTTTCTTTTTGAATCTCCATAGACAACATTTGTCGTATGTCTTCTAGCATGAATTTCATCATTTACAGGTGAACCTGTTCTATGAGCATAAGATGATCCATGATCATTAAGCATCAGATCAATCTTCTGTCTGGGTGATCGGTACCTTCTCGGACAATTAGCAGAAATATGTCCAAACACACCACAACTAAAACGTTGATGAAATTTTCTATTTCCTCTAAATTGATAAAAATTATTAGAGTTTAAGGAAGATGGGTTTTGTGTTCTTACAAACACAGGAGTATCATTTGATCTTTCTCTAGGGACAGGTTTAGGTGTAACAGGTGGAACATTCCTATTCGCAAACTTTGGATTTCGCAAAATTCGAATGGGTTCTCTAGGTGTTATCACCCTTCTTTTCTCAGAATTATCTCCTAGACCAGTTTTCTTGTCTTCTTCATGATCTAATGAGCCTTCAGCGGTGTCATCAGAAGTCGTATTCTCAGTTGAGCTAGACTTCTTGTTCTTTTCAACATAATCTTCCTAACTAGGAGGTATACAGTCTGTCGACCATCAACTATATTGGCATTAACGAATTTGTTTTGAAAAGGAGGAGATGCAGACTTATATCCAAAACCTTTACCTTTGGGTTCATTAATTTCCACCATTAATGCATTCCATTGTGACACACTTGCCCAACATTTTATTTTAATTGACATAAATTATAAATCAGCTTTAAGACATTCATTTTCTTTCTTTAATTCATTGACTGTGTCAACACGTTTAATTAAAGCCTGATTTATGTCAAAGTTATAACATTTAAGATCATGAATTTGTTGTTTATAAACTTTAATCTGCTCTTTTAACTCATTTTCAACCTTAGTGGTCACAAGGTTTGCGTGATATTTGTCTCGCATCTCTTCATAATTCTTGTTCATATTATCTATTGTTGTTTTATATTCCGCACATTTACCACATTCAATGGGTGTATCAGTAGATGGATCAGAAGATATGAAATGCCCCGTCCTAATCCATCTGGACGAAGTCATCAACATTTGATCCCAGAGCGATGATCGACTCCAAGTAATGTCCTTAAAATGAGCAAATACACAGCAGAAGATTTCTTTCATACCTGAGAATAAACATGCTTTCAAGTGTCAACTAAAAGGTTGGTGAGTTCATAGGTTTATCTTAAAATAATAAAATTCATCATTTTGATAGACCACAAGATTTAAAAGCTGCATGGTACAAATGGGCCCGAATCCTATACCCACCTGTAATGTACATGCTATATCTTTTAAATACTGTACATCTTTCTCGTGTACGAAACCATTTTCATAAATCATAGTAACCGTACACATATGTTGTGCACACAAAAAAACATACACATAAATTGTGTATAAAATCATTCTCTCGATATATAACATTTGTAACATCCCGCCTTTTTCCGTCAACTTTTCCGTTTAACTATTTTAAACTCCGTTATATGTTTATAACATCTCCCGTTAATACGCGTTTCAATTATCTTGTTTTAGGTAATTTAACGCACCCGATTGCAACTTGAGGGACTAGTTTCGCCAAGACACCAAAGTGGTGACTAGCCACTTGACTAGTCAACCTCTTCCACCTCATTTCTCCATTTAATTTTCCTTTTCATCTAATACTTCCACCATTTCTTTAATTCCATCAAAAAGCAATTCATCATCCATATTCAATCGATCAAGCTTCGGGCCAAACAAATTACATATTTGAACTCCTCGTGATCTCCTCTTCGATTCCATACCGATTTCATCAAATTTGGGTAACTTTCTAAAATCACTAATTTTATGTGTTCTTGAGTTTTTGAGTTAAAAGGTTGTTAATTAGTGTCTATGGCTCAAGTCTAGTATGATTATGTGTTTTGTATGCTTGTTCTTGCTATTTTGGTGTAACTAGCTCATATTGAAAGAATGCTTGTTTAATCTTGAGTTTTAGGTGTACATATGTTATTTGATGATGAAAATTCATGTTTTAATTGTGTTCCTAACATCACTAGCTTCAAATTGGTATGTAGTTTGACATGGATTAGTTTCATAAGCAAGATTGTTGATTTTATGATTTTGGGTTAGGGTTTGATAAAAGTAAATTGAATATTTGATGCATTAAATGCTTAGCAATGTTAATTGTAAGTGTCTAGTTGTGTTGTATGCTTGATTATCTTCAAAACGGCGTATTACACATGTGCATTAATTTACCGAATCATAATATGGCATTTATGAACTTGGAGTAATAAATGATGAGCATTAATGGTGATTTTGATATAAGTTGTTTGGTTTTGATTGAGTAAATGCGTTTAGTTATTCTCCTTGTCAAATTACCTTTCTCATGTTATATGATATGCGTTTTAAGTGTTTTCGGTGCATGAAATATGTTAAAATGAGTTTTGGTTCGTTACTTAAGTTATTTTTTCTGCAATCAGCACTTCCCCAGGTTATGCGCGCCGCGCGTGCACCTGCGCACCGCGCAAATCAGAAAAACCAAATAAATGGTGTAACATCCCGCGTTTTTCCGTTAAATTTAATTTTAACACCGTCTTTTTTTTTTAAACATAATCTTTCGTATTTAAATTAATAGTTTCCGTGAGTAACGTTCATTATATCCCCGCTATTTAATTTTGACATCACCCGTTTACTCGAGCGTTTTAAAATATTCGTTTGGTTAATTACCGCACCCGCTTTGAAACTTGAGGGACCAATCTCGTCACTTGGCCAAATTGGGGCAACTAGTCACCACCTCCCCACCTTCCTCACCATTCAATCACCTCCATCTCTCTCTCTTTCTCTCTAGCAAGAACACACACACAAACACCCAATTCAAACATTCATCATCTAAATTCGGATCGGGAAGCAAACTTCAAAACAAATTACATATTCGTGATCCTCTCTTCATCCTCTACAATTTGATACCAACTTCATCTCGTTTGGGTAACATTTCTAAAACTCTTGATTTCTCTAAATTCGTGTTTTTGATTTGAAATGGTGTTAGTTAGTGTCTAGCATGAATATATGATTTACTTGCTCGATTTGTTGTTTTGAGTAACTAGTTTGAATTTTTGAAATGGGTTTGCTTAATCCTTGATTTTGGATGAGTTAATGTTGTTAGATTGTTAAAGTTCATGTTTTAATTGTGTTACCAGTATCACTAGCTTCGTTTTGATGTGTAGGTTGATTAAGAAAACTTCAAAAACCCGATTAATGATTTTGTGATGTTTGACTAGGGTTTGATAGTTCTTGACATGAACTTTTGATGCTTGAATGCCATGAAATGTTAATTGTTAGTGTTTAGTTGTAATGTATGTTTCATTACCTTCAAAACGGCATATCGTATGTGTAAATTGGATTCCCGGATCATAAAATACGTTTTACGAACTTGAAACTTTGAAAATAAACCTTTCTTGATCAATTGACGAGTTTTCGATTATTGTAATTGATGTTTTTGCTTGTGAAAGGTAGTTAGTTGTATTCCTCGTCAAAATACCTTTTCGACGATATATGATAGGCATTATAAGTGTTTGCGGGTCAAGGGTTGGGTTGGAAAATGTTTTGGTTCGTGACTTGGACCATTTTTCTGCAAACAGCATTTTTCCCAGGTATGCGCGCCGCGCATACCACCGCGCGCCGCGCGAATCCAAAATCCCAGATGAATGGCCCTTTAAGTCAAGTTCTGACCTGGTTTTACACTTGGGTGCGCGCCGCGCAACCCATTGCGCGCCGCGCAAAACCCCCAGGCCAGGCTATTGTGTTTTTAAATGTTCTCAAAATGTTTCTCGCTTAACCGTAACCCCGATTAACATGAAAATCGGCTATTGTGTTCATATATGATTTCTCATCAGGGGAAAATTGTCGGATACCCGACCCGACCCCGTTGACTTTGACTTTGACCAAGTTTGACTTTTAGTCAAACTTAACCAAACTTTTATGCAAATGTTCTAACATGCTTTTATACGTGATTCTTGTATGAAACTTGACAAATTGATTCACATGCTATATTTAATCGAGTCGTAACGAGCCATAGGACTAATTGAACACATTTCACCCGACCTTGTATCGTAACCGGTTAATTGACACAACTTACTTGTTTAGGTCAAGGCTAAGCAACTTTCATGCATACGTTACTTTGTGAGTACTTTTATACTCGTGCACTCGAGGTGAGATCATAGTCCCACCTTTTCAACAACTTTTATTCTTTTAAATCGTGGGCTGAGAAACATATACATTACATACTTATATACATTTCACATGTATATATACTTTTCATACTTTTATACTTTGAACACAAATACGAATACAAAGATACAGACGAGTTAGAACAAAAGTCCTCAATCCAATTATCATTAGTTCCACTTGCAGGGTGTAAGTGTAAGCGAGTGATTATGTTGTGTGGCCATACGGGTTTAACGAACCCTCATTCAGACGGTTCGCTACCGTTAGTGGATGAAATATAATTTCAACGTGCATAGTGTATGTTCTAACACTATATTCAAAATTCAGAGGGAAGATTCAGTTAAGCTTTGGTAATTGGGTGCTCGCAATACAAACTACATTCTTCGGAATAAATACGATTTGGATAATCATCTATACAAACTATTGTGGTTCAAAATATACTTTTACAAATACATTTATGATCTCACCAACGTTTTTCGTTGACAGTTTTCTACATGTTTTCTCAGGTTCATACTTGGCTACTTGATACATGCTTCCGCACTCTTTGATTACTTGATTGGAGTCAACCATGCATGCATACGCTAGGGATAGCACTTTTGGATTCAAACTTTTGTTTACATACTTACGCTATTTATAGCAACTGTGTTTTTTAAACTAATTATGTCGCAAGTTATTTCATTTATACTTTATGACTTTTGTAAACTTAGACTTGTTGTCGAACGGTTTTGTAAACTAAACTTGCAAGTCTTGTACCTTTCAAATGAATGCGACATAATTTTGGTCAAACGAGTCTCATATAGGGACTACGACCACGCAACGGGACCTAAGTTAACGGCGCCGTCAATAACGGTTTTGGTCGGGTCGTTACAAATGGTTCCCTTGGTCGAGTTCTGACCTGGTATTGCACATGGGTGCACGCCGCGCAACCCATTGCGCACCGCGCAAATGGCCCAGGCCAACTTCCTTGTCTTTAAACGCTCCCAAAATGTTTCCCGCTTAACCGTAACTCCGATTAACATGAAACTTGACTATTATGCTCGTATATGACTTCTCATCATGAGAAAATTGTCGGACACCCGACCCGACCTCGTTGACTTTGACTTTGACCAAGTTTGACTTTTAGTCAACCTTAACCAAACGATTATACAATCGTTCTAACATGCTCAACTACTTGTATCTTGCATGAAACTTGACAATTTGATTCACATGCTTTATTAATCGAGTCGTATTGAGCCATAGGACTAACTGAACATCTTTGACCCTTCGTGACTATCGTTATTGATACAACCTATTTGTTTAGGTCAAGACTAGCATTGTTCTTTGCACATGTTACTTGTCGAAGTACTTTTTGTTCGTGCATACAAGGTGAGATCATAGTCCCACTTTTACTTTTTTTTGAACTTACTTTTGGGATGAGAAAACATAAACGTTCTTTTAAACTAAGTGAACACAAGTACAGGAAAACAAACATTCTACATACGAGTTTGAACACAAATCCTCAATTCGATTATCATTAGTTACACTTGACGGGTGTAAGCGAGAACTTATGTTATATGGCCATATGGGTTTGACAAACCCTCACTTCGGACGGTTCGCTACCGTCTACGGGTGAAATATATTTTTGAGAAACAGTGTATGTTCTAACACTATTATGATGGGGTTCAATGGAAGGAAACGTTAAGCCTTGATAATTGGGTGCTCGTGAATATTAACTTTTAGAATGTATTACTACTTTATTAATGTTGCAAATCTTGTGGTTCGACTTACCTTCATTCACTTACTTATTTAAACCTATGATTTCACCAACGTTTTCGTTGACAGATTCTCTATGTTTTTCTCAGGTCCTTGAACTTAGGTGATACATGCTTCCGCTCATACTTTTTGATACTTGCATTGGATGTCGAGTATACTTGCATACGTGGAGCGTCTTTTTGGCTACTTTAAACTATGTCGCACGTGTTTCATATGAACTATAACTTTTGTTATGTACTTGTCTTGGGAATTACTTTTGTAAACATTGAAACATCCTTTTATGAAATGAATGCGACGTATTTTCGGTCAAACTTTGTTATAAATGCTTATAACCATGTAATGGGACCATACGTAGTCGATGCCGTCACTTGACGATTTGTCGGGGTCGCTACAACATTCACATCAACTGGTGGCAATTATCATGTCCACATAATTCAATGGTGGCAATTATCATGTCCACATAGTTCAATAGTGGCAATTATCATGTCCACATAATTCAATAATAATCCGCAGAACTTCTGTCTGCATAATAATTCATTCGATGAATGTTTTGCTTGTGTCTATCTCGTCAAACATTTATAAAAGCATTTCATGTATTCGCAGTTCAAAATATATTCCAAAAGCATTTAATAAAGCAGTTATAAAAACAGCGCATGTATTCTCAGTCCCAAAAATATAAAGAGTAAAAGGGAGCAAATGAACTCACCGAATGTATTTTGTAGTAAAAATACATATGATGACATTGAACAATTACAGGGTTGGCCTCGGATTCACGAACCTATATCAGTTATATATATTAAAACATATAATTAACATGTACTAATAATCAAACTAATTTATATTTATATATATTATTTATTTAGTTTAGTCATATATTTGTTATTTTTAAAGTTATATATATTTATTTTGTATTTTAATATTTATAACTATAGTTATATTAGTAATAAAGATAATACTACTAAAATAAATAAAAAGTCATATGTTAATAATAATAATAATAATATTTGTGATAATAATATTGTTAACTACATTAATAATAATAATAATAATATTTTTTCTAATAATACTAGTAATAATAATAATAGTAATAATAATAATAATAATAATAATAATAATAACAAGTGAACTACCTCAAGAAGTATTCCCTTAAAAAAATGCCCAAGTTCGGGTTCGAACCCACGACCTCCCCTAACTGAATAGGTCTTCTAACCATTTCTGATTTTCTGTTATGATTAGGATCTTAAATCCTTTTTAACTCGAATTCCCTGGCTTCTTCTTAATCATCAACTTGTATTCATCTTTTTATCTCACTCATATCTACTCTTATTCTATCTAAACCTTGCGTTGTATAATTTAATTGACACGCCACCTTGACTATATGATGTAATTTCGAATGCACATATGAATTAGGGTAATATAATTCCCGGAAATTATATTACGGTGACTCATATGAACATACCGACATTATGACATAAAGAATTTAAGGCAAGTCAAGGATAATTTTCTCTTTATCTTTATTCCATATCACGGTTAGTATTATTTAGAATACTAACCAACGGTATTCTTGTGTTTTGAAGGAACAATGGCTCGTCGACGCGCCCCTCTCGAAACTCCCGAACAAGCTTTGCAACGCATGATAGCCACCGCCGTGGATGCGGCCATGGCCGGTCACTCGTCCAACAACAACAATAATAACAACAACAACAACCAAGGAGCCGGTAACTCTAGCGAAGGGTGCTCCTACAAAGCTTTCATGGGGTGCAAACCTCACTCTTATGATGGGACCGGTGGACCGGTTGTGCTTACTCGTTGGTTTGAACAAACCGAGGCCGTCTTTAGCATAAGCGGTTGTCGGGATCAAGACAAGGTCAAATACTCCACCCACACTTTCTCCGGGATTGCTCTAACATGGTGGAACACCTATGTTCAATCGGTGGGTACAGATGAAGCTCATGCCCTCTCTTGGGCCGATCTAAGGGAAAAGATGATTGTTGAATATTTTCCGCATGAAGAAACCCGCAAGCTTGAGGAAGAACTAAGAGCTTTGAAAGCGGTCGGAAACGATCTTAAAGCTTATAATCAACGCTTCGCCGAACTATCCTTGATGTGTCCTAATCTTGTTAACCCCGAATCTCAAAGGATTGAGCTCTACATGCTCGGTCTTCCAAAAAGCATCAAACAAGGGGTGATGTCATCCAAACCCACTACTCATCAAGCCGCTATGAACATGGCTCGCCAATTAATTGAAACGGTTGACGAAATCGTAGTACCGGCTCCTAAGGCCGAGGACAAATCGGGTGGCAACAAAAGGAAATGGGAAGCCACTCCATCAACTAACTACAACAACAACACCTTCACCGAAAAGCCTTTCAACAACGACGGCAAGAAGGGTTATGTCGGAAACTTACCTCTTTGCAACAAATGCCACAAACATCATTACGGCGAATGTAACAAGCTAGTTTGTCATCGTTGCCAAGGAGTTGGTCATAGGTCCAACAATTGCACAAGCGCCGCCCCCATCGCTCGAAAGGGGCCCAATCCTCCAAGAACGGCCACTTGTTATGAATGTGGTCAACCGGGTCACTATAGGAACGAATGCCCGAAGAAGAAAGCCAACCCCAACAACCGAGGTCGAGCCTTCAACATCAACACCGAGGAAGCCCGAGACGATAACGAATTAGTCACGGGTACGTTTCTTCTCAACAACACTTATGTTACATGCTTATTCGATTCGGGTGCCGATAAATGTTTTGTGTCTAAGACTTTGGCTCCTACTCTTTGCACTCCACCACACCCTTTAGATACTACTTACTCCATCGAAGTGGCCGATGGAAAACTCTTAAGTGCCGACACATATTACCGGGGGTGTACTTTAAACATTTTGGGTAATAAATTTGAAATTGACTTGATACCCATGGAACTAGGGAGTTTTGATGTAATAATCGGTATGAATTGGATGGTCAAAAATAAATCTCACATTCTTTGCGATCTTCATGCAATCCGAATTCCTATCGAGAATGGTGAACCATTGATTGTCTATGGCGACAAAAATTGCACCGGACTCAATCTCGTTTCGTGCCTTAAAGTTCGAAAGCTACTTCGTAAGGGTTGTTTCGCGATTCTTGCTCACGTTAAGAAAGTCGAGGCCGATGAAAAGCGCATCGATGATGTGCCAATTGTTAGTGACTATTCCGATGTATTTCCCGATGAATTACCGGGTCTTCCACCTCATCGACCGGTTGAATTTCAAATCGATCTTATTCCAGGAGCCGCACCCGTAGCGCGTGCACCGTATAGACTCGCTCCATCCGAATTGAAAGAATTGAAAAGTCAAATCCAAGAGTTACTTGACCGTGGTTTCATTCAACCTAGCCATTCACCATGGGGCGCTCCGATTTTGTTCGTTAAGAAGAAAGACGGATCCCTACGAATGTGCATTGATTATCGTGAACTAAACAAATTGACGGTTAAAAACCGATATCCTCTTCCTCGCATCGATGACCTCTTTGATCAACTACAAGGGTCTTGTGTATATTCAAAAATCGATCTCCGTTCGGGTTATCATCAACTAAGGGTTAAGGGGGAAGATGTCTCCAAAACTGCTTTCCGGACTCGTTACGGTAGTTACGAATTCCTTGTCATGCCTTTTGGTCTCACTAACGCTCCGGCGGTGTTCATGGATCTCATGAACCGTGTGTGCAAACCATACCTCGACAAATTCGTTATCGTGTTCATTGACGATATTTTGGTCTATTCTAAAAGCGAAGAGGAACACAAAGAACATCTCCGACTCGTGCTTGAACTCTTGAGAAAAGAACAACTCTATGCCAAGTTCTCCAAGTGTGAATTTTGGTTGAAGGAAGTTCAATTCCTCGGTCACGTCGTAAGTGATCAAGGCATTAAAGTCGATCCCGCAAAGATCGAAGCCATTAGTAAATGGGAGGCTCCTACTACTCCTACTCAAATTCGTCAATTCTTGGGTCTTGCCGGATACTACCGTAAATTCATCAAGGACTTCTCCTTAATCGCTCGTCCTTTAACCGCGTTAACTCACAAGGAACGAAAATTCGTTTGGACATCCGAACAAGAAACCGCATTCCAAATCTTGAAAACTAAGCTAACCACCGCTCCTATCTTGTCACTTCCCGAAGGCAATGATGATTTTGTTGTATATTGCGATGCCTCGAAAAACAGTTATGGGTGTGTGCTAATGCAACGAAAGAAAGTCATTGCTTATGCCTCTCGATAACTCAAGGTTCACGAACGAAACTACACGACACATGATCTTGAACTCGATGCCGTCATCTTTGCACTTAAGTTATGGAGACACCATCTTCTTGGTACCAAAAGTACCATCTTTACCGATCAGAAAAGTCTCCAACATATCTTCGATCAAAAGCAACTAAACATGAGACAACGAAGGTGGATTGAGACCTTGAACGATTATAATTGCGAGCTTCGTTACCACCCCGGGAAGGAAAATGTAGTGGCCGATGCCTTAAGTCGAAAAGAAAGAGCGGTGCCTCTTCGTGTCCGAGCTTTAAACATCACCATTCACTCCAACCTTAATAGCCAAATTCGTGTAGCCCAAGAGGAGGCTCTTAAAGACAACCACATCGGACGTGAACTTTTAAACATCCTCGTCTCTCGATTCGAAGTTAAGGAGAACGGACTTCGATATTACGCCGGAAGAATTTGGGTGCCTAGATATGGCGACTTACGAAACCTCATCCTAGACGAAGCCCACAAATCGCGATACTCGATTCATCCCGGCGCCAATAAGATGTACCATGAACATAAAGAACAATATTGGTGGCCGAATATCAAAAAGGAAGTTGCTAGATACGTTGCCAAATGTTTGACTTGCGCTAAACTCAAAGCCGAACACCAAAGACCGTCCGGGTTACTTCAACAACCCGAGATCCCACAATGGAAGTGGGAAAGGATCACGATGGATTTTATCACCAAACTACCGAAAACGTCGGGCGGTTATGATACTATTTGGGTCATTGTTGACCGCCTCACTAAATCCGCGCACTTTCTTGCCATGAAAGAAACCGACAAAATGGAGAAACTTGCACGACTTTACGTTAAGGAGATTGTAGCCCGACACGGTGTACCTTTATGGATTATCTCCGACCGAGATGGTCGTTTCGTCTCTAGATTTTGGCGTACGTTACAAGAAGCGTTGGGGACGCGTTTAGACATGAGTACCGCATATCATCCCCAAACTGATGGGCAAAGTGAACATACCATACAAACATTGGAGGATATGTTACGGGCTTGCGTTGTTGATTTTGGAAAAGCTTGGGACAAGCACTTACCCCTCGCCGAGTTCTCATATAACAATAGTTATCACGCGAGTATTAAGGCCGCACCTTTTGAAGCATTATATGGCCGAAAATGTCGCTCTCCTCTTTGTTGGGCCGAAGTGGGTGACGTGCAAATTTCCGGGCCCGATCTCATTCACGAAACCACCGAGAAGATTCTTCAAATCCGAGATAGGCTTCGGACGGCCCGGAGTCGTCAAAAATGCTATACCGACAAAAGACGCAAAGACCTCGAATTTCAAGTCGGTGACCGCGTCATGTTAAAAGTCGCACCTTGGAAAGGTTTCATCCGTTTTGGGAAACGTGGGAAACTAAATCCGCGGTACGTTGGTCCTTTCGAAATCTTAGAACGTGTTGGAACCGTTGCGTATCGTTTGGATCTTCCGCCTCAACTAAGCTCCGTCCATCCTACTTTTCATGTATCTAACTTGAAGAAATGTCTTGCCGAGCCCGATATCGTCGTTCCTCTCGAGGAACTTACTATTAATGACAAACTTCATTTTGTGGAGGAACCGGTTGAAATTGTGGACTACGTCGAGAAGGAATTGAAACAAAGCCGGATCCCGATTGTCAAGGTCCGTTGGAACGCCAAAAGGGGACCCGAGTTTACTTGGTAAAGAGAAGATCAAATGCGAAAGAAACACCCTCATCTATTCCCGGTTCCGGAAACGTCAGATTCCGAGGAAGAAACAACGACTACTACGCCTACCTAAATTTCGGGACGAAATTTCTTTTAAAGTGTAGGTAATGTAACATCCCGCCTTTTTCCGTCAACTTTTCCGTTTAACTATTTTAAACTCCGTTATATGTTTATAACATCTCCCGTTAATACGCGTTTCAATTATCTAGTTTTAGGTAATTTAACGCACCCGATTGCAACTTGAGGGACTAGTTTCGCCAAGACACCAAAGTGGTGACTAGCCACTTGACTAGTCAACCTCTTCCACCTCATTTCTCCATTTAATTTTCCTTTTCATCTAATACTTCCACCATTTCTTTAATTCCATCAAAAAGCAATTCATCATCCATATTCAATCGATCAAGCTTCGGGCCAAACAAATTACATATTTGAACTCCTCGTGATCTCATCTTCGATTCCATACCGATTTCATCAAATTTGGGTAACTTTCTAAAATCACTAATTTTATGTGTTCTTGAGTTTTTGAGTTAAAAGGTTGTTAATTAGTGTCTATGGCTCAAGTCTAGTATGATTATGTGTTTTGTATGCTTGTTCTTGCTATTTTGGTGTAACTAGCTCATATTGAAAGAATGCTTGTTTAATCTTGAGTTTTAGGTGTACATATGTTATTTGATGATGAAAATTTATGTTTTAATTGTGTTCCTAACATCACTAGCTTCAAATTGGTATGTAGTTTGACATGGATTAGTTTCATAAGCAAGATTGTTGATTTTATGATTTTGGGTTAGGGTTTGATAAAAGTAAATTGAATATTTGATGCATTAAATGCTTAGCAATGTTAATTGTAAGTGTCTAGTTGTGTTGTATGCTTGATTATCTTCAAAACGGCGTATTACACATGTGCATTAATTTACCGAATCATAATATGGCATTTATGAACTTGGAGTAATAAATGATGAGCATTAATGGCGATTTTGATATAAGTTGTTTGGTTTTGATTGAGTAAATGCGTTTAGTTATTCTCCTTGTCAAATTACCTTTCTCATGTTATAAGATATGCGTTTTAAGTGTTTTCGGTGCATGAAATATGTTAAAATGAGTTTTGGTTCGTTACTTAAGTTATTTTTTCTGCAATCAGCACTTCCCCAAGTTATGCGCGCCGCGCGTGCACCTGCGCACCGCGCAAATCAGAAAAACCAAATAAATGGTTCCCTTGGTCGAGTTCTGACCTGGTATTGCACATGGGTGCGCGCCGCGCAACCCATTGCGCACCGCGCAAATGGCCCAGGCCAACTTCCTTGTCTTTAAACGCTCCCAAAATGTTTCCCGCTTAACCGTAACTACGATTAACATGAAACTTGACTATTATGCTCGTATATGACTTCTCATCATGAGAAAATTGTCGGACACCCGACCCGACCTCGTTGACTTTGACTTTGACCAAGTTTGACTTTTAGTCAACCTTAACCAAACGATTATACAATCGTTCTAACATGCTCAACTACTTGTATCTTGCATGAAACTTGACAATTTGATTCACATGCTTTATTAATCGAGTCGTATTGAGCCATAGGACTAACTGAACATCTTTGACCCTTCGTGACTATCGTTAGTGATACAACCTATTTGTTTAGGTCAAGACTAGCATTGTTCTTTGCACACGTTACTTGTCGAAGTACTTTTTGTTCGTGCATACAAGGTGAGATCATAGTCCCACTTTTACTTTTTTTTGAACTTACTTTTGGGATGAGAAAACATAAACGTTCTTTTAAACTAAGTGAACACAAGTACAGGAAAACAAACATTCTACATACGAGTTTGAACACAAATCCTCAATTCGATTATCATTAGTTACACTTGACGGGTGTAAGCGAGAACTTATGTTATATGGCCATATGGGTTTGACAAACCCTCACTTCGGACGGTTCGCTACCGTCTACGGGTGAAATATATTTTCGAGAAACAGTGTATGTTCTAACACTATTATGATGGGGTTCAATGGAAGGAAACGTTAAGCCTTGATAATTGGGTGCTCGTGAATATTAACTTTTAGAATGTATTACTACTTTATTAATGTTGCAAATCTTGTGGTTCGACTTACCTTCATTCACTTACTTATTTAAACCTATGATTTCACCAACGTTTTCGTTGACAGATTCTCTATGTTTTTCTCAGGTCCTTGAACTTAGGTGATACATGCTTCCTCTCATACTTTTTGATACTTGCATTGGATGTCGAGTATACTTGCATACGTGGAGCGTCTTTTTGGCTACTTTAAACTATGTCGCACGTGTTTCATATGAACTATAACTTTTGTTATGTACTTGTCTTGGGAATTACTTTTGTAAACATTGAAACATCCTTTTATGAAATGAATGCGACATATTTTCGGTCAAACTTTGTTATAAATGCTTATAACCATGTAATGGGACCATACGTAGTCGACGCCGTCACTTGACGATTTGTCGGGGTCGCTACAACATTCACATCAACTGGTGGCAATTATCATGTCCAAATAATTCAATGGTGGCAATTATCATGTCCACATAGTTCAATAGTGGCAATTATCATGTCCACATAATTCAATAATAATCCGCAGAACTTCTGTCTGCATAATAATTCATTCGATGAATGTTTTGCTTGTGTCTATCTCGTCAAACATTTATAAAAGCATTTCATGTATTCGCAGTTCAAAATATATTCCAAAAGCATTTAATAAAGCAGTTATAAAAACAGCGCATGTATTCTCAGTCCCAAAAATATAAAGAGTAAAAGGGAGCAAATGAACTCACCGAATGTATTTTGTAGTAAAAATACATATGATGACATTGAACAATTACAGGGTTGGCCTCGGATTCACGAACCTATATCAGTTATATATATTAAAACATATAATTAACATGTACTAATAATCAAACTAATTTATATTTATATATATTATTTATTTAGTTTAGTCATATATTTGTTATTTTTAAAGTTATATATATTTATTTTGTATTTTAATATTTATAACTATAGTTATATTAGTAATAAAGATAATACTACTAAAATAAATAAAAAGTCATATGTTAATAATAATAATAATAATATTTGTGATAATAATATTGTTAACTACATTAATAATAATAATAATAATATTTTTTCTAATAATACTAGTAATAATAATAATAGTAATAATAATAATAATAATAATAATAATAACAAGTGAACTACCTCAAGAAGTATTCCCTTAAAAAAATGCCCAAGTTCGGGTTCGAACCCACGACCTCCCCTAACTGAATAGGTCTTCTAACCATTTTTGATTTTCTGTTATGATTAGGATCTTAAATCCTTTTTAACTCGAATTCCCTGGCTTCTTCTTAATCATCAACTTGTATTCATCTTTTTATCTTTATTTCAACATCACAGATTTATCACCATTTAACAACATAATCATAATCGAATTATCATCATCATCCTAATCATTAATCCTAAGATTATCATCTAATATTATCTTAATACCAGCCCCATTATCGTGATCATCCTATCACTTCATCATCATCAATTACTTCTTCACTATTAAAGGTTTCGAAAGAAGAAAAAAAATATAGAAACCTGGTGAGTGTAGGTTATACATCGATCAGCCCAAACTATAATTTACTCAAGCCCAAGTAAAAAGTCCAATAACAAAATGAAGTCACGGCCTACGCATAATAATCTGATGACGGCTCAATAGCCTCACAAACCCAACTAAAAATACGTATTTTTTTAGTTCTGCCATATTAAACACTTGTATGGTTAAGTGCAAGTGGGATAGAAGGAAAAAAAATATTAATCTTCATCATTTGTGTGGCCAAGTGTTGCGGTCCCATGAACAGCATAATCAGAATACCTATTTCTATCCTTGTCCCACACTCCCACGAGGTGCAATATGGATCGGACATTAGATTAAAGAAACGATGTTCATTTTTAGGATCCAAGAAAGAAAAAAAAAATATCCCATCTTGACAATCATGTGAATTTGTTTCCCACTTGCATCTCCATCCTCTTGTATCCCACTATATCGATTAATTATTCCAAGTGAGGTTTATCGAGCTGTCCATTTAATAGAAAGTATATGTCTTGTAAATAAATTAACACAAGTGGTTTACTTGTTCCAAAGAGTGTTGGCCACCAAGGGAAATCATCATGCAACAAGCACTATTATTTGTTTATTAGCAATGGGGTTTGGAAATAAAAGCACATAGATGGCGGTTTTGTAAGATGAAATAGAAAAAAAAATAACACTTGCATTCGCATTTATCATGCAAGAAGAAAACGTTTTAAATGGTGGTTTTTGGTCGTTGAACACTGCAACAATACGAGGAGGAACAGAAGGCTGTGATGGTTTTGAAAATAGCAAACAGATAATCAAATTTTATGAGTAGCCTGGTTTGATTATTCGACCAAGGTTAATGTTTGGAGATGGACCAAGTATTTACGGCCCATTTAGAACCCAATCAAAGTCCCAAAGCAGGTACTCGGGTTTGATTGTCCACGAAGGTAAAAAAAAAAATAAATAAGAAGAGATAGAGAGAAGATAGAGAGTAAGGTGATGTCATGATCATGGTGGTTCGATGGTCCTTTGCTTGGATCATTAATAACAACGAAAGAGAGAAAATAAATGATAAAGAAAAAGGGATGTGGAAGCTCACGGTGGTGGGTTATGGGAGGTGGTGGTCAACGGTTTGTTCGTAGGTGTTGATCTAAATTTGATGATTGTGGGTTTGTAATGAGCAAGTTAAATAGGTGGGTTTCGTGTTGGTGATCATCGATGAAAATGATGATGTCGATGAATGATGATTGATGAACATGGTTATCGTATAAAAGCAAGATGGTTTGGTGATTATGGTGTTGTGTTGGTGATTGAGGAAACAAAAATGAAAATACAAGGTGCTTTAATATGGCGATAGAAAACGTAAACACTAGTGGTGGGTTTGGTGATTAACAGAGTGGTTTACAAATACAGACGACAAAAGAAATAAAAGAAGAAAAGGATAGATGTGGATTTCTAACAAATTCTTGGATTTTATCTATGGATTTAGTGTTGATTTGTACGAATTTAGACAGGAAGATCAATTAGAAGAATAAAAAAAATAAAGTGATTGTGAAGTCTAACTGATTGTACGATTTGTTTGAATTCGAATCCTATCATAGAATTGGAGATAAGAAACAATTTAGAAAAAGGGTGATGTTGAGATGAAACAGAATATGTATATGTTTAAAATATGTATTTGTATCTTTATTTACTTATAATCAGTATTTACGTATATATATTTTCTGTATAAACTTTTATATATGTAAACTTGCTCTTCATATATGTATAGGTATATATTTGTATCTGCATTACCATATACCATATATCATTATATATATATATATATATATATATATATATATATATATATATATATATATATATATATGTATATATATATATATATATATATATATATATATATATATATATATTGTATATTAATTATGTAAAGAAACAAAATAATATTAAATATATACACATTAGTAATTAACATTAATTTTATTAATAATAATGAGACTAGTACTAATATTAATAACAATAGAGATAATAGTGATAATAATATTATGATAATGTTAATATTAACAATAATAATAACAACTTATATTATAACTTGTAATTTAGTTTGATATATTAATATTATATTTTATATAGTACTTACTAATCTATATATACACATATTTATTTACAAACAATTGTTCGTGAATCATCGAGAGCAGTTTAAGGGTAAGTGAACAGTTCACAATTTTGTGACTCAACCTAACAGACTTTGCTTATCGTGTCGGAATCATATAAGAATTAAGTTTAAATTTGGTCGGAAATTGCCGGGTCGTCACAGTACCTACCCGTTAAAGAAATTTCGTCCCGAAATTTGAGTGAGGTGGTCATGGCTAACCATAAAAATGTTTCCATGACAAATATGAGTTGATAAATGGTGTTTTATCATTATTGACTAATATATATAAAACGATTCGATTAGGTGAAGCGTACGAGTGAAGCTGTCACAACAGATTGAGATAGAGATTTAATTTTTGACGTAGTCACGGTGGAAATTAGAAATTTAGGTGCGTCTTAACTTTTGGCGTTGTCTTGGTTGAATTTCGAAATTCAAGGGATTTAAAGAAAATCTTCGAAATCTAAAAGATTTGATTCTTCGACGAATAAGAAAATTAGGATCTCTTTAATTAAATGCGATCATCTGCCTCGAGTGCTTTGTCTGATATTTTCACTATAAATTTACCTTTTCCGTTCCCTTACTTTCACCATTTCAATACTTTCTTTCTTAATTCATAATTCCAAGAATTATGAAAATGCTTAATCCAGTTCTAGTCCTTGATATTTTCTTGATTATTGCATCAATCTCTCTTCTTTTTCAACTACCATAAGAGGAATCTGTTTATGTCTACTATACTCTAGGGATTATGGTATTTCTCATTCTCCCATGTCTTTATATTGCTATTCGTATTAATATCCACGGTTTGTAACTTATGTGTTGCTATCGGGCTTTATATCTTCTCTTATACTTCAAAGTCCTTGCTTCTGTTTTCTATAATCATTGTCATCCCCAGTTAATACCCCCCCCTATTTGCTACGATTTATACTCCAAATTCTATTTCGGAGCTTTGTCCCTTCGTTTCTTCTTCTTGCGATTGGGCATCTCTTGTAATGGTCCAAAATTTCGCAGATATAAGTTTCAGAATGAACATTGTTAATGTCCTAAGAAAGAAACGGTAATAGCACCATTTGACTTGTCAAATTACCAGAATTCAAGGAAAGATAGGACTGTTAAGAAAAATATGTTCTTGATATGTTTATAGATTAAACACAACGTAAGAGTCGTGTAACATAGCACATGATGACGTTATTATCTGTGAATCATCACATTCCATTTAGAAACTCATCATGACTTACTGTAATATAATCACATTGATCAAGTGTCATTATATTATACTAACTCATGCATCAATTTCCAACACTACTTCAAAAACATTCATAATTTAAACTCGAAAGTTTACAGAATATAGAAACTAACAGTTTCTATATGATGTAACACTGATATCACTAAGAGATTAATGCTTTCAGATAAGAATAGTTATGAAATTATCTTCAGAAATATGAAGGATATTTATAATGAAAGATACGGTAATATCTTGGAATTTCTAATATCGAAGGATGGTGAAGAAAATTTGTCCGTAAAGGTTTAGAGTCAGGAGTAAGGTATTCGCTAAAGATTTCATCAGAAACAGAATTATCAGGATTCTTAATGTACAAGTTTAGTCCTTGTGATTTATTCAGAGACTTCTTCGTAGTTTGCTCAATCAGTTTTTCAGTTTCAAACTTTTTCTGAGCTTTGCAAACATACAATTCTTTATCATCAACTTTTGGCTATTGAGGTCGTTTACAGTTTTTGTTGCTTCATTCAACTCTTCAAAATTCAGATTATTAATTCGCAGGCTGGGTGCTTTTCAGAATTTCAGAATGGAAGATCATAGTTCTGAGAAATAAATGTTATATAGATACATAAAACTGTTGTTGTGGAAACGTTGCGAGACTCACTATACAGATTTGCTGCTTTCCGGTATTTGGTATGACAGTTCTCGTTACATGATACGGATTAGTATATGATAGAGTTTCAATGAATATTATAATTTTTCGAAAAATTAAATATCAAAGAAATTGCTGGTAAGTTTACTGCTAATGTGGTGGAATATAATCGATTCCCCGGTAATGATGACGAAAGGCAAACTTATATATCAAGGTTATAATAAGACCAATCCGGATGAAAAGTCGAAGTTGACTTGCTGAAGCTGTGACAAAACTGGCTATTTTGGAAAGAGATTGCAAAGTTATTTTCGGTAATAATAACGCTAAAGGAATTAGCATAGCTACATGTTAAACGTTTACACAGGTTCCGAGTGTTTTCAGGTGCATAACTATATGCATCAATCTCTTCTTCCGTAGATGGAGTGCGGTTGGTTCATCCTATCGATTGAAGTGTTTTCAAGAATTATGAAAGGTTTGAATCGCAGATTGTAATCGTCAAGATACAAATGAGGTTTAAAATGAAATCAAGTGGCAAACTTGAAGAATTGTTTAGTTTTATATGTTATAATCAATATTTTAATTCATTTTAATTGTCCAATGTTATTAGTCGACAGTCGATAGTCCACAGTTAACAATCCAATAATTCATATATAGTTTAATATATAATATTCGAATTAATTAATACGTATCGTGACACGTGTACATGTCTCAGACTCGATCACAACTCAAATTATATATATTATTGTAGAATGAACCTCAACCCTGTATAGAGAACTCGATCATTACTGCATATAGAGTGTTATGGTTATTCCAAATAATATATATAAATGCGTCGATATGATATGTCAAAACCTTGTATACGTGTCCCGATATTTAAAGTGCGTAAAATAAATAACAGAGATTAAATAACGAATAATAAAGTGCGTAAAGTAAATAACAGAAATTAAATGACAATAAATAAAATTGCGAAAATGTAAATTGCGATAAATAAAATGTAATCAGTTAGCTAGGAACAATTAGCTAGGAACAGTTAGCGTGTATTCTTAACAAAATTTTCTCATAGTTAATTTGTTTGTTTCTAACAAATTATATTTTTGTCAAATGTTTTCTTCACTATGCCACTTGTTGGATTCTGATAAATCAAAATCCAAATATGAAATTGGATGAAAATGGTTATTCCGTGGTGAACGGATTTGTATAACGGTGAATGTAAGTAGGATAGTAAACGACCATTGAATCAGATTTGAAGAATGTACAGTGTAACTTATTAATGTGAAATCTTAAATATTCCTCGGGTATTACCTACCCGTTAAAATATTTTCATCATTATCAGTTTGTACAAAAGAATTTTTAATTACACTCTTTATGAAAACATATTTACATATATATTTTCTTCAGATGAAATCATGGATTTAATGATTCAATATGATATTAAACTCATTTGATTTACCATTAGAACAAGAATATATAATCTCTAAAACATTAGAGATTACATAATCTCCATGAAGAACGAAGATAATTGATGTAGAACGATATGTAGAACGATGATTATACTCGAGGTACAGAATGAGATGTTGAGGCATGGATTGTTGATGGTACTGGTGCTATTATTGATGGTACTGTTGGTGCCGGTGATGTTGCTGAAGCTGGTACGTTTTGTACCATATTCTCCAAATTGATTACTCGAGCGTGAAGTTCGTTGACTTCTTCCATTATCCCAGAATGATTGTCGGTTGCAACGAGCGGATGAATAAGGTTGAGAATTTTGGATATCATATAATCATGGCGAGATATCCTGGAAATGAGAGTGAATATAGTGTATCGAATTGGTTCGCCGGTAAGTGCTTCAGGTTCTCTGCAAAAAGATGAATTCGATTGGTGGGAAGGATCGCCTTCTTCGCATTTCCATTAATTAGGTCGACTACGAATCCATCAGATGAATTGGGAATGGCTGATTTATTGATTCATTCTGGTGACACCGCTTTCGGAGCTTAGGTGAATATCCATGTCGTAATAGCTGTCGGAATAACTATCGAAATAGCTATCGAAATCTGAGGGACTTGAATGTAGTGACCCGAACTTTTCCATGTTTATATATATTAATTGAGATTGATATTTACATGATTAAATGTTTCCAACATGTTAAGCAATCAAACTTGTTAAGACTTAATTAATTGAAATATGTTTCATATAGAAAATTGACCACCCAAGTTGACCGGTGATTCACGAACGTTAAAAATTGTAAAAACTATATGATGACATATATATGGATATATATATAGTTAACATGATACTATGATAACTAAACATATCATTAAGTATATTGACAATGAACTACATATGTAAAAACAAGACTACTAACTTAATGATTTTTAAACGAGACATATATGTAACGATAATCGTTGTAAAGACATTTAATGTATATATATATATCATATTAAGAGATATTCATACATGATAATATCATGATAATATAATAATTTAAAATCTCATTTGATATTATAAATATTGGGTTAACAACATTTAACAAGATCGTTAACCTAAAGGTTTCAAAACAACACTTACATGTAACGACTAACGATGGCTTAACGACTCAGTTAAAATGTATATACATGTAGTGTTTTAATATGTATTTATACACTTTTGAAAGACTTCAATACACTTATCAAAATACTTTTACTTAACAAAAATGCTTACAATTACATCCTCGTTCAGTTTCATCAACAATTCTACTCGTATGCACCCGTATTCGTACTCGTACAATACACAGCTTTTAGATGTATGTACTATTGGTATATACACTCCAATGATCAGCTCTTAGCAGCCCATGTGAGTCACCTAACACATGTGGGAACCATCATTTGGCAACTAGCATGAAATATCTCATAAAATTACAAAAATATGAGTAATCATTCATGACTTATTTACATGAAAACAAAATTACATATCATTTATATCTAATCCATACACCAACGACCAAAAACACCTACAAACACTTTCATTCTTCAATTTTCTTCATCTAATTGATCTCTCTCAAGTTTGATCTTCAAGTTCTAAGTGTTCTTCATATATTCTACAAGTTCTAGTTACATAAAATCAAGAATACTTTCAAGTTTGCTAGCTCACTTCCAATCTTGTAAGGTGATCATCCAACCTCAAGAAATCTTTGTTTCTTACAGTAGGTTATCATTCTAATACAAGGTAATAATCATATTCAAACTTTGGTTCAATTTCTATAACTATAACAATCTTATTTCAAGTGATGATCTTACTTGAACTTGTTTTCGTGTCATGATTCTGCTTCAAGAACTTTGAGCCATCCAAGGATCCGTTGAAGCTAGATCCATTTTTCTCTTTTCCAGTAGGTTTATCCAAGGAACTTAAGGTAGTAATGATGTTCATAACATCATTCGATTCATACATATAAAGCTATCTTATTCGAAGGTTTAAACTTGTAATCACTAGAACATAGTTTAGTTAATTCTAAACTTGTTCGCAAACAAAAGTTAATCCCCTTCTAACTTGACTTTTAAAATCAACTAAACACATTTTCTATATCTATATGATATGCTAACTTAATGATTTAAAACCTGGAAACACGAAAAACACCGTAAAACCGGATTTACGCCGTCGTAATAACACCGCGGGCTGTTTTGGGTTAGTTAATTAAAAACTATGATAAACTTTGATTTAAATGTTGTTATTCTGAGAAAATGATTTTTATTATGAACATGAAACTATATCCAAAAATTATGGTTAAACTCAAAGTGGAAGTATGTTTTCAAAAATGGTCATCTAGACGCCGTTCTTTCGACTAAAATGACTACCTTTACAAAAATGACTTGTAACTTATTTTTCCGACTATAAACCTATACTTTTTCTGTTTAGATTCATAAAATATAGTTCAATATGAAACCATAGCAATTTGATTCACTCAAAACGGATTTAAAATGAAGAAGTTATGGGTAAAACAAGATTGGATAATTTTTCTCATTTTAGCTACGTGAAAATTGGTAACAAATCTATTCCAACCATAACTTAATCAACTTGTATTGTATATTATGTAATCTTGAGATACCATAGACACGTATACAATGTTTCGACCTATCATGTCGACACATCTATATATATTTCGGAACAACCATAGACACTCTATATGTGAATGTTGGAGTTAGCTATACAGGGTTGAGGTTGATTCCAAAATATATATAGTTTGAGTTGTGATCAATACTGAGATACGTATACACTGGGTCGTGGATTGATTCAAGATAATATTTATCGATTTATTTCTGTACATCTAACTGTGGACAACTAGTTGTAGGTTACTAACGAGGACAGCTGACTTAATAAACTTAAAACATCAAAATATATTAAAAGTGTTGTAAATATATTTTGAACATACTTTGATATATATGTATATATTGTTATAGGTTCGTGAATCAACCAGTGGCCAAGTCTTACTTACCGACGAAGTAAAAATCTGTGAAAGTGAGTTATAGTCCCACTTTTAAAATCTAATATTTTTGGGATGAGAATACATGCAGGTTTTATAAATGATTTACAAAATAGACACAAGTACGTGAAACTACATTCTATGGTTGAATTATCGAAATCGAATATGCCCCTTTTTATTAAGTCTGGTAATCTAAGAATTAGGGAACATACACCCTAATTGACGCGAATCCTAAAGATAGATCTATTGGGCCTAACAAACCCCATCCAAAGTACCGGATGCTTTAGTACTTCGAAATTTATATCATATCTGAAGGGTGTCCCGGAATGATGGGGATATTCTTATATATGCATCTTGTTAATGTCGGTTACCAAGTGTTCACCATATGAATGATTTTTATCTCTATGTATGGGATGTGTATTGAAATATGAAATCTTGTGGTCTATTATTATGATTTGATATATATAGGTTAAACCTATAACTTACCAACATTTTTGTTGACGTTTTAAGCATGTTTATTCTCAGGTGATTATTAAGAGCTTCCGCTGTCGCATACTTAAATAAGGACGAGATTTGGAGTCCATGCTTGTATGATATTGTGTAAAAACTGCATTCAAGAAACTTATTTTGTTGTAACATATTTTGTATTGTAAACCATTATGTAATGGTCGTGTGTAAACAGGATATTTTAGATTATCATTATTTGATAATCTACGTAAAACTTTTTAAAACCTTTATCTATGAAATAAAGGTTATGGTTTGTTTTAAAAATGAATGCAGTCTTTGAAAAAAGTCTCATATAGAGGTCAAAACCTCGCAACGAAATCAATTAATATGGAACATTTTTAATCAATAAGAACGGGACATTTCAGCTGGTATCAGAGCGTTGGTCTTAGAGAACCAGAATTTTGCATTAGTGTGTCTTATCGAGTTTGTTAGGATGCATTAGTGAGTCTGGACTTCGACCTTGTTTACTTGAAAAATGATTGCTTAACAAATTTTGTTGGAAACTATATATTTTTAACATGTGAATATTATGTGATATATTAATCTCTTAACGCGTTTGATATTATGTGATAGATGTCTACCTCTGGAACAAGTCCCATTGACTCACCTAATAATAATGAAGAGTCAAATGTAAATTGGAATGATTCGTGGACTGATTCACAAGTTCCCGAAGAGTAACCGGAAGAAGAGTCCGAACCGGAAGAAGAATCGGAACCGGAAGAAGAAATACAGCCGGTGGGAGAAATAATAAAACGGTTAAGTAAAAGAAAATCCTCAACCAACCGACCAAGGTTAATTATGGTCAATGGTGTTTCCGCCAAGGAAGCAAAATATTGGGAGGATTACCAATTCTCCGATGAATCGGATTCCGACGAGAATTTCGATGATGTTATAGAAATTACCCCAACTGAATTTAAAAAGGCAAAAGAAAATAATAAGGGAAAGGGCATAAAAATAGAGAAATCTAATTCCAACCCCGATGAACTTTATATGTATCATCAACCCCCGAAGTCCTTAAGTTGTAACAATGACCCGGGAACCTCTAAACCATCAGGTTTTTCTAAACCAATGTGGAAAACGATGGCTCGTATTAGGGGAACATCATATATCTCTAGAAACTTGGCAAAACGAACCAAAACCGAAGAAGAAGAAACAAGCGAGTCGGAATAAGATAGTTGTATTCGTGTGGTGTAATATATGTAATATAGTGTGCTTATGCTTTATGATATATGTAGAAATTGCTTGTATTAATAAGTATTTTTTTTATGAATCTAATTCTTGTCTATTTTACAGTATAAAAACACAAAATGGATAGACAACCCAATATTTTAAGAGACCTACCCGGAGACATGATTGATGAAATCTTGTCTAGAGTCGGCCAGAATTCTTCGGCACAACTATTTAAGGCGAGATCAGTTTGTAAGACATTCGAAGAACGTTCCAAGAATGTCTTGGTTTATAAAAGGCTTTCGTTCGAAAGATGGGGGATATCACATTGGGAAATCCATAAGTTACGATGTGTTTACTTTGACGCATATATTGCGGGGAACCCAAATGCTATTTTACGCAATGGGTTAAGAAATTATTTTGACTCAATATATCCGAATATTGGACTTTGTGATTTAGAAAAAAGTGGCTAACATGCAACATAAAGAAGCATGTTATGCTTACGGATTAGTAATGTTCGCTTCTCACCAAAGTGAGAACAAGAGCATCGGGCTACAACTATTAAACAAAACGTTCCCACAAGTGACAGAGTCGGTAATTGGGGTAAGAAATGAGGTTTTTAGATTGTTACGGGACTGTTGGACATTACGTAACCCTCGTCCCTTTGACGACGTTACAACACGCTGTCTTATCAACGGCCATAACGGTTATGTTCCACAAGACCAAGGATGGGAAGTAATCCTAGTAAAACCAGAATGCATGACTTGTTTCTGGACGTATGAATTACGTGTCTTTATTGCCTTTGCTGAACGACTTGTGTACTAGCTAGAATTATCTTCACAACCATCTTGTATCAAATTTATTGTGTGCTATATTTCATGCTATATGTAAAATAAGCGGTATTGTAAGTTTGTAAAATATTGTGTAAAAGTTTGAACGCGAAATATTATTATAATCAGTTTTTCATATAGAATTGTAGTAGTTGAATTGTATATTAGCTACTAAGTATGAACTTAACGGGTAGGTACTACCCGAATTTAAACTTATAAAACGCTAATATGAAGAAAAAGCTTTTATAAATGAGTTCATATTATGCTACGAAATACTATTAACTACTCTTAATATTCTGTATGATTAACTTGTTCCATTTGACTATTTTGAAGGAAATGGCACCAACTACTCGACACACCATGAATATGAATGAAGAGGAATTCCGTACTTTTCTAGCTTCAAACATAGCCGCAGTACAGGCTGCGCTACATACCAACAATAACCTTGGATCTAGCAGTACAGGAAATCGTGTAGGATGCACCTACAAAGAATTCACTGCCTGCAAACCTTTGGAATTTGATGGAATTGAAGGACCGATCGGATTAAAACGGTGGACCGAGAAGGTCGAATCGGTGTTTGCCATAAGTAAGTGTACTGAAGAGGATAAAGTGAAGTACGCTACGCATACCTTTACAGGTTCTGCGTTAACATGGTGGAATACCTATCTAGAGCAAGTGGGACAAGACGATGCGTACGCACTACCGTGGTCAGCATTCAAGCACTTGATGAACGAGAAGTACCATCCCAGAACCGAGGTCAATAAACTCAAGACAGAACTTAGAGGGTAACGAACCCAAGGATTTGATATTACCACGTACGAAAGACGATTCACATAATTGTGCCTATTGTGTCGGGGAGCATTCGAAGATGAGGAAGAGAAGATCGACGCGTTTGTGAAAGGATTACCGGAAAGAATCCAAGAAGATATAAGTTCACACGAGCCCTCCTCCATACAACAGGCATGTAGAATGGCTCACAAACTAGTGAACCAGATTGAAGAAATAATTAAAGAACAGACTGCTGAAGAGGCCAATGTGAAGCAAGTCAAAAGAAAGTGGGAGGAAAACGGTGATAAGAATCACCAATACAACAACAACAGCAATTACAACAATAATCGCAACAATTATCCCAACAATCGCAACATCAATCGCAACTACAACAAACGGCCCAACAACAACAACAAAAACAACAACAACAGCAACTACAACAATCATCCTAACAACAATAATAACCGCAACAACAACAATCAGAAGTAGCTATGCCAAAGGTGTGAAAAGTATCACTCGAGGTTCTGCACCAAATTTTGCAACAAGTGTAAAAGAAATGGTCATAGCGCGGCGAAGTGTGAGGTCTACGGACCAGGGGTTAATAGAACGAAAGGAACAAATGGTGTCGGAACGAGTAATGGCAGAGCAAGTAGTGTCGGAGCAAGTTATGCCAATGTAGTTTGTTATAAATGTGGAAAACCGGGCCACATTATTAGAAATTTCCCGAACCAGGAGAACACGAATGGACAAGGCCGCGGAAGAGTTTTCAATATTAATGTGGCAGAGGCACAGGAAGACCCGGAGCTTGTTACGGGTACGTTTCTTATTGACAATAAATCTGCTTACGTTTTATTTGATTTGGGTGCGGATAGAAGCTATATGAGTAGAGATTTTTGTGCTAAATTAAGTTGTCCATTGACGCCTTTGGATAGTAAATTTTTACTCGAATTAGCAAATGGTAAATTAATTTCAACAGATAATATATGTCGGAATCGAGAAATTAAACTGGTTAGCGAAACATTTAAGATTGATTTGATACCAGTAGAGTTAGGGAGTTTTGATGTGATAATCGGTATGGACTGGTTGAAAGAAGTGAAAGCAGAGATCGTTTGTTACAAAAATGGAATTCGCATTATACGAGAAAAAGGAAAACCCTTAATGGTGTATGGAGAAAAGGGCAACACGAAGCTACATCTTATTAGTAATTTGAAGGCACAAAAACTAATAAGAAAAGGTTGCTATGCTGTTCTAGCACACGTCGAAAAAGTACAAACTGAAGAAAAGAGCATCAATGATGTTCCCATTGCAAAAGAATTTCCCGATGTATTTCCGAAAGAATTACCGGGATTACCCCCACATCGATCCGTTGAATTTCAAATAGATCTTGTACCAGGAGCTGCACCAATAGCTCGTGCTCCTTACAGACTCGTACCCAGCGAGATGAAAGAACTGCAAAGCTAATTACAAGAACTTTTAGAGCGTGGTTTCATTCGACCAAGCACATCACCGTGGGGAGCTCCTGTTTTGTTTGTCAAGAAGAAAGATGGTACGTTCAGGTTGTGTATCGACTACCGAGAGTTGAACAAAGTTACCATCAAGAACCGCTACCCACTATCGAGAATCGACGACTTATTTGATCAACTACAAGGCTCGTCTGTTTATTCAAAGATTGACTTACGTTCCGGGTATCATCAAATGCGGGTGAAAGAAGATGATATTCCAAAGACTGCTTTCAGAACACGTTACGGTCATTACGAGTTTATGGTCATGCTGTTTGGTTTAACTAATGCACCAGCTGTGTTCATGGACCTTATGAACCGAGTGTGTGGACCATACCTTGACAAGTTTGTCATTGTTTTCATTGATGACATACTTATTTACTCAAAGAATGACCAAGAACACGGTGAACATTTGAGAAAGGTGTTAGAAGTATTGAGGAAGGAAGAATTGTACGCTAAGTTTTCAAAGTGTGCATTTTGGTTGGAAGAAGTTCAATTCCTCGGTCACATAGTTAACAAAGAAGGTATTAAGGTGGATCCGGCAAAGATAGAAACTGTTGAAAAGTGGGAAACCCCGAAAACTCCGAAACACATACGCCAGTTTTTAGGACTAGCTGGTTACTACAGAAGGTTCATCCAAGACTTTTCCAGAATAGCAAAACCCTTGACTGCATTAACGCATAAAGGGAAGAAATTTGAATGGAATGATGAACAAGAGAAAGTGTTTCAGTTATTGAAGAAAAAGCTAACTACGGCACCTATATTGTCATTGCCTGAAGGGAATGATGATTTTGTGATTTATTGTGACGCATCAAAGCAAGGTCTCGGTTGTGTATTAATGCAACGAATGAAGGTGATTGCTTATGCGTCTAGACAATTGAAGATTCACGAACAAAATTATACGACGCATGATTTGGAATTAGGCGCGGTTGTTTTTGCATTAAAGACTTGGAGGCACTACTTATATGGGGTCAAAAGTATTATATATACCGACCACAAAAGTCTTCAACACATATTTAATCAGAAACAACTGAATATGAGGCAGCGTAGGTGGATTGAATTATTGAATGATTACGACTTTGAGATTCGTTACCACCCGGGGAAGGCAAATGTGGTAGCCGATGCCTTGAGCAGGATGGACAGAGAACCCATTCGAGTAAAATCTATGAATATAATGATTCATAATAACCTTACTACTCAAATAAAGGAGGCGCAACAAGGAGTTTTAAAAAAGGGAAATTTAAAGGATGAAATACCCAAAGGATCGGAGAAGCATCTTAATATTCGGGAAGACGGAACCCGGTATAGGGCTGAAAGGATTTGGGTACCAAAATTTGGAGATATGAGAGAAATGGTACTTAGAGAAGCTCATAAAACCAGATACTCAATACATCCTGGAACGGAGAAGATGTACAAGGATCTCAAGAAACATTTTTGGTGGCCGGGTATGAAAGCCGATGTTGCTAAATACGTAGGAGAATGTTTGACGTGTTCTAAGGTCAAAGCTGAGCATCAGAAACCATCAGGTCTACTTCAACAACCCGAAATCCCGGAATGGAAATGGGAAAACATTACCATGGATTTCATCACTAAATTACCAAGGACTGCAAGTGGTTTTGATACTATTTGGGTAATAGTTGATCGTCTCACCAAATCAGCACACTTCCTGCCAATAAGAGAAGATGACAAGATGGAGAAGTTAGCACGACTGTATTTGAAGGAAGTCGTCTCCAGACATGGAATACCAATCTCTATTATCTCTGATAGGGATGGCAGATTTATTTCAAGATTCTGGCAGACATTACAGCAAGCATTAGGAACTCGTCTAGACATGAGTACTGCCTATCATCCACAAACTAATGGGCAGAGCGAAAGGACGATACAAACGCTTGAAGACATGCTACGAGCATGTGTTATTGATTTCGGAAACAGTTGGGATCGACATCTACCGTTAGCAGAATTTTCCTACAACAACAGCTACCATTCAAGCATTGAGATGGCGCCGTTTGAAGCACTTTATGGTAGAAAGTGCAGGTCTCCGATTTGTTGGAGTGAAGTGGGGGATAGACAGATTACGGGTCCGGAGATAATACAAGAAACTACCGAGAAGATCATCCAAATTCAACAACGGTTGAAAACCGCCCAAAGTCGACAAAAGAGCTACGCTGACATTAAAAGAAAAGATATAGAATTTGAAATTGGAGAGATGGTCATGCTTAAAGTTGCACCTTGGAAAGGCGTTGTTCGATTTGGTAAACGAGGGAAATTAAATCCAAGGTATATTGGACCATTCAAGATTATTGATCGTGTTGGACCAGTAGCTTACCGACTTGAGTTACCTCAACAACTCGCGGCTGTACATAACACTTTCCACGTCTCGAATTTGAAGAAATGTTTTGCTAAAGAAGATCTCACTATTCCGTTAGATGAAATCCAAATCAACGAAAAACTTCAATTCATCGAAGAACCCATCGAAATAATGGATCGTGAGGTTAAAAGACTTAAGCAAAACAAAATACCAATTGTTAAGGTTCGATGGAATGCTCGCAGAGGACCCGAGTTCACCTGAGAGCGTGAAGATCAGATGAAGAAGAAATACACGCATCTATTTCCAGAAGATTCGTCAACACCTTCAACAGCTTAAAATTTCGGGACGAAATTTATTTAACGGGTAGGTACTGTAGTGACCCGAACTTTTCCATGTTTATATATATTAATTGAGATTGATATTTACATGATTAAATGTTTCCAACATGTTAAGTAATCAAACTTGTTAAGACTTGATTAATTGAAATATGTTTCATATAGACAATTGACCACCCAAGTTGACCGGTGATTCACGAACGTTAAAACTTGTAAAAACTATATGATGACATATATATGGATATATATATAGTTAACATGATACTATGATAAGTAAACATATCATTAAGTATATTGACAATGAACTACATATGTAAAAACAAGACTACTAACTTAATGATTTTTAAACGAGACATATATGTAACGATTATCGTTGTAAAGACATTTAATGTATATATATCATATTAAGAGATATTCATACATGATAATATCATGATAATATAATAATTTAAAATCTCATTTGATATTATAAATATTGGGTTAACAACATTTAACAAGATCGTTAACCTAAAGGTTTCAAAACAACACTTACATGTAACGACTAACGATGACTTAACGACTCAGTTAAAATGTATATACATGTAGTGTTTTAATATGTATTTATATACTTTTGAAAGACTTCAATACACTTATCAAAATACTTTTACTTAACAAAAATGCTTACAATTACATCCTCGTTCAGTTTCATCAACAATTCTACTCGTATGCACCCGTATTCGTACTCGTACAATACACAACTTTTAGATGTATGTACTATTGGTATATACACTCCAATGATCAGCTCTTAGCAGCCCATGTGAGTCACCTAACACATGTGGGAACCATCATTTGGCAACTAGCATGAAATATCTCATAAAATTACAAAAATATGAGTAATCATTCATGACTTATTTACATGAAAACAAAATTACATATCCTTTATATCTAATCCATACACCCACGACCAAAAACACCTACAAACACTTTCATTCTTCAATTTTCTTCATCTAATTGATCTCTCTCAAGTTCTATCTTCAAGTTCTAAGTGTTCTTCATATATTCTACAAGTTCTAGTTACATAAAATCAAGAATACTTTCAAGTTTGCTAGCTCACTTCCAATCTTGTAAGGTGATCATCCAATCTCAAGAAATCTTTGTTTCTTACAGTAGGTTATCATTCTAATACAAGGTAATAATCATATTCAAACTTTGGTTCAATTTCTATAACTATAACAATCTTATTTCAAGTGATGATCTTACTTGAACTTGTTTTCGTGTCATGATTCTGCTTCAAGAACTTCGAGCCATCCAAGGATCCGTTGAAGCTAGATACATTTTTCTATTTTCCAGTAGGTTTATCCAAGGAACTTAAGGTAGTAATGATGTTCATAACATCATTCGATTCATACATATAAAGCTATCTTATTCGAAGGTTTAAACTTGTAATCACTAGAACATAGTTTAGTTAATTCTAAACTTGTTCGCAAACAAAAGTTAATCCTTCTAACTTGACTTTTAAAATCAACTAAACACATGTTCTATATCTATATGATATGCTAACTTAATGATTTAAAACCCGGAAACACGAAAAACACCGTAAAACCGGATTTACGCCGTCGTAGTAACACCGCAGGCTGTTTTGGGTTAGTTAATTAAAAACTATGATAAACTTTGATTTAAAAGTTGTTATTCTGAGAAAATGATTTTTATTATGAACATGAAACTATATCCAAAAATTATGGTTAAACTCAAAGTGAAAGTATGTTTTCTAAAATGGTCATCTAGACGTCGTTCTTTCGACTGAAATGACTACCTTTACAAAAACGACTTGTAACTTATTTTTTCGACTATAAACCTATACTTTTTCTCTTTAGATTCATAAAATAGAGTTCAATATGAAACCATAGCAATTTGATTCACTCAAAACGGATTTAAAATGAAGAAGTTATGGGTAAAACAAGATTGGATAATTTTTCTCATTTTAGCTACGTGAAAATTGGTAACAAATCTATTCCAACCATAACTTAATCAACTTGTATTGTATATTATGTAATCTTTAGATACCATAGACACGTATACAATGTTTCGACCTATCATGTCGACACATCTATATATATTTCGGAACAACCATAGACACTCTATATGTGAATGTTGGAGTTAGCTATACAGGGTTGAGGTTGATTCCAAAATATATATAGTTTGAGTTGTGATCAATACTGAGATACGTATACACTGGGTCGTGAATTGATTCAAGATAATATTTATCGATTTATTTCTGTACATCTAACTGTGGACAACTAGTTGTAGGTTACTAACGAGGACATCTGACTTAATAAACTTAAAACATCAAAATATATTAAAAGTGTTGTAAATATATTTTGAACATACTTTGATATATATGTATTACTTACCGACGAAGTAAAAATCTGTGAAAGTGAGTTATAGTCCCACTTTTAAAATCTAATATTTTTGGGATGAGAATACATGCAGGTTTTATAAATGATTTACAAAATAGACACAAGTACGTGAAACTACATTCTATGGTTGAATTATCGAAATCGAATATGCCCCTTTTTATTAAGTCTGGTAATCTAAGAATTAGGGAACAGACACCCTAATTGACGCGAATCCTAAAGATAGATCTATTGGGCCTAACAAACCCCATCCAAAGTACCGGATGCTTTATTACTTCGAAATTTATATCATATCCGAAGGTTGTCCCGGAATGATGGGGATATTCTTATATATGCATCTTGTTAATGTCGGTTACCAGGTGTTCACCATATGAATGATTTTTATCTCTATGTATGGGATGTGTATTGAAATATGAAATCTTGTGGTCTATTATTATGATTTGATATATATAGGTTAAACCTATAACTCACCAACATTTTTGTTGACGTTTTAAGCATGTTTATTCTCAGGTGATTATTAAGAGCTTCCGCTGTCGCATACTTAAATAAGGACGAGATTTGGAGTCCATGCTTGTATGATATTGTGTAAAAACTGCATTCAAGAAACTTATTTTGTTGTAACATATTTGTATTGTAAACCATTATGTAATGGTCGTGTGTAAACAGGATATTTTAGATTATCATTATTTGATAATCTACGTAAAGCTTTTTAAAACCTTTATCTATGAAATAAAGATTATGGTTTGTTTTAAAAATGAATGCAGTCTTTGAAAAACGTCTCATATAGAGGTCAAAATCTCGCAACAAAATCAATTAATATGGAACGTTATTAATCAATAAGAACGGGACATTTCATCGAACTGGTTGAGGGATTAGATGAAGGATTTTTGATAAGAAATAGATTATAGGATGTAAATTAGTACCCTGTAATACATAATTGACATATGCATATATAATACTAAAATCCCATAAGTTACGGAGGAATCTACGGAAGTTGTCAGGCAAAGGTAACAATAACAGATACGCTAAGATATGAACTTATCTATATACTGTCTATGCAATAGAGGCAGTAAGACATGTCTAGACTAAGAATGATAAGCAGGTAATTTTCTAAGGATGATAAGTAGATGATTTCCGACAAAAATGATAAGCAAAAATTTTGACATGCAGACACGGTCGAAGTCCAGACTTACTAATGCATCCTAACGACTATCAGTTAGACACACTAATGCAAGACCTCGTTCACTAAGACCATCGCTCTGATACCAACTGAAATGCCCCGTCCTAATCCATCTGGACGAAGTCATCAACATTTGATCCCAGAGCGATGATCGACTCCAAGTAATGTCCTTAAAATGAGCAAATACACAGCAGAAGATTTCTTTCATAACTGAGAATAAACATGCTTTCAAGTGTCAACTAAAAGGTTGGTGAGTTCATAGGTTTATCTTAAAACAATAAAATTCATTATTTTGATAGACCACAAGATTTAAAAGCTGTATGGTACAAATGGGCCCGAATCCTATACCCACCTGTAATGTACATGCTATATCTTTTAAATACAGTACATCTTTCTCGTGTACGAAACCATTTTCATAAATCATAGTAACCGTACACATATCTTGTGCACAAAAAAAACATACACATAACCTGTGTATAAAATCATTCTCTCGATATATAACATTCACATCAACTGGTGGCAATTATCATGTCCACATAATTCAATGGTGGGAATTATCATGTCCACATAGTTCAATAGTGGCAATTATCATGTCCACATAATTCAATAATAATCCGCAGAACTTCTGTTTGCATAATAATTCATTCGAGGAATGTTTTACTTGTGTCTATCTCGTCAAACATTTTTAAAAGCATTTCATGTATTCGCAGTTCAAAATATATTCCAAAAGCATTTAATAAAGTAGTTATAAAAACAGCGCATGTATTCTCAGTCCCAAAAATATAAAGAGTAAAAGAGAGCAAATAAACTCACCTAATGTATTTTGTAGTAAAAATACATATGATGACATTGAACAATTACAGGGTTGGCCTTGGATTCACGAACCTATATCAGTTATATATATTAAAACATATAATTAACATGTACTAATAATCAAACTAATTTATATTTATATATATTATTTATTTAGTTTAGTCATATATTTGTTATTTTTAAAGTTATATATATTTATTTTGTATTTTAATATTTATAACTATAGTTATATTAGTAATAAAGATAATACTACTAAAATAAATAAAAAGTCATATGTTAATAATAATAATAATAATATTTGTGATAATAATATTGTTAACGACATTAATAATAATAATAATAATAATACTTTTTCTAATAATACTAGTAATAATAATAATAGTAATAATAATAATAATAATAATAATAATAATAATAATAATAATAATAATAATAATAATAATAATAATAACAAGTGAACTACCTCAAGAAGTATTCCCTTAAAAAAATGCCCAAGTTCGGGTTCGAACCCACGACCTCCCCTAACTGAATAGCCCTTCTAACCATTTCTGATTTTCTGTTATGATTAGGATCTTAAATCCTTTTTAACTCGAATTCCCTGGCTTCTTCTTAATCATCAACTTGTATTCATCTTTTTATCTTTATTTCAACATCACAGATTTATCACCATTTAACAACATAATCATAATCGAATTATCATCATCATCCTAATCATTAATCCTAAGATTTTCATCTAATATTATCTTAATACCAGCCCCATTATCGTGATCATCCTATCACTTCATCATCATCAATTACTTCTTCACTATTAAAGGTTTCGAAAGAAGAAAAAAATATAGAAACCTGGTGAGTGTAGGTTATTCATCGATCAGCCCAAACTATAATTTACTCAAGCCCAAGTAAAAAGTCCAATAACAAAATGAAGTCACAGCCTACGCATAATAATCTGATCATGGCTCAATAGCCTCACAAACCCAACTAAAAATACGTATTTTTTTAGTTCTGCCATATTAAACACTTGTATGGTTAAGTGCAAGTGGGATAGAAGGAAAAAAAAATATTAATCTTCATCATTTGTGTGGCCAAGTGTTGCGGTCCCATGAACAACATAATCAGAATACCTATTTCTATCCTTGTCCCACACTCCCACGAGGAGCAATATGGATCGAACATTAGATTAAAGAAACGATGTTCATTTTTAGGATCCAAGAAAGAAAAAAAAATATCCCATCTTGACAATCATGTGAATTTGTTTCCCACTTGCATCTCCTTCCTCTTGTATCCCACTATATCGATTAATTATTCCAAGTGGGGTTTATCGAGCTGTCCATTTAATAGAAAGTATATGTCTTGTAAATAAATTAACACAAGTGGTTTACTTGTTCCAAAGAGTGTCGGCCACCAAGGGAAATCATCATGCAACAAGCACTATTATTTGTTTATTAGCAATGGGGTTTGGAAATAAAAGCACATAGATGGCGGTTTTGTAAGATGAAACAGAAAAAAAAATAACACTTGCATTAGCATTTATCATGCAGCAAGAAAACGTTTTAAATGGCGGTTTTTGGTCGTTGAACACTGCAACAATACGAGGAGGAACAGAAGGCTGTGATAGTTTTGAAAACAGCAAACAGATAAGCAAATTTTATGAGTAGCCTGGTTTGATTATTCGACCAAGGTTAATGTTTGGAGATGGACCAAGTATTTACGGCCCATTTAGAACCCGATCAAAGTCCCAAAGCAGGTACTCGGGTTTGATTGTCCACGAAGGTAAAAAAAAATAAAATAAGAAGAGATAGAGAGAAGATAGAGAGTAAGGTGATGTCGTGATCATGGTGGTTCGATGGTCCTTTGCTTGGATCATTAATAACAACGAAAGAGAGAAAATAAATGATAAAGAGAAAGGGATGTGGAAGCTCACGGTGGTGGGTTATGGGAGGTGGTGGTCAACGGTTTGTTCGTAGGTGATGATCTAAATTTGATGATTGTGGGTTTGTAATGAGAAAGTTAAATAGGTGGGTTTCGTGTTGGTGATCATCGATGAAAATGATGATGTCGATGAATGATGATTGATGAACATGGTTATCGTATAAAATCAAGATGGTTTGGTGATTATGGTGTTGTGTTGGTGATTGAGGAAATAAAAATGAAAATACAAGGTGCTTTAAGATGGCGATAGAAAACGTAAACACTAGTGGTGGGTTTGGTGATTAACAGAGTGGTTTACAAATACAGACGACAAAAGAAATAAAAGAAGAAAAGGATAGATGTGGATTTCTAACAAATTCTTGGATGTTATCTATGGATTTAGTGTTGATTTGTACGAATTTAGACAGGAAGATCAATCAGAAGAATAAAAAAAATAAAGTGATTGTGAAGTCTAACTGATTGTACGATTTGTTTGAATTCGAATCCTATCACAGAATTGGAGATAAGAAACAATTTAGAAAAAGGGTGATGTTGAGATGAAACAGAATATGTATATGTTTAAAATATGTATTTGTATCTATATTTACTTATAATCAGTATTTACGTATATATATTTTCTGTATAAACTTTTATATATGTAAACTTGCTCTTCATATATGTATAGGTATATATTTGTATCTGCATTACCATATACCATATATCATTATATATATATATATATATATATATATATATATATATATATATATATATATATATATATATATATATATATATATATATATATATATATATATATATATATATATATATATATTGTATATTAACTATGTAAAGAAACAAAATAATATTAAATATATACACATTAGTAATTAACATTAATTTTATTAATAATAATGAGACTAGTACTAATATTAATAACAATAGAGATAATAGTGATAATAATATTATGATAATGTTAATATCAACAATAATAATAACAACTTATATTATAACTTGTAATTAAGTTTGATATATTAATATTATATTTTATATAGTACTTACTAATCTATATATACACATATTTATTTATAAACAATTGTTCATGAATCATCGAGAGCAGTCTAAGGGTAAGTGAACAGTTCACAATTTTGTGACTCAACCTAACAGACTTTGCTTATCGTGTCGTAATCATATAAGAATTAAGTTTAAATTTGGTCGGAAATTACCGGGTCTTCACAAGATACCTGGTGAGCACTATTCGGTGAGGAAGTCTCAGCCATAAATGCAAAGAAGTCTGTCTTCTTCCCATCATCGAACTCGTCTTCTGATTCGGACGAGTCTGTAAGAAATTCTGATGTGTCACCATCTTTACTCTCCTTACCCAAATGAATCGTTTCAAGTCTTTCCCGAATATCTTTAGCTCTTGTCAAACCAGATACTTTCTCAAGATCACTTTATGATAATCACATTCTAAGTAAGTCTACTGCTTGCTGGTGCAGTACTACAAAATCATGTTGATCTGCTCCCGTATGATCATCTTTATCTTCTGTCTCTGAATCTGACTTCTTGTCTGATTCATCATCATCTGAACTTAGACTCTCAAGATCTGAACCTTTACCCATAAGAACTAACATCTCCAACTCTACGGCAATCATTATACCCCATTTGTCTAGTTCTCTGTCAGTATCAAACAAAGTTTCTTCACTTTGTTCAGCTTCTAGACTGTCTTCAAACACCGAGGTATCACCATATCTTGTCTTCTAGGTGGTGAAGTAGTAGTCTTCTGATGATGTTGGTGAAATGCTTCCAGAGTCAGGTGTACGAGGAACTGAGTCACGTGCCTTCTTAAATTTATTTTTAACCTGTTTTTGAATCTTCACTTTTCGAATAGCTCTAGACAATTCTTCAGCTCTTTCAGCACGAGCAGTCAGCTTCTCAATTAAACTTTGATCAGAAACACAGTCTGTTTCTTCTTCAGTGATCTTCGCCATGTTAGCCTTAGGTTGTTGATCATCCACATTCAATTTGATAGATCAATCATGATGAAACATGACTAGGAACTTCGAGATCAACAGGTTTAATTCACACAAAGGCAGAATTAGTGAATCAAACCAATCAAAGTGAATATAGGTAGCTTTTTGGGATTAAATTAGTCAAACCGCAACAAGGATTGTGATTAGATTAATTCCTAGAGCTATTATTCACTACCATGAGTGATTTGGGTTGAGAGAGAATCAGATCAGGTGAACTAGATCTGAGTGATTGTGTGTGAGAGAGGCTTAACCTAAAATGAAGAACATAATACTTTATATACCCCTGCTGTTGACTCACCCGTACGAGTCATCCATCACACGTACGAGTTGGCTTCATCAGCCGTACGGGTGATCACTCACTCGTGTCTTCTCATTCAGGTTATAATTATGACTTAGCTCAGCATCAACCGTGCGTATAAGCCTGTCAGCCGTACGAGTGATACTTCACTCGTACGTCTGACTAAGTCTATTAGAGTCAAACATCCGTATCGTGTTCCTGTAGTACCTGTAACCACATACAAACACAGATAGGATATTAACGAGCAATCTTGGTATCCCATAAACTGAAGTACCTGCAATGGATGTAGGTTAGATGTCTAGGGACTTTACATAAAATGCATCAACAACTCCCCCTAGGACCTAGACCATCGATTACAATAAAGTAAACGTCGATGAAATACATATAAGTCTAAAAGTAGCATCAGTCTAATTACATTTCCAGATTCTCTCTCTCTCCAAAATACATCATCATCAAAAACAAAAACAAACAAACAAAAAATTACAAACTAGCATCATAGTATCCGACACACATCAGCTGGCTTGAACTTGGTTTGAGCTTTGAGCATCACTTTCTCTGTTGAGGTATGCATAGAGGACATCAATCACATGTTGATATCTCATAGCTTCCTCCTTTTGATCGTCTCTAAATGTAATGTGATGGCGGTAAAGAGTCTCCACAACAAATTTTGACAAGTTCCTCAGCCACATAGGATCTAGAATCCTCACATTGTCGAACTGTATGCTTCCATCATCCTTCTCAATTGCAGTTAAGATCACTGCTTCTTCTGACAACTCATCATAGAACCACCATCTGAAGTTCTTACAGATATCCTTGGGTAATGGCATCAAGGGAGATTGTTTCATATACTTAGCTGGACGGAATTTAACAACACGGATAGGTCCTCCTTTAGAATTTTTCTTTGTTGGGTGTATGGAAAACCTAGCGGCCGTTGACTTAAAGATGTCCCATTTCTGAAATGTCCCGTTCTTATTGATTAAAAACGTTCCATATTAATTGATTTGCGAGGTTTTGACCTCTATATGAGACGTTTTTCAAAGACTGCATTCATTTTTAAAACAAACCATAACCTTTATTTCATAAATAAAGGTTTAAAAAGCTTTACGTAGATTATCAAATAATGATAATCTAAAATATCCTGTTTACACACGACCATTGCATAATGGTTTACAATACAAATATGTTACATCGAAATCAGTTTCTTGAATGCAGTTTTTACACAATATCATACAAACATGGACTCCAAATCTCGTCCTTATTTTAGTATGCAACAGCGGAAGCTCTTAGTATTCACTTGAGAATAAACATGCTTTAAACGTCAACAAAAATGTTGGTGAGTTATAGGTTTAACCTATATATATCAAATCGTAACAATAGACCACAAGATTTCATATTTCAATACACGTCCCATACATAGAGATAAAAATCATTCATATGGTGAACACCTGGTAACTGACATTAACAAGATGCATATATATGAATATCCCCATCATTCCGGGACACCCTTCGGATATGATATAAATTTCGAAGTACTAAAGCATCCGGTACTTTGGATGGGGTTTGTTAGGCCCAATAGATCTATCTTTAGGATTCGCGTCAATTAGGGTGTCTGTTCCCTAATTCTTAGATTACCAGACTTAATAAAAAGGAGCATATTCGATTTCGATAATTCAACCATAGAATGTACTTTCACGTACTTGTGTCTATTTTGTAAATCATTTATAAAACCTGCATGTATTCTCATCCCAAAAATATTAGATTTTAAAAGTGGGACTATAACTCACTTTCACAGATTTTTACTTCGTCGGGAAGTAAAACTTAGCCACTGGTTGATTCACGAACCTATAACAATATATACATATATATCAAAGTATGTTCAAAATATATTTACAACACTTTTAATATATTTTGATGTTTTAAGTTTATTAAGTCAGGTGTCCTCGTTAGTAACCTACAACTAGTTGTCCACAGTTAGATGTACAGAAATAAATCGATAAATATTATCTTGAATCAATCTACGACCCAGTGTATACATATCTCAGTATTGATCACAACTCAAACTATATATATTTTGGAATCAACCTCAACCCTGTATAGCTAACTCTAACATTCACATATAGAGTGTCTATGGTTGTTCCGAAATATATATAGATGTGTCGATATGATAGGTCGAAACATTGTATACGTGTCTATGGTATCTCAAGATTACATAATATACAATACAAGTTGATTAAGTTATGGTTGGAATAGATTTGTTACCAATTTTCACGTAGCTAAAATGAGGAAAATTATCCAATCTTGTTTTACCCATAACTTCTTCATTTTAAATCCGTTTTGAGTGAATCAAATTGCTATGGTTTCATATTGAACTCTATTTTATGAATCTAAACAGAAAAATTATAGGTTTATAGTCGGAAAAATAAGTTACAAGTCGTTTTTTAAAGGTAGTCATTTCAGTCGAAAGAACGACGTCTAGATGACCATTTTAGAAAACATACTTCCACTTTGAGTTTAATCATAATTTTTGGATATAGTTTCATGTTCATAATAAAAATAATTTTCCCAGAATAACAACTTTTAAATCAAAGTTTATCATAGTTTTTAATTAACTAACCCAAAACAGCCCGCGGTGTTACTACGACGGCGTAAATCCGGTTTTACGGTGTTTTTCGTGTTTCCAGGTTTTAAATCATTAAGTTAGCATATCATATAGATATAGAACATGTGTTTAGTTAATTTTAAAAGTCAAGTTAGAAGGATTAACTTTTATTTGCGAACAAGTTTAGAATTAACTAAACTATGTTCTAATGATTACACGTTTAAACCTTCGAATAAGATAGCTTTATATGTATGAATAGAATGATGTTATGAACATCATTACTACCTCAAGTTCCTTGGATAAACTTACTGGAAATGAGAAAAATAGATCTAGCTTCAAAGGATCCTTGGATGGCTTGAAAGTTCTTGAAGCAGAATCATGACACGAAAACAATTTCAAGTAAGATTTCCACTCGAAATAAGATTGTTATAGTTATAGAAATTGAATTAAAGTTTGAATATGATTATTACCTTGTATTAGAAAGATAACCTACTATAAGTAACAAAGGTTTCTTGACTTGGATGATTACTTGGAATTGATTTAGAAAACTTGGAAGTAAACTTGCAATCTTGGAAGTATTCTTGATTTTATAAAACTAGAACTTTTAGAATTTATGAAGAACACTTAGAACTTGAAGATAGAACTTGAGAGAGATCAATTAGATGAAGAAAATTGAAGAATGAAAGTGTTTGTAGGTGTTTTTGGTCGTTGGTGTATGGATTAGATATAAAGGATATGTAATTTTGTTTTCATGTAAATAAGTCATGAATGATTACTCATATTTTTGTAATTTTATGAGATATTTCATGCTAGTTGCCAAATGATGGTTCCCAAATGTGTTAGGTGACTCACATGGGCTGCTAAGAGCTGATCATTGGAGTGTATATACCAATAGTACATACATCTAAAAGCTGTGTATTGTACGAGTAAGAATACGGGTGCATACGAGTAGAATTGTTGATGAAACTGAACGAGGATGTAATTGTAAGCATTTTTGTTAAGTAGAAGTATTTTGATAAGTGTATTGAAGTCTTTCAAAAGTGTATGAATACATATTAAAACACTACATGTATATACATTTTAACTGAGTCGTTAAGTCATCGTTAGTCGTTACATGTAAATGTTGTTTTGAAACCTTTAGGTTAACGATCTTGTTGAATGTTGTTAACCCATTGTTTATTATAACAAATGAGATGTTAAATTGTTTATATTATCATGATATTATGATATATAATATATCTTAGTATGATATATATACAGTTAAATGTCGTTACAACGATAATCGTTACATATATGTCTCGTTTCGAAATCATTAAGTTAGTAGTCTTATTTTTACATATGTATTTCATTGTTAATACACTTAATAATTTATTTACTTATCATTTAACATACTTAACCAAGTGTATCAATATCTTAATATGATTCATATGTACCTAGTAAGACGTTGTTATAACGATAATCGTTATATATATCGTTTTCGAGTTTCTTAAATTAATAGTCTCATTTTTATGTATATAACTCATTGTTAAAATACCTAATGAGATACATACTTATAATAAAATCATGTTAACTATATATATAACCATACATATGTCATCGTATAGTTTTTACAAGTTTTAACGTTCGTGAATCACCGGTCAACTTGGGTGGTCAATTGTCTATATGAAACCTATTTCAATTAATCAAGTCTTAACAAGTTTGATTGCTTAACATGTTAATAACAATTTCATTTAATATATATATATAAACATGGAAAAGTTCGGGTCACTACAGTACCTACCCGTTAAATAAATTTCGTCCCAAAATTTTAAGCAGTTGGAGGTGTTGACGTATCTTCTGGAAATAAATGCGGGTATTTCTTCTTCATCTGATCTTCACACTCCCAGGTGAACTCGGGTCCTCTACGAGCATTCCATCGAACCTTAACAATCGGTATCTTGTTTTGTTTAAGTCTCTTAACCTCACGATCCATTATTTCGACGGGTTCTTCAATGAATTGAAGTTTTTCATTGATTTGGATTTCGTCCAACGAAATAATGAGATCTTCTTTAGCAAAACATTTCTTCAAATTTGAGACGTGGAAAGTGTTATGTACATCCCGAGTTGTTGAGGTAGCTCCAGTTGGCAAGCTACTGGTCCGACACGATCTATAATCTTGAATGGTCCAATGTACCTTGGATTTAGTTTCCCCCGTTTACGAAATCGAACAACGCCTTTCCAAGGTGAAACCTTAAGCATGACCATTTCTCTAATTTCAAACTCTATATCTTTTCTTTTACTGTCCGCGTAGCTCTTTTGTCAACTCTGGGCGGTTTTGAATCTTTGTTGAATTTGGATGATTTTCTCGGTAGTTTCTTGTATTATCTCCGGACCCGTAATCTGTCTATCCCCCACTTCACTCCAATAAATCGGAGACCTGCACTTTCTACCATAAAGTGCATCAAACGGCGCCATCTCAATGCTTGAATGGTAGCTGTTGTTGTAGGAAAATTCTGCTAACGGTAGATGTCGATCCCAACTGTTTCCGAAATCAATAACACATGCTCGTAGCATGTCTTCAAGCATTTGTATCGTCCTTTTGCTCTGTCCATCAGTTTGTGGATGATAGGCAGTACTCATGTCTAGACGAGTTCCTAATGCTTGCTGTAATGTCTGCCAGAATCTTGAAATAAATCTACTATCCCTATCAGAGATAATAGAGATTGGTATTCCATGTCTGGAGACGACTTCCTTCAAATACAGTCGTGCTAACTTCTCCATCTTGTCATTTTCTCTTATTGGCAGGAAGTGTGCTGATTTGGTGAGACGATCAAATATTACCCAAATAGTATCAAAACCACTTGCAGTCCTTGGCAATTTAGTGATGAAATCCATGGTTATATTTTCCCATTTCCATTCCGGGATTTCGGGTTGTTGAAGTAGACCTGATGGTTTCTGATGCTCAGCTTTGACCTTAGAACACGTCAAACATTCTCCTACGTATTTAGCAACATCGGCTTTCATACCCGGCCACCAAAAATGTTTCTTGAGATCCTTGTACATCTTCCCCGTTCTAGGATGTATTGAGTATCTGGTTTTATGAGCTTCTCTAAGTACCATTTCTCTCATATCTCCAAATTTTGGTACCCAAATTCTTTCAGCCCTATACCGGGTTCCGTCTTCCCGAATATTAAGATGCTTCTCCGATCCTTTGGGTATTTCATCCTTTAAATTTCCCTCTTTTAAAACTCCTTGTTGCGCCTCCTTTATTTGAGTAGTAAGGTTAGTGTGAATCATTATATTCATAGATTTTACTCGAATGGGTTCTCTGTCCTTTCTGCTCAAGGCGTCGGCTACCACATTTGACTTCCACGGGTGGTAACGAATCTCAAAGTCATAATCATTCAACAATTCAATCTACCTACACTGCGTCATATTCAGTTGTTTCTGATTAAATATGTGTTCAAGACTTTTGTGGTCGGTATATATAATACTTTTGACCCCATATAAGTAGTGCCTCCAAGTCTTTAATGCAAAAACAACCGCGCCTAATTCCAAATCATGCGTCATATAATTTTGCTCGTGAATCTTCAATTATCTAGACGCATAAGCAATCACCTTCGTCCGTTGCATTAATACACAACCGAGACCTTGCTTTGATCCGTCACAATAAATCATGATCAATCCTTAATTAATGATGTTGCTTAATTACGGATTGAGTGCAATAAGATTATAATGGAGGATGGGATGTTCGATGATTATTTTGGGCCCCGATGATCGTTTTTCACTTTAACTATCAAGTGATCAACCACCCCGACCCGGTCTTCGTTATCGATTAGCATGATTCACCTTAACTCAATGTAAGAAGTCCTTGGGCAAAGTCACAAGTGAAATCTACAAAGGCTTAGGCAAATGGCAGAGAATCAACAACCTCTAAATGAGAGGCCAAGCTCTCTATTTATAGGGATATCCGCAATCCGTGAGTACCTTAACTATCCGCGGAAACTCAGCGGATTAAACCGCAGTCTTTATATCAATGCAAAAACATGACCGCTGTGCTTATTTTCAGCGAATATTGCATAGCTTTGCCTTATAATTCGCGCAGTTCAGCCTTTGGCCTTTAGCCAATAAAATATACATATACAATGCTATGTATATGATCAAGTCCCCCAGTTTATTATGATACATATTGCGAAACAAATGTATCATGATAAACTCTAAAAATTCGCAGTTATCGCAGTCAATATTCACCTTGAGGAATTTCGCATTAACCTAGTTACCGTTATAACAGTCAATGTTACTGTTTGAATTATCTCAATAGATTATTATCACAATTAACTCCGTCGCCTATATATATTGTGATCTGAAATCACAAATTCACTACTCATTTTTCCAAAATATCAAAGAATTACCCAATTCATCAATCAATCGTTATCATTTTAATCATTTTTTGCAGCTCTCTTTTAATTTGCAATGAAGATTAACGAGTTAGATAGGAAAGCTGATCCAAAAACTCTGATCACTAAACTATTAACGAGCCCGGAGGCTAAATCATCATCATCAAAAGAAAAGCAGCCCATTCCAATCGTTGATTTAACCTCTAAATCTCCTTATTCAAAGCCGAGTACTACCAAGCGACCGTTACAAACACCGCCATCTTCGCAAAGCAAAAAACATAAACAACAGGAAACCGTTCCTCACGACGATCCATTTATACCGGAACACAAAGGGGAACAGCAAACTGGTATATTGTGAATTGCCATTGAACATGTAAAATATATATTATTTTTATTTCGCCGACTAAACAACGACGTTATTTTGCAGGCGATTCTTCTGGTGATCGTATCTTTGCAAGTCCGAACACTCTTGATCAAATCACCGAATTGTTCCGCACTCCACCTGACTCTTATGGAGTGCGAATTGATGGTTTAGTAGGATATACTTACGCTTCAGTTGCCGCTGCTCTGGATCAGCTCCAACAGATGAAGTTAGCAATCCCCGGCGAGCTTCGCCGCGAGTTCTCTAAACTCTCTGCGCTGGACGCGCATAATAGTTTTGTTCAAAATTTCTACATGTGCTTTAATTCAGCATATGATGTTATATGCCGTCAAGAACAATTTTTCAATGTTCTTGAAGCTGAACAACTAAAGTATAATGCGGAAAAGATCAAAGCTGAAAACAGCGAAAAATGCTGTATTGATCTCTCCTATGAGTTAACCGCAGCAAAAACCACCGTTGATGACTTGAAACAACAGGTTACTGATGCGAATGAGAAAGAAAAGCAACTGCAGGACACTATTAAAACACTGTCAGAGAATGTGACGAAGCTAACGACAGAGTGAGACAACGCTCTTGCTGCTAAAGCCTCTGCGGAACTTGAGTTCACCAAGGTCCGCCAACATCTCCCTGAACTGGCTAGAAAGATCCTTAATTCCAAGCCTGTTTCTGTAAATTTTTCAACATTTGCCTCCGCATTAAGACTACGCGAGAGGGTTGAATTTATGGATGAGATTGTTATTCGCTGCCCACTGCCAGACCCACTACCAGCTGCATTAGCTGATCGCCTTTGCTCACTGGAAGATGCGAAGTCAGCATATGCGGTCGCTCAACAGGGCATAGCCGAAATTCCCCTCCCCAAGATAACCGCGATAAGTGAGCAAGAAGATGCCACTGTAGATGACATCATCAAACTTGACTTAACCCATGATTAATACTCACTTTGTATAATCAGCACGCAGTTGCTTCTGCAATTTTATTAATAAATTTCGCTTTTTCGTATTTTTGCAAGTACTTCTATTTTTATAGCGCTTTCATTGTCAATATTCATAACACAAACTTGTCCTTTGCAATTTCCAACATATATTATTGTGCACATAATAAATGCGTACTTTTGCGAAACAATCTGTATGCGTATATGCTTATACGTTATGAATCTTCTAAGTCCGCCGAAACGATCCTTAGGTATGTAATCGGCATTGCGAAGCATCTAAATATTGGCAAGATCAAATATTTAGGAGATAATATTCCTTTCGCAATAATTCGCGTGCAAAAGTGGGCAATTTCATCACTTTGCTATATAAACAATGCGGAATATAAAAATATGAAATTAACTGCAAAACATATCATATTTATTCGCATTAGAACTTTCGCATACTTTTACAAGTGAGTATTCTTAAAATTTTAACAAGCGTGATGAAGACTTGCAAAAAATTAAAAACAAGGACACTTAATAAGTATTTCAGCCATGTGTATTGAATATAATTTTCGCGATTTTTTACATATACAATTGTTAAATTCCGCAAAACTATGCATAATATCGCTTTAAAAGGACAGCATGCCATGCATTAGGCAAAGTTCGCCCTTCCACGTCCGCGAGCTTATATGAGCCTGCCGCATTAATTGCCACAATTTGATAAGGGCCTTCCCAATTAGGACCCAATTTGCCTAGCTTTTCTGCTCTGCTTGCCTCATTATTACGCAACACCCATTCACCTATAGCGAATGATAAAGCTCGCACTCTTTTATTATAATACTTAGCAATTTGCTGTTTATTATTTGCTTCTCTGATAGCAGCTATTAATCTCCGCTCTTCTATAAAATTGAGATTTTCGCACAACGCAGCATCATTTTCTTCTTCATCAAAGTTAGCGATTCGATGCGTTGGTACTAAAATTTCAGCGGGGATTACTGCCTCAGAGCCATAAACTAGGCTAAATGGTGTTTCACCTGTACTCTTTTTGAAAGTTATACGATGTGCCCATAAGACATTGGGTAATTCATCTACCCAACCAGTTCGCCTTTCGCACAACCTCTTTTTTATTCCGCTTACAATATCGCGATTTGTTACCTCGCATAAACCATTAGCTTGCGGGTGCGCTACTGACGTGAACTTTTGTATTATGTTTAAGTCAGTGCACCACGTCTTAAATGGATCTTTCGCTATTTGTGCACCATTATCGCTAACCAATTCTCGCGGAATACCAAATCTGCACACAATGTATTCTCACACAAAATTTCTCACCTGCACACCAGTGATTGTGCGAACCGCTTTCGCTTCAACCCATTTAGTAAAACAATCAATTGCAACGATTAGGAATTTAACATTGCCAGGTCCTGTAGGAAATGGCCCCATAATGTCAATGGCCCATTTACTAAACGGCCATGGCGAATTAACAGGGATCATATCATGCCACGGCATTCGATTCTGCGGAGCATGCCTTTGGCAACTTTTACAGCGTTTAACAATTTTTGCCACATCGCGGTATAGGGACGGCCAAAAGTATCCCATCCGCATAATTTTCGCAGCAATAGTCTTGTATCCTGAATGTAGCGCACAAGTACCATTATGCACTTCTTCAACAAGCATTTCCGCCTCAATTGGTCCAACACACCGCATCATCGGTCCGCAGTACGATTTGTGATATAAGACATCATCTTGTATGAGATACATCGGCATTCACTCTCGCACTAAACGAGCTTCGCGACTATCCTCTGGCAAAATATCATTGCGAATATATTGCAGGATTGGTTCCATCCAATTCGGCTGCACCTCTGTAACAGATGCTACCATTAAATCACTATCAATTGACTTACTTGGCAATTCCTCAACCCATACTTGTTTTTGAAAATGCGAAAATGTTAGAGCGGCTAATTTGCTCAAAGCATCTGCCTTTTTGTTTTGACTCCTAGGCACTTGCGCGAGTTCAAAGTATTCCAACCGCGCAGTAGTTTCTTTTAGCAGTTGCAAGTACTTCTGCATAGAAGGATCATGCGCTTCAAAAGATCTGCTAAACTGATTCGCTACTAGTTGCGAATCTGTAAATGCACGCAACTTAACAATATTCATTTTTTGCGCGATATTTAAGCCTGCAAGCAATGCTTCATATTCTGCCTCAGTGTTTGTCACATCAAAATTAAACCGCAGTGCGTAAGTGTGCTCTTCGCCGTTAGAACTTACCAAAACTAAACCCGCACCTACACCTTCCGCACAAGAAGCACCATCAGTATATAACTCCCAAGTTTCATTAACTGCTGGTTTTAGCGCGGTTCGTTCATTAATTACTTCCAACTCTCCAGACAGCTCTGCGAGATAATCTGCCATAACTTGACCTTTTTCTGCACTTCGCGGAAAGTAGGATATTTGATAGGCACCCAACTCCACTGCCCATAATGCGAGTCTACCGGAAATCTCCGGTTTTGTTAAGACTTGCCTGATTGGCAGATTGGTTAGCACATGCACTGGATGCCCCTGAAAATATCTACGTAGCCTTCGCGTTGTTAAAATGAGCGCATATACAAACTTTTCGATCGGCGCATAGTTTATTTCGCTTCCCGTGAGAGCTTTGCTAACAAAATACACTGGCTTTTGTATTTTGTTTCTTTCCGCTATCAAGACTGAGCCAAACGCTTCATTTGCTACTGAAATATATAGATAGAGAATTTCGCCATGAATTGGCACTGTTAGTGTAGGCAAAGTTTTCAACAGGTTTTTCAACTCTTGAAACGCAGAATCTGCTTCAGCGGTCCAAACAAAATTCTTCTGCTTCAAGCAACCTTTTAAAGTTTTGAAAAATGGCAATTGTCGCTCAGAAGCTTTAGACAAAAAACGCGTTAGGGCGGCCAATTTGCCTGTTAAACATTGCACTTCCTTAACCGTCTTTGGCGCGGTCATATTTTCGATAGCCGCGATCTTTTTTGGATTAGCTTGAATACCTTGTTCCGTAATAAGATATCCTAAAAACTTTCCTTCAGTTTCGCCGAAACTGCATTTTAGCGGATTGAGCTTCATGTTTATCTCACGCAGTTTATTAAATGTTTCGCGCATATCTTCAACGATTCGCTCTTGCGTTGTACTTTTGATGACTAAATCATCGACATAGGCCTCAAGATTACGCCTTATTTGCTTATCAAACGCGGTGTCAATCAAGCCCTCTGATATGTCGCACCCGCATTGATTAGTCCAAAAGGCATCATTATATAACAATATATGCCTTTGCCTGTGTGAAACGCGGTTTTATCTGTGTCCTCTTGCGCCATAGGGATTTGATGATAACCTCTTGCCGCATCCAGAAAACATTTATATGGAAATGCATACAAAGATTCCACCTTTAAATCAATTTCTGGCAGCGGATAATTATCTTTGGTGCACGCTTTATTCAGATCTTTGTAGTCAATACACATTCGCCAGGAATTATCTGGTTTTTTCACCAATACTGGATTCGCAATCCATGACTGATATTGTACTTCGCGCAAAATTCTAGCTCGGACTAATTTTGTGACTTCTTCGCACAACCATTTGACGCGATCTGGGGCCATACCCCTTCGCTTTTGTACTACTGGTTTTAGAGCTGGATTTACATTTAGCTTGTGTTCCGCAATGTGACGCGGAACACCGGTCATATCGTTTTCGCACCAGGCAAAAACATCCATATATTCATCAAGTAATTGCACAATTTGCTTTCGAGTATCCGCACTAAGATTGCGACCTACTTTGATTTTCTGTTCTGGATATGCAGGATTAACTATTTCCATGCTATCCTCCTTATCCGCAGTATCCTCAGGTTTCTGACCTGCGGTTTTTACATTGACAGCTGCGCAAATAGGCACTATGCTCGCTGAACATATTGCGGCGATTCCTTTATATGTTGGAAATTTAATCATGCCATGAATTGTGGACGGTACAATTCCAAATTTGCTTATAGCGGTCCTTCCTAGCAACATGTTATAGCGAGAAGAAGCTCGCATAACATAGAAATCTAGCCGTGCTTGTCGCGCTAAAGCATTATTATTTACATCGGCTAGCTCGATGTTCAGCGACAAGACACCGATTGGTAGCGAAAATTCTCCTGCAAAACCGGTTAGCGAAACCGCAGTCGTTTGCAGATTTGCTTTAATATCCTCTGGAAACTGAGCGAAACATTGTTCGTAAATAATATCAACGCTACTACCATTATCAACATGAACTTTCATCACTGTAATATTAGCGTCCGCAATTTTACACGATACTATTATCGGCATTTCAGAAAAATCGTCGCTCTGCATTGTTGGAAAGCTAATTGGCGCTGATTGCCAATTATGATACATTTTGGCAGATTTTCGCTTCTTTCCTCTTTTTTGGACATTCATTCGCATAGTGGCCATGTTATCACTATTATCGCCAATGTTATTCATTATTTACTGCCATTTGAAAACACGCACCTGCAAATCATCGCAACAAAAACACAATTGAAATTAAACCGCCCAATTAATTGTTTAACAGCGTAAAACAAAAATTTTCAGTTTAATTCGTAAAACGTGTCCCACGGATGGCGCCAATTGATCAATCCTTAATTAATGATGTTGCTTAATTACGGATTGAATGCAATAAGATTATAATGGAGGATGGGATGTTCGATGATTATTTTGGGCCCCGATGTTCGTTTTTCACTTTAACTATCAAGTGATCAACCACCCCGACCCGGTCTTCGTTATCGATTAGCATGATTCACCTTAACTCAATGTAAGAAGTCCTTGGGCAAAGTCACAAGTGAAATCTACAAAGGCTTAGGCAAATGGCAGAGAATCAACAACCTCTAAATGAGAGGCCAAGCTCTCTATTTATAGGTTTCGAGATATCCGCGATCCGCGAGTACCTTAACTATCCGCGGAAACTCAGCGGATTAAACCGCAGTCTTTATATCAATGCGAAAACATGACCGCTGTGCTTATTTTCAGCGAATATTGCATAGCTTTGCCTTATAATTCGCGCAGTTCAGCCTTTGGCCTTTAGCCAATAAAATATACATATACAATGCTATGTATATGATCAAATCACAAAATCATCATTCCCTTCAGGCAATGACAATATAGGTGCCGTAGTTAGCTTTTTCTTCAATAATTGAAACGCCTTTTCTTGTTCATCCTTCCATTCAAATTTATTCCCTTTATGCGTTAATGCAGTCAAGGGTTTTGCTATTTTGGAGAAATCTTGGATGAATCTTCTGTAGTAACCAGCCAATCCTAAAAATTGACGTATATGCTTCGGAGTTTTTGGGGTTTCCCACTCTTCAACGGTTTCGATCTTTGCCGGGTCCACCTAGATACCTTCTTTGTTCACTATGTGACCGAGGAATTGAACTTCTTCCAACCAAAATGCACACTTTGAAAACTTAGCGTACAGTTTTTCTTTCCTCAATACTTCTAGCACTTTTCTCAAATGTTCTTCGTGCTCTTGATCATTCTTTGAGTAAATAAGTATGTCAACGATGAAAACAATGACAAACTTGTCAAGATATGGCCCACACACTCGGTTCATAAGGTCCATGAACACAGCTGGTGCCTTAGTCAATCCAAACGGCATAACCATAAACTCGTAATGACCATAACGCGTCCTAAAAGCAGTTTTTGGAATATCATCCTCCTTTACTCGCATTTGATGATATCCAGAACGTAAATCTATCTTCAAATAAACCGACGAGCCTTGTAGTTGATTAAATAAGTCGTCAATTCTCGGCAGTGGATAACGGTTTTTGATGGTAAGTTTGTTCAACTCTCTGTAGTCAATACACAACCTAAATGTACCATCCTTCTTCTTGACAAACAAAACAGGAGCTCCCCATGGTGATGTGCTTGGTCGAATGAAACCACGTTCTAATAGTTCTTGCAGTTGGCTTTGCAGTTCTTTCATCTCACTGGGTGAGAGTCTATAAGGAGCACGAGCTATTGGTGCAGCTCCAGGTACAAGATCTATTTGAAATTCAACAGATCGATGTGGAGGTAGTCCCGGTAATTCTTTCGAAAATACATCGGGAAATTCTTTTGCGACGGGAACATCATTGATGCTCTTTTCTTCAGTTTGTACTTTCTCGACGTGTGCTAGAACAGTATAGCAACCTTTTCTTATTAGTTTTTGTGCCTTCAAATTACTAATAAGATGTAGCTTCATGTTGCCCTTTTCTCCGTACACCATTAAGGGTTCTCCTTCTTCTCGTACAATGCGAATTGCATTTTTATAACATACGATCTCTGCTTTCACCTTCTTCAGCCAGTCCATGCCAACTATTACATCAAAACTCCCTAACTCTACTGGTATCAAATCAATCTTAAATATTTCGCTACCCAGTTTAATTTCTCGATTCCGGCATATATTATCTGCTGAAATTAATTTACCGTTTGCTAATTCAAGTAAAAATTTACTATCCAACGGCGTCAATGGACAACTTAATTTAGCACAAAAATCTCTACTCATATAGCTTCTATCCGCACCCGAATCAAATAAAACGTAAGCAGATTTATTGTCAATAAGAAACGTACCCGTAACAAGCTCCGGGTCTTCCTGTGCCTCTGCCGCATTAATATTGAAAACTCTTCCGCGGCCTTGTCCAATCGTGTTCTCCTGGTTCGGGCAATTTCTAATAATGTGGCCCAGTTTTCCACATTTATAACAAACTACATTGGCTAACTTGCTCCGACACTACTTGCTCCGCCATTACTCGTTCCGACACCATTTGTTCCTTTCGTTCTGTTAACCCCTGGTCCGTAGACCTCACACTTCGCCGCGCTATGACCATTTCTTTTACACTTGTTTCAAAATTTGGTGCAGAACCCCGAGTGATACTTTTCACACCTTTGGCATAGCTGCCTCTGATTGTTGTTGTTGTTGTTGCGGTTGTTATTGTTGTTGGGATGATTGTTGTAGTTGCTGTTGTTGTTGTTGTTGTTGTTGTTGTTGGGCCGTTTGTTGTAGTTGCGATTGATGTTGCGATTGTTGGGATAATTGTTGCGATTATTATTGTAATTGCTGTTGTTGTTGTATTGGTGATTCTTATCACCGTTTTCCTCCCACTTTCTTTTGACTTGCTTCACATTGGCCTCTTCAGCCGTCTGTTCTTTAATTCTTTCCTCAATCTGGTTCACTAGTTTGTGAGCCATTCTACATGCCTGTTGTATGGAGGCGGGCTCGTGTGAACTTATATCTTCTTGGATTCTTTTCGGTAATTCTTTCACAAACGCGTCGATCTTCTCTTCCTCATCTTCGAACGCTCCCGGACACAATAGGCACAATTCTGTGAATCGTCTTTCGTACGTGGTAATATCAAATCCTTGGGTTTGTAACCCTCTAAGTTCTGTCTTGAGCTTATTGACCTCGGTTCTGGGACGGTACTTCTCGTTCATCAAGTGCTTGAATGCTGACCACGGTAGTGCGTACGCATCATCTTGTCCCACTTGCTCTAGATAGGTATTCCACCATGTTAATGCAGAACCTGTGAAGGTATGCGTAGCGTACTTCACTTTGTCCTCTTCAGTACACTTACTTATGGCAAACACCGATTCGACCTTCTCGGTCCACCGTTTCAATCCTATCGGTCCTTCGGTTCCATCAAATTCCAAAGGTTTGCAGGCAGTGAATTCTTTGTAGGTGCATCCTACACGATTTCCTGTACTGCTAGATCCAAGGTTATTGTTGGTATGTAGCGCAGCCTGTACTGCGGCTATGTTTGAAGCTAGAAAAGTACGGAATTCCTCTTCATTCATATTCACGGTGTGTCGAGTAGTCGGTGCCATTTCCTTCAAAATAGTCAAATGGAACAAGTTAATCATACAGAATATTAAGAGTAGTTAATAGTATTTCGTAGCATAATATGAACTCATTTATAAAAGCTTTTTCTTCATATTAGCGTTTTATAAGTTTAAATTCGGGTAGTACCTACCCGTTAAGTTCATACTTAGTAGCTAATATACAATTCAACTACTACAATTCTATATGAAAAACTGATTATAATAATATTTCGCGTTCAAACTTTTATACAATATTTTACAAACTTACAATACCGCTTATTTTACATAAAGCATGAAATATAGCAAACAATAACTTTGATACAAGATAGTTGTGAAAATAATTCTAGCTAGTACACAAGTCGTTCAGCAAAGGCAATAAAGACACGTAATTCATACCTCCAGAAACAAGTCATGCATTCTGGTTTTACTAGGACTACTTCCCATCCTTGGTCTTGTGGAACATAACCGTTATGGCCATTGATAAGACAGCGTGTTGTAACATCGTCAAAGGGACGAGGGTTACGTAATGTCCAACAGTCCAGTAACAATCTAAAAACCTCATTTCTTACCCCAATTACCGACTCCGTTACTTGTGAGAACGTTTTGTTTAATAGTTGTAGCCCGATGTTTTTGTTCTTACTTTGGTGAGAAGCGAACATTACTAACCCGTAAGCATAGCATGCTTTTAATGTTGCATGTTAGCCGCTTTTTCTAAATCATGAAGTCCTATATTCGAATACATTGAGTCAAAATAATTTCTTAACCCGTTGCGTAAAATAGCATTTGGGTTCCCCGCAATATATGCGTCAAAGTAAACACGTCGTAACTTATGGGTTTCCCAATGTGATATCCCCCATCTTTCAAACGAAAGTCTCTTATAAACCAAGACATTCTTGGAACGTTCTTCGAATGTCTTACAAACTGATTTCGCCTTAAATAGTTGTGCCGAGGAATTCTGACCGACTCTAGACAAGATTTCATCAATCATGTCTCCGGGTAGGTCTCTTAAAATATTGGGTTGTCTATCCATTTTGTGTTTTTAAACTGTAAAATAGACAAGAGTTAGATTCATAAAAAATTTTACTTATTAATACAAGCAATTTTTACATATATCATAAAGCATAAGCACACTATATTACATATATTACACCACACGAATACAACTTTATTATTCCGACTTGCTCGTTTCTTCTTCTTCGGTTTTGGTTCGTTTTGCCAAGTTTCTAGGGATATATGATGTTCCCCTAATATGAGCCGTCGTTTTTCACATTGGTTTAGAAAAACCTGGTGGTTTAGAGGTTCCCGGGTCATTGTTACAACTTAAGGGCTTCGGGGGTTGATGATACATATAAAGTTCATCGGGGTTGGAATTAGATTTCTCTATTTTTATGCCCTTTCCCTTATTATTTTCTTTTGCCTTTTTAAATTCAGTTGGGGTAATTTCTATAACATCATCGGAATTCTCGTCGGAATCCGATTCATCGGAGAATTGGTAATCCTCCCAATATTTTGCTTCCTTGGCGGAAACACCATTGACCATAATTAACCTTGGTCGGTTCGTTGAGGATTTTCTTTTACTTAACCGTTTTATTATTTCCCCCACTGATTCTATTTCCTCCTCCGGTTCCTCCTCTTCCGGTTCTGATTCTTCTTCCGGTTCTGATTCTTCTTCTGGTTCTTCTTCGGGAACTTGTGAATCAGTCCAATATATATTCAACTCTTCGTTATTATTAGGTGAGTCAATGGGATTTGTGCTAGAGGTAGACATCTATCACATAATATCAAACGCGTTAAGAGATTAATATATCACATAATATTCACATGTTAAAAATATATAGTTTCCAACAAAATTTGTTAAGCAATCATTTTTCAAGTAAACACGGTCGAAGTCCAGACTCACTAATGCATCCTAACAAACTCGATAAGACACACTAATGCAAAATTCTGGTTCTCTAAGACCAACGCTCGGATACCAACTGAAATGTCCCGTTCTTATTGATTAAAAACGTTCCATATTAATTGATTGCGTTGCGAGGTTTTGACCTCTATATGAGACGTTTTTCAAAGACTGCATTCATTTTTAAAACAAACCATAATCTTTATTTCATAAATAAAGGTTTAAAAAGCTTTACGTAGATTATCAAATAATGATAATCTAAAATATCCTGTTTACACACGACCATTACATAATGGTTTACAATACAAATATGTTACATCGAAATTAGTTTCTTGAATGCAGTTTTTACACAATATCATACAAACATGGGCTCCAAATCTCGTCCTTATTTTAGTATGCAACAGCGGAAGCTCTTAGTATTCACCTGAGAATAAACATGCTTTAAACGTCAACAAAAATGTTGGTGAGTTATAGGTTTAACCTATATATATCAAATCGTAACAATAGACCACAAGATTTCATATTTCAATACACATTCCATACATAGAGATAAAAATCATTCATATGGTGAACACCTGGTAACCGACATTAACAAGATGCATATATATGAATATCCCCATCATTCCGGGACACCCTTCGGATATGCTATAAATTTCGAAGTACTAAAGCATCTGGTACTTTGGATGGGGTTTGTTAGGCCCAATAGATCTATCTTTAGGATTCGCGTCAATTAGGGTGTCTGTTCCCTAATTCTTAGATTACCAGACTTAATAAAAAGGACCATATTCGATTTCGATAATTCAACCATAGAATGTAGTTTCACGTACTTGTGTCTATTTTGTAAATCATTTATAAAACCTGCATGTATTCTCATCCCAAAAATATTAGATTTTAAAAGTGGGACTATAACTCACTTTCACAGATTTTTACTTCGTCGGGAAGTAAGACTTGGCCACTGGTTGATTCACGAACCTATAACAATATATACATACATATCAAAGTATGTTCAAAATATATTTACAACACTTTTAATATATTTTGATGTTTTAAGTTTATTAAGTCAGCTGTCCTCGTTAGTAACCTACAACTAGTTGTCCACAGTTAAATGTACAGAAATAAATCCAAAATATTATCTTGAATCAATCCACGATCTAGTGTATACGTATCTCAGTATTGATCATAACTCAAACTATATATATTTTGGAATCAACCTCAACCCTGTATAGCTAACTCCAACATTCACATATAGAGTGTCTATGGTTGTTCCGAAATATATATAGATGTGCCGACATGATAGGTCGAAACATTGTATACGTGTCTATGGTATCTCAAGATTACATAATATACAATACAAGTTGATTAAGTTATGGTTGGAATAGATTTGTTACCAATTTTCACGTAGCTAAAATGAGGAAAATTATCCAATCTTGTTTTACCCATAACTTCTTCATTTTAAATCCGTTTTGAGTGAATCAAATTGCTATGGTTTCATATTGAACTCTATTTTATGAATCTAAACAGAAAAAGTATATGTTTATAGTCGGAAAAAGAAGTTACGAGTCATTTTTGTAAACGTAGTCATTTTAGTCGAAAGAACGACGTCTAGATGACCATTTTAGAAAACATACTTTCACTTTGAGTTTAACCATAATTTTTGGATATAGTTTCATGTTCATAATAAAAATCATTTTCCTAGAATAACAACTTTTAAATCAAAGTTTATCATAGTTTTTAATTAACTAACCCAAAACAGCCCGCGGTGTTACTACGACGGCGTAAATCCGGTTTTACGGTGTTTTTCGTGTTTCCAGGTTTTAAATCATTAAGTTAGCATATCATATAGATATAGAACATGTGTTTAGTTGATTTTAAAAGTCAAGTTAGAAGGATTAACTTTTATTTGCGAACAAGTTTAGAATTAACTAAACTATGTTCTAGTGATTACAAGTTTAAACTTTCGAATAAGATAGCTTTATATGCATGAATCGAATGATGTTATGAACATCATTACTACCTCAAGTTACTTGGATAAACCTACTGGAAATGAGAAAAATAGATCTAGCTTCAAAGGATCCTTGGATGGCTTGAAAGTTCTTGAAGCAGAATCATGATACGAAAACAATTTCAAGTAAGATTTCCACTCGAAATAAGATTGTTATAGTTATAGAAATTGAATTAAAGTTTGAATATGATTATTGTAGCGACCCTAGCCAAAAGTCATGTTTGACGGCGCCGTCTACTTAGGTCCCGTTACGTGGTCATAAGTCTTTAAGACAAAGTTTGACCAAAATATGTCGCCTTCATTTCAAAATAAAGATTGTTCCCAAAGTTTACAAGAATTGTTCAACCAATAGTTAAGTTACAACGTTATGATATGAATGAAATCTAGGCGACACGGTTTAAAGTAAAGTCAAAAGACGCTCCATGAAATGCACATATACTCGACATCCAATGCAAGTATCAAATAATGAGCGGAAGCATGTATCATGTATCGTTCAAGGACCTGAGAAAAACATAGAAATCTGTCAACGAAAACGTTGGTGAAATCATAGGTTTAAGTAAGTAAGTACAAGTGAACCACAAGATTTGCATCAATGAAATAATAGTAATACATTCCAAAAGTTTGTTTCACGAGCACCCAATTATCAATGCTTAACATTTCCTTCCATTGAACCCCATCACTTAGTGCTAGAACATACACTGTTTCTCGAAAATATATTTCATTCGTAAACGGTAGCGAACCGTTTGAATGAGGGTTTGTCAAACCCATATGGATCCATACAACATAAGTTCTCGCTTACACCCGGCAAGTGTAACTAATGATAATCGAATTGAGGATTTTGTTCTAAACTCGTATGTAGAATGTTTGTTTTCCTGTACTTGTGTTCACTTAGTAAAAGAAATGTTTATGTTTTCTCATCCCAAATGTAAGTTCAAAAAGAGTAAAAGTGGGACTATGATCTCACCTTGAGTGCACGAGTAGTAAAGTACTTCAACAAGTAAACGTGTGCAAAGAACAATGCTAGTCTTGACCTAAACAATAGGTTTGTATCAATAACGGTAAACACGATAGGTCAAAGATGTTCAATTAGTCCTATGGCTCGTTAAGACTCGATCCTAATAGCATGTGAATCAGATTGTCATGTTTCATGCAAGGTACAAGTATAAAAACATGTTAGAACGATTGCACAATTATTTGGTTAAGTTTGATTAAAAGTCAACTTGGTCGGGTCAAAGTCAACAGAAAAGTCAACGGGGTCGGGTTGGATATCCGACAATTTTTCTAAGTTATATAATCATAAATGAGCATGTTGGCCAAGTTTTATGTTAATCGGAGGTCCGTAGCATAGCAAACATTTTCATGTCAAATGACCAAAGCAAACAGCCAGTTTTAGCCAAATGGGACGGCGTCCCAAATGGCTAGACGGCGTCCCGGTTTTAAGGTTGGGACGGCGTCCCGAGAAGCTAGACGGCGTCCCGGTTCAAAAGGTGGGACGGCGTCCCAAGTATCTGGACGGCGTCCTGATCTTTTCCCAGGCCCTGTTTGCTGTATTCCTCAAATGGACGAACCAAAACACAAACAATCACATTTTATGATCCGCAAACAATTAGAACATGTATTTTATATCATCGGAAAGCTCTTTCGACAAGGAACGCAACTAAGCACTTTTCATCAAGCAAAAACATCATATACTATAACCGAAATCCCGTCAAGTGATCAATAGAGGTTTATTTTCAAGTTTCAAGTTTATCAATTGAAATTTAAGTTTCGGGAATCCAATTTATACATATGATATGCCGTTTTGAAGGTAATGAAACATGTAACACAACTAAACACTTATCAATAACATTAACAAGCATTCAACGCATCAAAAGTTCGTTTTAAGAGTTGTCAACCCTAACCAAAAGTTCACAAAATCAATAATCGCGTTTATGAAGTTTCTTAAATCAATCTATACATCAAAATGAAGCTAATGATACTAGGAACACAATTAGAACATGAACTTTTAACATCTAACAACATATGATCATCCAAAATTCAAGAACAACACACCAAAATTCAAGTTCATGCTAGTTACACTAACACAACGAGATCGAGCATACAAATTATATATTCATGTTAGACTTGAGCCATAGACACTAATTAACACTTTTATAAGTTAAAAACATCAAGAACACAAAATCTAGTGATTTTAGAAAGTTACCCAAATGAGATGAAGTTGGTACCAAAATGAAGAGGATGAAGAGAGGATCACAAATATGTAGTTTATTTTGTTGTAAGCCTCCTAGATCGAATTTAGATGATGATAGAATGAATTTGGTTTTGGGTGTGTGTGTTCTTGCTAGAGAGAAAGAGAGAGAGAGAGATGGAGATGAAATGAATGGGTGAAAGGGGTTTGACCCATTGACCTAGTCAAGGGTTTGATCCCTTGTCAAGTTTAGTCCCTCAACTTTCGTTCGGGTGCGGGAATTACCTAAACGAGATAATTTAAAACGCGCATCAACGGGAGATGTTATAAACATATAACGGACTTTATATTAGTATAACGGAAAAGTAAATGGAAAAAGGCGGGATGTTACATTACCTACTCCTTAAAAGAAATTTCGTCCCGAAATTTAAGTAGGCGTAGTAGTCGTTGTTTCTTCCTCGAGATCTTGCGTTTCCGAATTCACGAATAGATGAGGATACTTCCTTTGCATTTGATCTTGTCTTTCCCAAGTAAACTCGGGTCCTCTTTTGGCATTCCAACGAACCTTGACAATCGGTATTCGGCTTTGTTTCAATGTCTTGACGGAGGTGTCCACAATTTCAACCGGTTCCTCCACAAAATGAAGTTTGTCATCAATAGTAAGTTCTTCGAGAGGGATGACGATATCGGGTTCGGCAAGACACTTTTTCAAGTTAGATACATGGAAGGTAGGATGAACGGAGTTCAATTGAGGCGGAAGATCTAAACGATAAGCAACGGTTCCAATACGCTCCAAGATTTCGAAAGGACCAATATACCGCGGATTTAGCTTCCCGCGTTTCCCAAAACGGATTACACCCTTCCAAGGTGCGACTTTTAACATTACTCGGTCACCGACTTGAAATTCAAGATCGTTGCGTCGTTTGTCGGTATAGCTCTTTTGACGACTTCGGGCCGTCCTAAGCCTATCTCGGATTTGAACGATTTTCTCGGTGGTTTCGTGAATGAGTTCGGGTCCGGTGATTTGCACGTCGCCTACCTCGGCCCAACAAAGAGGTGAACGGCATTTGCGGCCATATAGCGCTTCAAAAGGTGCGGCCTTTATACTCGCGTGATAACTATTATTGTAAGAGAACTCGGCGAGAGGTAAGTGCTTGTCCCAAGCTTTTCCGAAATCAACCACGCAAGCTCGTAACATGTCCTCTAAGGTTTGAATTGTACGTTCGCTTTGTCCATCGGTTTGAGGATGATATGCGGTGCTCATGTCTAAACGTGTTCCCAACGCTTCTTGCAATGTACGCCAAAATCTAGAAACGAAACGGCCATCTCGGTCGGAGATAATCGATAATGGTACACCGTGTCGGGCTACGATCTCCTTAATGTAAAGTTGTGCAAGTTTCTCCATTTTGTCCGTTTCTTTCATGGCAAGGAAGTGTGCGGATTTGGTGAGACGGTCAACAATAACCCAAATGGTATCATAACCGCCCGTCGCTTTTGGTAGCTTGGTGATAAAATCCATCGTTATCCTTTCCCACTTCCATTGCGGGATCTCGGGTTGTTGAAGTAATCCGGACGGTCTTTGGTGTTCGGCTTTGACTTTGGAACATGTCAAACACTTGGAAACATAAGTAGCTACGTCCCTTTTGATGTTCGGCCACCAATATAGCTGTTTAAGGTCGTGGTACATCTTATTGGCACCGGGGTGAATCGAGTATCATGACTTATGGGCTTCATCTAAAATAAGGCTTCGTAGGTCCCCATAACTAGGCACCCAAATCCTTCCGGCGAAATATCGGAGTCCGGTTTCTTTAACTTCGAATCGAGAGGTGAGGACGTTCAAGTGTTCGAGAGAGATGTTTTCATCCTTGAGAGCCTCATCTTGGGCTACCCGAATTTGGCTATTAAGGTTTGTGTGGATGGTGATGTTTAAGGCTCGGACACGAAGAGGCACCACTCTTTCTTTTCGACTTAAGGCATCGGCTACTACATTTGCCTTCCCGGGATGGTAACGAAGCTCGCAATCGTAATCGTTTAAGGTTTCAATCCACCTTCGTTGTCTCATGTTTAGTTGCTTTTGATCGAAAATGTGTTGGAGACTTTTGTGGTCGGTAAAGATAGTACTCTTGGTTCCATAAAGATAGTGTCTCCACATTTTAAGTGCAAAGACAACGGCTCCGAGTTCGAGATCATGTGTCGTATAGTTTCGTTCATGAATTTTGAGTTGTCGAGAAGCATAAGCAATGACTTTCGTTCGTTGCATCAATACACACCCAAAACCATGTTTTGAGGCATCGCAATATACAACAAAGTCATCATTGCCTTCGGGAAGTGACAAGATAGGAGCGGTGGTTAGCTTCGTTTTCAAGATTTGGAATGCGGATTCATGTTCGGTCGCCCAAATGAATTTCTTTCCCTTGTGAGTCAATGCGGTTAGAGGACGTGCAACCAAAGAGAAATTTTCGATGAATCTACGATAGTACCCGGCGAGACCCAAAAATTGACGAATGTGAGTAGGAGTAGTAGGAGTCTCCCATTTGCTATTGGCTTCGATTTTCGTTGGATCGACTTTAATACCTTGGTCACTTACAACATGACCAAGAAATTGAACTTCCTTTAACCAAAATTCACACTTGAAGAATTTGGCATAGAGTTGTTCTTGTCTTAAAAGTTCAAGCACAAGTCGGAGATGCTGTTCGTGCTCTTCTTCATTTTTAGAATAGATCAATATGTCATCGATGAACACAATAACGAATTTATCGAGATACGGTTTGCACACGCGGTTCATAAGATCCATGAACACCGCCGGTGCGTTAGTGAGACCAAATGGCATGACAAGGAATTCATAACTACCATACCGAGTTCGGAAAGCGGTTTTGGAGACATCTTCCCCCTTAACCCTCAATTGATGATAACCCGAGCGGAGATCGATTTTCGAATATACACAAGACCCTTGTAGTTGATCAAAGAGGTCATCGATGCGAGGAAGAGGATATCGGTTCTTAACCGTCAATTTATTTAGTTCACGATAATCAATGCACATTCGTAGGGATCCGTCTTTCTTTTTAACAAACAAAATCGGAGCGCCCCAAGGTGAATGGCTAGGTTGGATAAAACCTCGATCAAGTAGTTCTTAGATTTGACTTTGCAATTCTTGCATTTCAGATGGAGCGAGTCTATATGGTGCACGTGCTACGGGTGCGGCTCCCGGAATAAGATCGATTTGGAATTCAACCGGTCGATGAGGTGGAAGACCCGGCAATTCGTCGGGAAATACATCGGAAAAGTCACTAACAATTGGCACATCATCGATATGCTTCTCATCGGACTCGACTTTCTTAACATGGGCAAGGATCGCAAAACAACCCTTACGAAGTAGTTTTCTAACTTTAAGGCATGAAACGAGGTTGAGTCTGGTGCAACTCTTATCGCCATAAACAATCAAAGGTTCACCATTCTCGATAGGAATTCGGATCGCGTTGAGATCACAAAGAATGTGAGATTTCGTTTTGACTAACCAATTCATACCGATTATTACATCAAAGCTTCCTAGTTCCATGGGTATCAAGTCAATTTCAAATTCCCTACCCAAAATGTTTAACGTACACCCCCGGTAATATGTGTCGGCACTTAATAGTTTTCCGTTAGCCACTTCAATGGTATAAGTGGTATCTAATGGAAGAGGTGGAGTGCTAAAAGAATGAGTCAAAGTCTTGGATACAAAGCATTTATCGGCACCCGAATCGAATAAGCAAGAGACATAAGAATTGTTGAGAAGAAACGTACCCGTGACTAGTTCAGTGTCATCCCGGGCTTCCTCGGTGTTTATGTTGAAAGCTCGGCCGCGCGTATTGGGGTTATCTTTCCTCTTCGGGCATGCATTTCTATAATGGCCCGTTTGGCCACATTCATAACAAGTGCCCGTCTTTGGTGCATTGGGCCATTTTCGAGCGACGGGAGTGGCACTTTTACAATCGTTGGCCTTATGACCAATTCCTTGGCACCGGTGGCAAATTAACTTACTACATTCGCCAAAGTGATGTTTGTTGCATTTGTTGCAAAAAGGTAGATTCCCGGCATAACCCTTCTTGCCGTCGAAAGTGAAAGATTTCTTGGCAAAGTTGTTGTTGCTTGATTGGGAGGGTTCCCACTTTCTTTTGTTGCCGCCCGATTTATCCTCGGCCTTAGGTACCGGAACTACGATTTCGTCAACCGTTTCAATTAGTTGGCGAGCCATGTTCATAGCGGCTTGATGAGTAGTGGGTTTGGATGACATCACCCCTTGTTTGATGCTTTTTGGAAGACCGAGCATGTAGAGCTCAATCCTTTGAGATTCGGGGTTAACAAGATTAGGACACATCAAGGATAGTTCGGCGAAGCGTTGATTATAAGCTTTAAGATCGTTTCCGACCGCTTTCAAAGCTCTTAGTTCTTCCTCAAGCTTTCGGGTTTCTTCGCGCGGAAAATATTCAACAATCATCTTTTCCTTTAGATCGGCCCAAGAGAGGGCATGAGCTTCATCGGTACCCACCGATTGAACATAGGTGTTCCACCATGTTAGAGCAATTCCGGAGAAAGTGTGAGTGGAGTATTTGACCTTGTCTTGGTCCCGACAACCGCTTATGCTAAAGACGGCTTCCGTTTGCTCAAACCATCGAGTGAGCACGACCGGTCCCCCGGTTCCATCAAAAGTGTGAGGTTTGCACCCCATGAAAGCTTTATAGGAGCATCCCTCGTTTGAGTTTCCGGCTCCATTGTTGTTGTTGTTGTTGTTGTGGTTGTTGTGGTTGTTATTATTATTGTTGTTGGATTGTTGGATGAGTGACCGGCCATGGCCGCATCTACGGCGGTAGCTATCATCCGTTCGAGAGCTTGTTCGGGTGTTTCGTTGCGGCGTACACGACGAGGAGCCATTGTTCCTTCAAGACACAAGAATATCATTGATTAGTATTCTCAATAATACTAACCGTGATATAGAATAAAGATAAAGAGAAGTTTTTCCTCGACTCGCCTTAAATTCTTTATGCCATAATGTCGGAACGTTCATATGAGTCACCGTAATATAATCCCGGAAATTATATTACCCTGATTCATATGTGCATTCGACATTATTCTATAAAGTCAAGGTGGCGTGTCAATCAAATTAAACAACGTGAGATTAAGATGAACTAAGAGTAGATATGAGTAGAAGCGTTCGAGTATAAATGCACAAGTAGTCAAGTAATTCCTACTTCAAGTCTATATGCCGGTTGTAGTCTAGACTCATCAATGTACCCTATGACTCGGGGTTGACACTAATGAACTCTAAATCCCTACAACCAACGCTCTGATACCATCTGTAGCGACCCTAGCCAAAAGTCATGTTTGACGGCGCCGTCTACTTAGGTCCCGTTACGTGGTCATAAGTCTTTAAGACAAAGTTTGACCAAAATATGTCGCCTTCATTTCAAAATAAAGATTGTTCCCAAAGTTTACAAGAATTGTTCAACCAATAGTTAAGTTACAACGTTATGATACGAATGAAATCTAGGCGACACGGTTTAAAGTAAAGTCAAAAGACACTCCATGAAATGCACATATACTCGACATCCAATGCAAGTATCAAATAATGAGCGGAAGCATGTATCATGTATCGTTCAAGGACCTGAGAAAAACATAGAAATCTGTCAACGAAAACGTTGGTGAAATCATAGGTTTAAGTAAGTAACTACAAGTGAACCACAAGATTTGCATCAATGAAATAATAGTAATACATTCCAAAAGTTTGTTTCACGAGCACCCAATTATCAATGCTTAACATTTCCTTCCATTGAACCCCATCACTTAGTGCTAGAACATACACTGTTTCTCGAAAATATATTTCATTCGTAAACGGTAGCGAACCGTTTGAATGAGGGTTTGTCAAACCCATATGGATCCATACAACATAAGTTCTCGCTTACACCCGGCAAGTGTAACTAATGATAATCGAATTGAGGATTTTGTTCTAAACTCGTATGTAGAATGTTTGTTTTCCTGTACTTGTGTTCACTTAGTAAAAGAAATGTTTATGTTTTCTCATCCCAAATGTAAGTTCAAAAAGAGTAAAAGTGGGACTATGATCTCACCTTGAGTGCACGAGTAGTAAAGTACTTCAACAAGTAAACGTGTGCAAAGAACAATGCTAGTCTTGACCTAAACAATAGGTTTGTATCAATAACGGTAAACACGATAGGTCAAAGATGTTCAATTAGTCCTATGGCTCGTTAAGACTCGATCCTAATAGCATGTGAATCAGATTGTCATGTTTCATGCAAGGTACAAGTATAAAAACATGTTAGAACGATTGCACAATTATTTGGTTAAGTTTGATTAAAAGTCAACTTGGTCGGGTCAAAGTCAACAGAAAAGTCAACGGGGTCGGGTTGGATATCCGACAATTTTTCTAAGTTATATAATCATATATGAGCATGTTGGCCAAGTTTCATGTTAATCGGAGGTCCGTAGCATAGCAAACATTTTCATGTCAAATGACCAAAGCAAACAGCCAGTTTTAGCCAAATGGGACGGCGTCCCAAATGGCTAGACGGCGTCCCGGTTTTAAGGTTGGGACGGCGTCCCGAGAAGCTAGACGGCGTCCCAGTTCAAAAGGTGGGACGGCGTCCCAAGTATCTGGACGGCGTCCTGATCTTTTCCCAGGCCCTGTTTGCTGTATTCCTCAAATGGACGAACCAAAACACAAACAATCACATTTTATGATCCGCAAACAATTAGAACATGTATTTTATATCATCGGAAAGCTCTTTCGACAAGGAACGCAACTAAGCACTTTTCATCAAGCAAAAACATCATATACTATAACCGAAATCCCGTCAAGTGATCAATAGAGGTTTATTTTCAAGTTTCAAGTTTATCAATTGAAATTTAAGTTTCGGGAATCCAATTTATACATATGATATGCCGTTTTGAAGGTAATGAAACATGTAACACAACTAAACACTTATCAATAACATTAACAAGCATTCAACGCATCAAAAGTTCGTTTTAAGAGTTGTCAACCCTAACCAAAAGTTCACAAAATCAATAATCGCGTTTATGAAGTTTCTTAAATCAATCTATACATCAAAATGAAGCTAATGATACTAGGAACACAATTAGAACATGAACTTTTAACATCTAACAACATATGATCATCCAAAATTCAAGAACAACACACCAAAATTCAAGTTCATGCTAGTTACACTAACACAACGAGATCGAGCATACAAATTATATATTCATGTTAGACTTGAGCCATAGACACTAATTAACACTTTTATAAGTTAAAAACATCAAGAACACAAAATCTAGTGATTTTAGAAAGTTACCCAAATGAGATGAAGTTGGTACCAAAATGAAGAGGATGAAGAGAGGATCACAAATATGTAGTTTATTTTGTTGTAAGCCTCCTAGATCGAATTTAGATGATGATAGAATGAATTTGGTTTTGGGTGTGTGTGTTCTTGCTAGAGAGAAAGAGAGAGAGAGATGGAGATGAAATGAATGGGTGAAAGGGGTTTGACCCATTGACCTAGTCAAGGGTTTGATCCCTTGTCAAGTTTAGTCCCTCAACTTTCGTTCGGGTGCGGGAATTACCTAAACGAGATAATTTAAAACGCGCATCAACGGGAGATGTTATAAACATATAACGGACTTTATATTAGTATAACGGAAAAGTAAATGGAAAAAGGCGGGATGTTACAATTATTACCTTGTATTAGAAATATAACCTACTGTAAGTAACAAAGGTTTCTTGATCTTGGATGATTACTTGGAATGTATTTAGAAAACTTGGAAGTAAACTTGCAATCTTGGAAGTATTCTTGATTTCATGAAACTAGAACTTTTGGAATTTATGAAGAACACTTAGAACTTGAAGATAGAACTTGAGAGAGATCAATTAGATGAAGAAAATTGAAGAATGAAAGTGTTTGTAGGTGTTTTTGGTCGTTGGTGTATGGATTAGATATAAAGGATATGTAATTTTGTTTTCATGTAAATAAGTCATGAATGATTACTCATATTTTTATAATTTTATGAGATATTTCATGCTAGTTGCCAAATGATGGTTCTCACATGTGTTAGGTGACTCACATGGGCTGCTAAGAGCTGATCATTGGAGTGTATATACCAATAGTACATACATCTAAAAGCTGTGTATTCTACGAGTACGAATACGGGTGCATACGAGTAGAATTGTTGATGAAACTGAACGAGGATGTAATTGTAAGCATTTTTGTTAAGTAGAAGTATTTTGATAAGTTTCTTGAAGTCTTTCAAAAGTTTATGAATACATATTAAAACACTACATGTATATACATTTTAACTGAGTCGTTAAGTCATCGTTAGTCGTTACATGTAAATGTTGTTTTGAAACCTTTAGGTTAACGATCTTGTTGAATGTTGTTAACCCATTGTTTATTATAACAAATGAGATGTTAAATTGTTTATATTATCATGATATTATGATATATAATATATCTTAGTATGATATATATACAGTTAAATGTCGTTACAACGATAATCGTTACATATATATCTCGTTTCGAAATCATTAAGTTAGTAGTCTTATTTTTACATATGTATTTCATTGTTAATACACTTAATAATATATTTACTTATCATTTAACACAATTAACCAAGTGTATCAATATCTTAATATGATTCATATGTACCTAGTAAGACGTTGTTATAACGATAATCGTTATATATATCGTTTTCGAGTTTCTTAAATTAATAGTCTCATTTTTATGTATATAACTCATTATTAAAATAGCTAATGAGATACATACTGATAATAAAATCATGTTAACTATATATATAACCATATATATGTCATCGTATAGTTTTTACAAGTTTTAACGTTCGTGAATCACCGGTCAACTTGGGTGGTCAATTGTCTATATGAAACCTATTTCAATTAATCAAGTCTTAACAAGTTTGATTGCTTAATATGTTGGAAACACTTAATCATGTAAATAACAATTTCATTTAATATATATATAAACATGGAAAAGTTCGGGTCACTACAATTTCCCTGTCTTATACTCATACCTGCGTTTTCTCTGAAACAATCTGGAAAGGTCACAATCTTCAGCGTTCACCATCTTCAGCTTCGCAAGCTACATGATCTCGAAGTACGGTAGAGTTTTGAAGTGACTTGGACGTGCCATATAAACAACTCATCCTTCCCTCTTGATCGCAAAACAATTGATCTCCTTGAAATAGCCCCAACTTAAAATTTTACCCTTGGAGTACTTCTTGGTTCTTTTACCTTTCTCATAGAAAATGACAAACTTCGGCTCGAGCACTGGCTTATCTAGTTGATCAGGGTTAACAATGTTCTGTCTCCACCAATTTTGACGATCTTCGTCTTCCTTAACATTTCTATTCACTTTAACCCTATCACGTTTGAACCATTCATTAATCTCATTCCATGTCTCGACTTTAGCTTGTTCGGCTCGGAGTTTCTTATCCTTCAATTCAGTTTCTTTTCTTTCTTTCTCAATGAGCAGTTTCTCATGTCGGATCTTCTTGTTCCTTTCTATCATAACATCCACTTCTTTCACTTGTTGTTTGTATACCTTCCTCGCCTTTTCTAACTCAATTAAGTTCTTCCTTTTCTCCTCACAACTCAGATTGAAGAAGTCACTTAAGGTGTTGAGTGACGGATGCGAATATGGCTCAAGCGAAGGCATAACAATCTCAACTTCTTCTTCTTCTTCTTCTTCTTCTTCTTCTTCATCATCAGATTCTGTTTCAAATTCGTCTTCGGACTCAATAATCACATCCCCTTTCAAACTCTCTATACCAACAGAATCTTCACTCTTCTCATCTTCGAACAGATCAAAATCACTTAATTGATATTTTGGATTGATTCAGGAGGGATACTTGACAATGACTCTTCTTGTGGAGACTTGTTTTCAGCTTCAGCTGTCTCTGCATTCTTCGTATCATTTTCGCTGTCATATGCTAGAGCAGCAAGCTGTTCCATCGGAAATTCACTTGGTGGAACGTCCCCCTTTTCTGCGTCATTAAAAACATTTGAATAATTCATATAATATTCAGCAGTAAAGACCTCACCATATTCATTAAAGCTTCGAATAGGTATCACTAACGGTATATAAAAATAGGGTCCTCCAGTTCCAGCATCTTCTTTATCATCTTTTTCATCACCTTCTCCCAAATTAGAAGAATACTCTTCTTCTCTCTCCTTAATCAACTTAGTTTTACCAGAGGTTAGCTGTTCAATCTTTTCATTTAACTTCTTCATCTTCTCCCTGTTCGTACTCTTAATCGCCAAAAACTTCTTCTTCAACTTATCCGTTCTTTCTTTCTAACGGTCCAACCTTTCAGATAACCTCTTGTTCTCTTCAACCAACAATTCAATCATAGCATTACTGATCTTCTTCTCCTCAGTAGCAGCTTGATTCTCCAAATTGGTTATTTTCGTGACCAAAGACATCAACAAATTTTGCTGAGTCTTATATTCATCTGATGTAACCTCAGGTGTTGTTGTGGCAGGTTTTGGTGAGGTAACAGCAGCCCTTGCATCCTTCATGAAACCGGATGGCTTTCTCTGAGCTTGTTGCCTTGAACCTCCCTGTGATGATCTCTGAGGTGACTCATAAGAGTACTTTGTTCTTTTCTCCTTCTTTTTGAGTTGCTCTGCGGTCATAGAATCCTTTCCTTTCCTTTTTCTCTGAATTAAGCTGGCATCCTCCTTTGTCGCTTCATCATTACCCTCAATAATCTCATCATCAACATTACCTCCTCCTTGAACATTACCAGCAGCTTTCATATTATCACCCTCACCTTCCTCATCTGTAACTTCATAGTTAGAGTCTGAATCCTCATTCCTCCAAGCATTACCTGTTGGACATCGATAGTTCTCCTTGATAAGATGACAAATGAGCTTTCTATTAAAGTCAAGCTTTAACTCAGCAATCCTTGTCTCTTCCATTCTGCGGAAAGTAACCGGATTCATCGGCTTCAGGTGGATAATATCCTCTTCAAGCTTAGGTAAATCAGGTGCAGCATCATTAATGATTAATTGAAGAAAACGGGCATAGATCAGGTATCTCTGGGAAGAACTGAAGTGATTTGCCTTGAAATAGTAGAAAACAAAACCCGAAAAATCGTATGGAGCCTTGAGAACAAGTGCTACAAACATACTATGCACTTTCTCATTCAGCTTGTCAAAACCAGATTTGTGTCCACTCAAACAATGCATGATTACATGAGCAAGATATCTAAACTGCGGTGGCAAACATGTCTTCACCAGCTCAAATTTGCCAACAAGGTAACCATAATAAGCACATCTTTTGAAACAACCATGGATTCATTCTCTACTGATGGTCATATGGGAGCAGTTCTCGTCATTGAAACCCAAAATCCTTCTAATCACATTCTTAGAAACAATAATATCTTGACCTTGAATCTTACTAACAAGCTTATATTCATCAACATCCAACACAACATTTCTCCAGAACTCTCTCTGATGACTGTAGTATGCAGTGCATTCCGTAGAAATAGCAGTGTGTATCCTTGATCTCTTAAGAAATTCGATAATCTCCTTAAAGTGAGAACCTCTCTCTAAAGTAGTGTCATAGAGAGCAACTTGATTTTTCAATTCACCCATCTCTAGAGGAATCTCTTGCTGAGCAGGTGGGATGACTGGATTCACTTGAGGATTCGCTTGTTGCTCCCCATATCCTTCAATGTTATCAACTGGAACATTTACTTGTTGTTCTTCCATCTGATGATATCTAAACAGAAACTGAAACATTTACAGAACAGTTAGATATATAAATCAATCACCATAAAACATTAAAGCATTTGCATAAAGTGTCATAAATATGTTGAATAGGATGAAAACGTGCGAGTGACAGTTTCACACGTGTGGCTGATAGATCAACCGTGCGAGTGATATAGTCACTCGTGTCACTGTTGACACGTTTGAGGTGTAATATGGTTTCAGACAGGGTACACAGCTGCTGCAGAAATTCTAAGCGAGTGAATCAACCGTGTGGTGACTCGTGCGGTTTATCACACGTGTCAGCTCTTGCAGACGAGTGATCAATAAAATCAAGACAAACGAGTGAGTTCAAAGGTACACATGGTTGATCATCAACCGTGCACTGACTCGTGTGAGTCATGCCTCACGCATGCGAGTGACGTCACTCGTGCATGTCTGATGAAACCGTATTAAATGCCTTTTTTAAATTATCAAAATCACATAATTGAGCACATTATGGACCGATTTACATCACGATAGCATCATAAGGCAACATTAAACACAAAACAATTACAGATGCATATCAAAACAACCTTCAATTTCATGAAATTCGAGTTGTACACACTTAGGGTTTCGACCCATTAAAACAACAAATTAAGGTACAAAAACTCGATGAAATCATACCTAATAGGTGGTGCTGGATTCGTCTAAGTATGCTTAACGTTCGTTGCAAAAGAATGCTTGATCGGTGATGATCAAAAATAGAGAGAGAAAAAGTATTGGGTGCACAAGTGTGAGCTGTTGAGCTCATCACCCCTATTTATACCCTCGTGATCAACATTGCAGTTGATCACACGATCTACCATCAAACGCACGTCTCACCTAGATCACACGTGCGTGTGACCCAATTGTCTTAGGACAAGTTGATCAGGGTCTTCCATACGGTTAACCTCAAACGTGTGGTCAATCGTATGGTTCACACATCAAACATGCGAGTGAGCATTTAGGCAATTTCAAAACTTCAAAAATTCTACAACCTTAGGATTTCGACTCGTTCGGCAATCTTAGATCTAACAAGCACTTTCAACTTGAGTCAAAAATCACTAAACCTTTAAGAAATGATCATTAACACTTAGGCAGATAAAATCTTAACCTAAACAAGGTTATTACTCTAATCAATCTGTGATCCAAGAGTATGTCATACAGTGCAATGTCAACTTAAGTTCATTAGCAATCTAAAACATCAATGTCCTTCAAATAGTCACAAACTCTACGAACTTCTAACTCATGGATTTGGTGGCCCAATATCTTGATCTCAACAAAGTTCTTTCAGATGTCGTTATGCACTCAGAGGATAATCAGAAAAACAAGGAAATGATAAAATCTTTATGGATTTTCTGATGCAAAATGTCATGCAACTAAAATTATGCAAATGAAAGACATTCTATCATGAAATGCAATGACATGCAAGCCAAAATCTTTTTGTTATTTTATAGTTTATAATGCAAACAAAATAACAGAACAGATATATAAGACATACAAATCCACATTCTTTTTGTGAGCAAGATGATTAACAATTTTAAAAAAATAGACCAGAACTGACATATTGAATCAATTTCTGTCATTCATTCCTAATTATCCAATCTATGTCTATTATCATGCAATTACTGATATCAATCCTCATTAAACATGAACATATTCATTCCGGACACTTCGACAATCCTGTTGGCATTAATTACTTGAATACTATAAAGCAATGATTTTTGAGATCATGCTAAGTTCATTAATCCTTGATTCTTCTATCACTTATGATTGTGCATTTTTATTAGGTTGTCAATTCATTACAAGTAACTTTCCATTATCTCTTTCCATGTACTTCATTTAAATTGAACAGGATGGTTCTCACGGCATTTTGAATAACCCTGTCAGCCTTTGGCTTCTACCAATGTGTTGACAATCTTCAATCTAGTTGGCTCGACTGATCTCGGAGTATATTGGATTATCCGAATAGGCACACTATTTACCGCAGGGATTGGTCTACAGTTAAAGCAGACTTGCCTGATGACCAGTCGTCACACGAAATAAATCTCGAGGCCCTTAACTTCTTTATGTTTAGAGTATATCTTTCATAACTAACTAAGTATTAGAGTATATCTAGGTAAGTATCTTTCCAACTTACAGTCTTAATGGATATAACTCTATATTGCAGACGACAAGAATCTTGATAGTTCAGTGTGAACGTCGTGATTAAACAATTCAAGCTGCGCGGGGCCATCACACTAAGAATGATCTGAGTTCTTTATAAGCACATCATGAATCAGCATTCTTCATACCTTCAGGACTTTGCCATCTTGATACGCCAACTTTATTGACATTGATTTTCTTTTGATATCTTGATTTTACAGCACATCACTGTCTTTTGATATATTGATTTTGAACGCCATCATGAATGGATTTTCCATTTTTATGCATGAACTCGTGTTTCTTTGTTGTGTGCTCAGATCACTCGAAGGTGTTCTCCCTTAAATGCTTAAACGGTCCGCAATAAGGAATTATACTTTTCGACCTTAAGCGAGAAGGGACACTTACTTTTGACATAAACTAATTTTCTCTGTATTTTCAGGGTTTAGTTTCGATTATTAAGTCTCAGGTTTGAGATAACGTGGTATGCACTAGCCAAACAGATAATCCTCAACTTAAATGAACTATTGAATGTCCCTAATCGATTGAATTCTGTACCGTTGTCACAACGAATCTTTCTAACTTTCAAATTAAAACCTATCTCTAATCGATTGATTAGCACTTTTAAGTTCTCAAACGTATCAGACTTCTCTTTCAAGAACATTACCCAAGAGAATCTTGAATAATCATCAGTTACTACCAGACAATACTTACTTCCATCAATGCTTTCAAAATGGATTGGACCGAAAAGGTCCATATGTAACAATTCAAGTGGAGCAGAGATAGGATTGTAGTTCACCAACCTATGAGCTTTTTTGCTCTGCTTACCCTTCTTACACGGAATACGTGTTCCTGGGATCTGAAAAGATCGAAGATCAACACCTTCTACAAGATTGTTGTGAACTAGATGGTTCATCTTCCGAAAACTTAAATGACCCATGCGTTTGTGCCATGTAATAGAATCTTGTTCAGTCACTTTAGAAACAAAAGCTTGATGATGTTCAGCAGTTGAAGTAGCAACATTCATATCTAGCATGTATAAATCAGCTTGTCTAGGAGCCTTCATCAAAATCATTTCTGGAGGAATCACAAACTCTGGTTTCAAAATGTACCTGAAATTGTCATCAAATGCTACTTTGAAGGATTTTTCACAGATTTGTGAAACTGACAACAAATTGTTTGCAAGCTCTTGATAGTAGTTTACTTTGTCGAAACTAACTTTATCATTCTTCAATAAACCTTGAGCTGAAATGTGACCTCCTTTATCTCCAGCAAATGCAACATAACCTCCCTTAATTGGGTGTACATCCGAGAGAAGAGATAGTTATCCAGTCATATGTCTCGAGGTGCTGCTATCCACTATCCAGGTGTTGTTTGCAGGTAGCCTGGTTCCCTGCATATCACATTAAAAGAATTAATTGATAATGGGAACCCACGCCCGGACGGCAGTAGGTTTTCCATTAACACCCATAGCTTGAACTTCCATCCATTTCCCATTTGAGTCAGGTGGAACCTCATCGTCTAAAACCATAAACTTAGACAGTTTAGAAGAAGCAACATTGCTCTTCTGGTTTATCACATTTTTCTCATCTTCAGAGCGATTTACTCGTGGTCTGGTACGGGAAAAATATTTCCTACCACTAGCTTTTTGCGAAGGTGACCGTGCCTTAAATTCTCGATCACTTGATTCGGCAACTCTTGCCTCGGTATCCTCTTTAGGAACCTTCATCTTCACAGGGGAAATTGACCTATTGAAGTTCTTTCTCTTATAGTCTCCATAGACAACATTTGTCGTATGACTTCGAGTGCGAACTTCATCATGAACAGGTGAACCTGTTCTGTGAATATAAGGTGATCGGTGATCATCATATGTGAGGTCAATCTTGCGTCTTTGTGTTCTAAACCTTGTAAGACAGTTAGCAGCAATGTGTCCAAACACACCACAACTAAAACATTGTCGAAATTCTCTATATCCTCTAGATTGATATTGATTATTAGAGTTAGAGGAAGAGGGATCTTGTGTTTTTGCAGACACAGGAGAAACGTTTAACCTCTTTCTAGGAACAGATTTAGATACAGGTTTAGGTGTAACCGGTGGAACCACTCCAGTAGCAAACTTTGGATTTTTCATAATTCGAATTGGCTCATCAGGTGTTATCACCTTCCTTTTCTCCGACTTATCTCCTAGGCCAGTTTTCTTATCTTCCTCATGATCTAAAGATCCTTCAGTGGTATCATCAGAAGGTGCATTCTCAGTTGAGCTACACTTTTTGTTCTTCTCAACATAGTCCTCATAACTAGGTGGAATACAGTCTTCTGGTCGTCCATCAACAACATTTGCATTAACAAATTTTTTCTGAAATGGTGGAGCTACGGCCTTTAATCCAATACCCTTTCCCTTGGTGCCATTTAATTCCACCATTAATGCATTCCATTGTGACGCACTTGCCCAACATTTCATCTTAATTGACATAGCTTCTAAATCAGCTTTAACACATTCATTTTCTTTCTTCAATTCATTTATTTTGTCAACACATTTAACTAAAGCTTGATTTATATCAAAGTTATAACATTTCAGATCGTGAAGTTGTTTTTTATAAACTTTGATTTGCTCTTTCAACTCATTTTCAACCTTAGTGGTCACATGGTAAGCATGCCATTTTTCTTTCATTTCCGCATATGCCTTAGTAAAATTATCTATTATTACCTTAGATTCAGCACATTTAACACATTCAACAACAGTAGATGGATCAGAAGATACCTGTTGAGCATTATTTGATGAGGAAGTCTCAGCTATAAATGCAAAGAAATCTGTCTTCTTCCCATCATCGAGCTCATCTTCTGATTCTGACGAGTCTGTAAGAAACTCTGAAGTATCAGCATCTTTTCCCAAATGAATCTGCTCAAGTTTATTCCATATATCCTTAGCTCTTGTCAAACTGGAAACCTTTTCAAGATCACTAGCTGATAAACACATCTTCAATAAGTCAACTGCTTGATTGTTCAATGCTTTAAAATCAGTTTGATCTGCCCCAGTATGATCAGCTTTATCTTCAGCCTCTAATTCTGACGTCTTGTCTGAATCATCAATTTCTGAATTTACACTCTCGAGATCTGAACCTTCACCCAAAATAACTAACATCTCCAATTCAACAGCAATCATTCTACCCCATTCGTCTAATTCCTTATCAGCATCAACCAATGTTTCTTCACTATGATCTGCTTCTAGACTGTCCTCAAACACTGAGGTATCACCATACTTATCCTTCCAACTGTTGAAGTAGTAGTCCTCTGATGATGTCGGTGAAACACTTCCAGATTCAGGTGTACGAGGAACTGAATCACGTGCCTTTTTGAATTTGCTCACAACTTGCTTCTGAACCTTCTCTCTTCGAATGGTTCTTGACAATTCTTCAGCTCTTTCAGCATGAGCAGTCAGCTTCTCAATTATGTTTTGACTCGTGACGCAGTCTTCTTATACTTCGATGATCTTTGCCATGTTGGCTTTAGGTTGCTGGTCAGCCACATTTAACTTCATAGACCAATCATCATCGTCTCCATGAATAACAACCAAAGCTTTGTTCGGACTTTCAGCTGCATCAGCTTCATTTACTTTATCAGTAATGTAGATCTCACGTTTAGTCCCAAATGAACCGTGCGTATGAGCCTGTCAGCCGTACGAGTGATACTTCACTCGTACGTCTGACTAAGTCTATCAAAGTCAAACATCCATATCGCGTTCCTGCAGTACCTGTAACCACATACAAACACAGATAGGATAATAACGAGTGATCTTGGTATCCCATAAACTGAAGTACCTGCAATGGACGTAGGTTAGATGTCTAGGGAATTTACATAAAATGCATCAACAAATCATCATCATCTCCATGAATGACAACCAAAGCTTTGTTAGGACTTTCAGCGGTGTATGTTTCATTTTCTTTATCACTAATATAAATATCACGCTCTGTTGATTATCTCTGAGAACTATTTCTATTATAGTTCTAATTCCTTAAAGGATTGCGATTACCCTGCTTCTTCTATTTTTACACTATCTTGAAAAATGACCTAATTCTCCACAGTTGTAACAAGTACTAGTATTCATATCAAATCCCAGTTTGGTATCCTTGGTCAGTGATATGGCCAAAACGGACGGTTGTAATTGTGCGGTGTTATTAGGTCGCAACACGTCAGAATCAACCACAAAAAGAGAGTAACGGTTCGTATTTTTTGTAGCTATAACTCACCTACTTATCTTCCTTTTTACGAGTAAGTAGTAAATATAACTCAGGTTCGTATTTTTTGTATGTTTGCTCAGTAATGTGGGACAAAAGTGCCTATATAGTTAACTCTACTTGACAAGTGGTGACAGATTAAGATTAACTACTAATACTATAAAATAACTATAAAGATAAAGTTGAATAGGTATGAAGAATAGACTTCTGATGGGGAATTATCACAAGAGTTTAACTTCCTAGAATAAACACTAAACCTCAATCAACTAGGCTATGAACCTAACTGATTTGTCATTAAGAGTTTAGGCTTTGAAGATTCTGGCTAAGACAGATATCCATACTCCCAACGTTAACCTTAGAGGGTTTGAACGACCTTATGGATGGAATCCTAGGTACATGAACAAAGTGGTATATCCCTAAAGGAAAGTCTCAGCTTTTCTTAATCCTAGTTGGTTTAACTACAGTAATATTCCACCACTTAACACTAAGCTATGCCTTAACATTAACAGATGTGCAATCTTAGATATTCTAAGGTACTGCTAGTTGGATTAGAGGTTTCTCCTTTGCGATCACTTATTCAACCCCGGATCACCTTACAACATCTCAAGAACGTTGCTTCTAACGTGAATCATGCTTCTGAGCAAGCCAGTGTTCACTGAACTCTATATTGCCTACTCTAATCACAACCTAAATGGGCAGCTCTTCTCTGACGAATAAATGGTTATTAGTACATAGGTACTATATCCCTATTGTGAAGTTAAGCACACATAACTACTTACCCGTATCCTAGGGTTGATCAAGTCCTAATATTAGGTTATAGCCACGTGAATAAGAGGAAAGGGTGATCCATAAATTAAACTTCTTAACCGTCAAGGTTGCAGCATAACAATAGCATAAGTTTCAGATAAGTATTCATCACATAATAAACATTTGAAATGGATAAATAAGCATGCAAGATGAAGGCAACTTAAAAATAACTTTATTAAGGAAAGCGTTCACCGTTTACAGGCGAGATCCGGACCATTACAAGTGTTGACATCCTCTAGACCGCTCCAATTACAATCTTCAGCATTCGCCTCCGAGTACTTAATTTTCCGCTCGGAGGTGAGAAGACCTTGAAAGCTCTAGCGAGAGAAATTATATTGTAGTGAGAGAGTAAAGAGAGGTGTGTTCAAAATGGATGAAAACAAGCCTTTAAATAGAAGCGAAAATTGCTTGCAAGCGGCTGGCAGGCCGTTTGGTAAGCTATTTGTAGGGCCCGTTTGACCAGTTAGCCCGTTTACCATGCCCGTTTGCTTTGGGCGTGTGGCAGGCCGTTTGCCACCCCGTTTGGCAAGCCATTTGGCTTGCTGATTTGCTGGATCGTAACTTGATTTCTTGTCTTTCACCATTTTTGCTCTAGAATCTTCGTTTTAGCTCCGATTCTCTTGATTCTTTTTGCATCGTCTTCGTAATTACTTTATCTACAAATTTAACAGAAAAAAGCAATTATTTTTTGATAAAGTTTGGAACTTTATGCTTTTTGGGACTCAATATCAGGGATAAAAACGTAACTTTTTAGCCGATATCAGTCAGACTGATCGGTTTTCAGTTCGTTCTTCATAATCTCTAGCTCTTCTCACAAGATTTGCCATACCCCACATTATATCCATCTTCTCTGCTTCATTCTTATCAAGTTGTTGATAATCTTCAGTTGTTAGATGAATGTTACCCACACGACCATCAAGATAACTATCATAAGAGTTCACAAGACTTGATAGTAAAGTTATATCTTCACTAATCTTTTCTTTTCCAGCCTTTCTTATGTTCTCAATCTTGAGTACTGATAGAACATCTGATGCAGACGGTGTAGATGACTCTGTAGTATTCGAAGTAGGCTGCGATTGAGTGTTAAGTGAACATGGTGAAACTTGTGGTGGATAGGAAGGTTGTTGAGTATTTGAAGTACTTCATTTTGTTTAACAATTCTAATTCTTCTTCCTGAAGTCTTGCAATAAACGAGTTCACTGTAGCAGTAGCAAGTTCTCCACTAGTCTTCATAGTTAATACGAAACCATTCCATTCCAACGTTAGTGCTCAAGCTAGACATACCACTTTATCCTTCTCTTCAATGGTTATATCATGCTTGTGTAATTCAGATAGCAAATGATGATATCTTTCAACTAAATCTGTAATAGATTCTCCAACTTGCCAGTGAAAATGATTAAACTCAGCCTTCAATTCTAATCCTTTTCGAGCTCTGTAAGCAGTATTTCCGTCATTGAATGTACAAAGTGCTTCCCATATCTTGAACGGCGTTATCATGACATAAAAATGGATGGAAAATCAGACCATCAAGAGCACTTGTCAAGTTACAATACATCTTCTTCCCCAAATTATATTCCTTTCATTCTTCAGTAGGCATATTATGTAGAGTATACAACTCATTCGTAACTGGTAAACGTAGCCATTGAAATTCTAAATCAATGTACTTCCAAAGTTTCGTGTCTTGACCATCAGACAAAATCTTAAATGTTGACTTCCACGTAGAGTAGTTATCCATATTCATTAACCTTGGACATTTCATACCACTATCATATTCACTTTCAGTAAGGAGTAATCGTTGAGTCATACTCGTGATACTCTGAACTAATGGTGCAGCCAACGCAAAATCGTTCAAACTAAACATCTTGACAAACTTACCAAAATACGGTAAACCGTGCGGTTCAATTACTCAAACGTATGAGTTACTAGATTTCTTTCTTCAAACGTACGAGTCACAAAACTCAAACATGCATGTGAACCTAACTTCTCAACAGACAACAACACAAAGTCAAACGTGCGTTTCAGATCAACGTGTGATCAGTCACACGTGTCAATCCTCAATCGTACGGTTCAATGATCAAAAGTGTGATCAATTGTACGAGTTACCTGAAATCTTCAACCCAAACTTAGTTTTGCTAAACCGTGAGGATGAGCTCACTCGTGAGGTCAAGCATACGAGTGAGTGTTTGAGACGACCCGACCCAATCCATAGGGACGAATACAATAACATATGATTACATCGCGAGGTACTTGACCTCTATATGAAACATTTTACAAACGTTGCATTTATTCTTAAAAAAAAAACAATCTATTATTACATCGATTGTTGACATGATCGCCTAATATTTCATAATATCCAAATGTCCTAAACCACCATTTACTTATTAATAGTCTCTAGTGAACTTCAATGACTCGAATGCAACGTTTTTGAATCATGGCTTAAATGGTCCCGAGTAGTATCCTTAGTATGAGCTAATGCACAGCGGAAGACTTAATTCATACCTGAGAATAAACATGTTTAAAACGTCAACATAAAGTTGGTGAGATATAGGTTTAATGCCGGCAGCAATATATATATATATAGACCACAAGATTTCATATATAAACAGTTTAATAAAAATATTCTAAGTGGTTGAGCACTTGGTAACCATACTTAACAATTAATCACGTCGCATATTCCCTTTAATATGAAATCTTACTACACTGTACCAAGTGTAGTCACGAAACGAAGTACTGTGCAACCGTTGAATACTGGTCGTCCAGTCCGGTTGGGGTTGTCAGGCCCGATAGATCTATCAACAGGATTCGCGTTTACAATACCGCTGTAAATATTAGTTACCAAGCTACAGGGAAGTATGCCAGTGGTACAACTCAACGTAGAATATATTTTTCAGTTACTTGTGTCCATAACGTAAAACATAAAATACATGTATTCTCATCCCGAAATATTTAGAGTTTAAAAGTGGGACTATATACTCACTGTTGTCTTGAAGATATGTAATTTCGACTCGGTCTCCGATTGATATCACGAACCTATCCATATATAATATATCAATATATTTTCATTTTAAACAATCGTCACATATATATACTTATAATACTTTTAATACTTTGAATAATTCCTTAGTCCGTAGTTAGCAGTCCGATGTTAGTAATTCAATTTTAATGGTTCATTTTTAGGTGTTTAATAAACCCCCAACGAAATAAATAAAACCCCATTGTATATGTATTGGTCGAGATTAATCTTGACCCACGGTACCGGTGTTGTCAAATGACGTGTTGCGTACATAAAGTACCGGTGTTGTCAAATGACGTGTTGCGTACAATCATGGGATCTTATGATTAATCTTCTCGTGTTGTTTACTGGTGATCCTAAACCATATAAAATTGAATTATAAGTACATATATATAAAATATCATGTTATCTTAAAAAGATGTGATTTATTTAATTTTTCCCAATTATTTTCGTGGCTAAACTAGTCTTGGATATCCGATTTTGTTTCGGTCATAGTTTCTTCGTTACAACTCCGTTTTCGTTGATTCAACTTGCCATCTCCTTGGATCGAGTTCCTCTTTAAGACTATGAACTGTAAATACCTTAGTTTGTATTCAAAATCACACGGCATAGGTGAAACTTTAGTGAAACTTATGAAGTTAAACATTTTTGTTACAAAAATATCATTTAATGACCATTTTTCTAAAAATACTTATACTTTGAATTAAATCATGAAATTTTTATGTGTTAACATATTTATAGTAAAAATCATTTTTCCAGAAAATAAACCTCCAATTCAAAGTTTAAGATGGTTTTTAATTATCCAACCCAAAACAGTCCCCGGTTGCACTCCGACGTCGTAAAAACAGTTTTTTTTTAAGGTAATCTTTGAAAAACCAAGTTATACCTTGTTAAATTAGTATATATTTAAGTTATATTACAGGTCTTGAAGTATTTTAAAAGTTAAGTTAGAAGGATCTACTTAGTTTGCAAACAAGTTTGAAAACATTCAAACTATGTTCTTGTTGTTAAACTTTTTATACCACAAAATAAGATAGCTATATATATATGAATCGAATAAGGTTATGAACAAAGTTACTACCTCAAGTTACTTGGACAAGATTGCTGTAAAAGAGGAGTAAAAATCTAGAACCAAAAGGGTGATGGAATTGGATGAAAGATTGGAAGTAAACTTGTGTTCTTGGGAAGGATTCTTGAAGTGTTTTTGTAAGGTTTTTCTTATGGTGTTTAAGTGATGTTTTTATGGCTAGATCTTCATGGATATTAGCTGAATGGTTATGGAGTTTAAGGCTCTTAAAAGTGTGTGTGTTTTTAGCTAGAGGTTTGAAGTAAAAATGAATCAAAAATTGAAAATGGATGGAGTATAAATGGTGGTGTAAAAGGTGTATAAGTTTGTAATTTTGTGAAAAGATCTTTTAATCATGTGAAATTGTCATACTAGATAACAAAAGTAGTTACCTTATACATAAGGCATGAACAAGGGCTGGTTGGTGGTGATTTGATGTGTATATACCAATAGTAAATACGTATAGAAGCTAGGTATGATACGAGTACATATACTCTAGATATACGTATAGAAATCTTGTGAAAAATGGAATGAGAATTCAAATATAGCTATCTTTTGTGAATACACTTATATTGTTTTATGTATTTAAGTCCTTAAAAAGTGATTAAATACATTACTTATACGATATATGTATAAACATTATAGGTCATAAGTATTTATGTCAAATAACGTTACGTATGGTTATCGTTTTGAAAACTTAAGTTAGTAGTTTCAAAATATACTTATAACTTATTGTTATTAATACAAAATGAGATATTAAAACATCCTTAGATCATGTTAAATATGTATATATACATATATATACACAAACGTATAATTATCATATGTTATATAGTTCGTGATATCATCGGTCAAACTAGACAGTCAAACGTTGTGTAAAACTCTTTTCAAAAACATAAGTTTCAACAATTTGGATTACTTATCATGTTGGTAAGGTTTAAATTATGTAAATATTAATCTTATAAGTGTAAAACGAGCGGAAAAATCCGGGTCGTTACATTACCTACCCGTTAAATAAATTTCGTCCCGAAATTTGGTAGAGGTTGTCATAATTAACAATAGGAATGTTTTCATGACGAATATGAGGTAATAATAGAGTTTAATCATTATTGGAAGATACGGATAAAACGGTTCGATCATGTGAAGCGCACGAGTGAAGCTATCACAAAAGAATGAAATGGGTGAATATGGAATTGTTTTAACTGATAACGTGATTAGAATTGATTTCCGGAATTTATGGAATATCTTACGTAATAAGATTTGGTTCTTTGGCGATCAAGATCTTCTTTGATTTAGTGCGGTGATCTGTTTCGATTTCTTTGTCGAATATTTTGCTATAAATCCACTTCCTTCTCTTCCTTATTTCCACAACTCACATCTTCTATCCTTTCTCCTTCAACTCATACCTTAAAGTATTCTATTAAATGCTCCATCCCGTTCTAATTCTTGTTATACTTCTAACTTTCATATCTTTCATTCTTCTCTTTCATTTATCGCCAGAAGAATCTATTTACTTCTATCCTTTCCTCGGAATTATAATGTTTTTAATTCTCCCGTGTCTTTACGTTGCAATACGTATTGATATACACGGTTTGTAAATCCTGGGTGATTTTCGGCCTTTGTATTCTTCATTATTTTTCAAAGCTTCATACTTTCATTTTCTCTTCCCGACTTCGAGTCAAGCGAGTAATGGTCCGGAATTTGTAGATATGAGATTCGAAATGAGTATAGCTAATGCTCTAAGAAAGAAATGGTAATAGAACAATTTTGATTTGTCAAATTACCAGAATACCCCGAAAAAGATAGAACTGTCAGGATGACATGTTCCTATTATGTTTGAGAATTGGATAGAATGTAAGAGCCGTGTAACATGGCACATGATGATGGTACTGTGAATCATCACATTTCATTAGAAACTTAACATGACTTACTGTAATATAATGAAGTTGATCAAGTTTCATTATATTATACTAATTCATGCATCAGTTCCCAACACTGCTTCAGAACATTCCTATTTTAAACTTGAAGGTTTTAGAACTTAGAAACTAACACAGTTTCTTTTATGTTGTAACGCAGATATTACGGAGAAATAAATATTCTCAGATAAGAATAGTTGTGAAAATATCTCCAGAAATATGGAGAATATAATAACGGAAGATATGAAGATATCTTATAATATCTAAGATAAGATGATGATGAAGAATATCATCGTGAAAGGTTTAGAATAAGGGGTGGGGTTTTTTTTTTTACTAATGGTTTCAGCAGGCACTGAATCGTTTAAATCCTTTGAAAGCAGATTCAGTTCTTGTGATTTATCCACAACCTCTTTCATACTTTGCTCAAACTGTTTTCCGGTTTCAACTCTTCTCTTTTTCTGAGTTTTATCAACCACTGTGCTTCATCATCAAACTTTTGACTGTTTAAAATCGTTTACAATTTTCGCTGCTTCATCAGCATTTAAAGAACTACTTCATAATTCAGGGTGTTTTTCAGAAACTTCACCTTCGGGGTATGAAATCCTTAGGAATAGACGTTATAGGTATGACTGAGAAGTTTTGCGAGATTTTTAAAATACTAATTGCGGATTCCGCCAAAAAGATGACAAGCTGCTGGTACATGATGTCGTGGAATATGAAAGGTTCTCCGGTAACAACGGTGAAAGGACAAGGTATATATATCGAGGTTATAATAAGAGTAGTCCTACTGAGAAATCAAAGTGGAGCTTTGACAAAATCGACTTATATTGAAAAGAGAAATGTAAGGTTGTTTTTGCCAATGAATGATAAGGAATTTGACGCGGATAAGTTTTAACGATAACTTCGGTTTCAAAAGTTTCAGGTGTATAACTATATGCATAAATCTTTCTTCCGTAGACGAGGTGCGGCTGGTTCAACTTCTCGATCGAGGTGTTTTCAAGAATCATGAAAAGATTTGAACGAGGATTATAATTGTCGAAGTACAAATGAGGTTTAGGATGAAATCAAGTGGCAAACTTGAAGAATTTTTTTTTTAGTTTCATATGTTATAATCAACATTTTATTTCATTTTAATTGTCCAAAGTTAGCAGTCCAAAAGTTCGATTGTCCAATGGTTCAATAAATTCGTATATAAATTAAATATATAATATCCGAGTTAATTTATACGTATCGTGACCCGTGTACCGGTCTCAGTGTCGATCACAACTCAAACCATATATATATTTTGGAATCAACTCCAACCCTGTATAGCCAACTCCCATCTTCACATATAGAGTGTCTACAGTTGTTCCGAAATATATATATAGATGGGTCGATATGATAAGTCGAAACCTTGCATACGCGTCCCATTATTTAAAATGCATAAAGTGCGGAAATTAAATAACAATAAATAAAATTGCGAGAATGTAAATTGCGATAAATTAAATGTTAATCAGTTAGCTGGGAACAGTTAGCCGAAACAGTTAGCGTGGAATCTTAACAATGTTCATCATAGTTAATTCGTGTGTTTCTAACCAATTTTTAATTTGTCCAATGTTTATTCTTTATGCCACTTGTTGGATTCGGATAGGTAAAAATCCAAATATGAAATTTAAATGGAAATGGTTATTCTGGGGTGAACGGATACGTATATCGATGGTTGTAAGTAGAATAACAAATGACCGTTGAATCAGATTCGAAAAATGTACAGTGTAACTTATTAATATGAAATCCAAATATTCTACGGGTACTACCTACCCGTTAAAATATTTTTCATCATTAACAGTTTGTACGAAAGAATTTTTAATTACAATCTTTATGAAAATATACTTGCATATATATTTTCTTCGGATGTAATTATGAATTTAATGAGTCAATAAGATATTAAACTCATTTGATTTTTCAGTTAGAATTGGAGTACATAATCTTTAAAACATTAAAGATTACATAATCGCTATGTAGAACGAAAACAAATGATGTAGAACAATACATAGAACGATGATAATCAATGTGGAACAATATATAGAACAAAGATCATACTCGAAGTTCCGATGAGGTTTTTGAGGTATGTGATGTTGATATCCGAGATACAGTTTGTGAGGTTGAGATTTTGGGAGTGACAAGAGTACTGTCGGCGTTGATGATGGTGGTACAGATTATGCTGCTGGTGCTGCTGCTGGTGTTTGTAACCTTCGCACCGTATTTTCTAAAGCCACTACCCGAGCGCGAAGCTCGTTGACTTCTTCTATTATACCGGGATGATTGACGGTTGGAACGAGCGAATGAACAAGATTCGAAATATGGGATAGTATGTAGTCATGACGAGATACTCTAGAAATGAGCGAGAAAATGGTGTTTCGAATAGGTTCGTCGGTAAGTGCTTCAGGTTCATCGTTAAGAGGACAATTTGGTGGATGGAATGGATCACCTTCTTCTTGCCTCCAGAGATTTAGTATATTACGAACCCATCCCCAATTCATCCAGAATAGATGATGGGAAATTGGTTGATCCATTCCGGTGACGCTGTTCTCGGGGCTCGAATGGAAATCCATATCGGCGTAGCTATCGAAGTCGGAGGAATTCGAACTGGATGAAGAATCCATCTTGTATAGTCGGAGAAATGAATTTTTGGTATGGAATAGATTATAGAAATTGGGTTTGGTACTCCTCAATACATAATTTACATATGTATATATAATACCAAAATCCCGTGAATTACGGAGAATTTTTGAAATACGTCAAGCAATGTCTATAGTAACAGATACGCTAAGATATGAATTTTGTCTATACACTATCGATGCACTAAATGCAGTAAGACGTGTCTAGACTTAAGAATGATAAGCAGGCAGTTTCCTAAGGATGATAAACAGATGATTTCCGACTAGAAATGATAAGCAAAACTTTTGACATGTAGATACGGTCAAAGTCCAGACTCACTAATGCATCCTAACAACTACCAGTTAGACACACTAATGCAAGGCCTGGTTCGCTAAGACCAACGCTCTGATACCACATGAGACGACCTGACCCAATCCATAGGGACGAATACAATAACATATGATTACATCGCGAGGTACTTGACCTCTATATGAAACATTTTACAAACGTTGCATTTATTCTTAAAAAAAAACAATCTATTATTACATCGATTGTTGACATGATCGCCTAATATTTCATAATATCCAAATGTCCTAAACCACCATTTACTTATTAATAGTCTCTAGTGAACTTCAATGACTCGAATGCAACGTTTTTGAATCATGGCTTAAATGGTCCCGAGTAGTATCCTTAGTATGAGCTAATGCACAGCGGAAGACTTAATTCATACCTGAGAATAAACATGTTTAAAACGTCAACATAAAGTTGGTAGAATATAGGTTTAATGCCGGCAGCAATATATATATATAGACCACAAGATTTCATATATAAACAGTTTAATAAAAATATTCTAAGTGGTTGAGCACTTGGTAACCATACTTAACAATTAATCACGTCGCATATTCCCTTTAATATGAAATCTTACTACACTGTACCAAGTGTAGTCACGAAACGAAGTACTGTGCAACCGTTGAATACTGGTCGTCCAGTCCGGTTGGGGTTGTCAGGCCCGATAGATCTATCAACAGGATTCGCGTTTACAATACCGCTGTAAATATTAGTTACCAAGCTACAGGGAAGTATGCCAGTGGTACAACTCAACGTAGAATATATTTTTCAGTTACTTGTGTCCATAACGTAAAACATAAAATACATGTATTCTCATCCCGAAATATTTAGAGTTTAAAAGTGGGACTATATACTCACTGTTGTCTTGAAGATATGTAATTTCGACTCGGTCTCCGATTGATATCACGAACCTATCCATATATAATATATCAATATATTTTCATTTTAAACAATCGTCACATATATATACTTATAATACTTTTAATACTTTGAATAATTCCTTAGTCCGTAGTTAGCAGTCCGATGTTAGTAATTCAATTTTAATGGTTCATTTTTAGGTGTTTAATAAACCCCCAACGAAATAAATAAAACCCCATTGTATATGTATTGGTCGATATTAATCTTGACCCACGGTACCGGTGTTGTCAAATGACGTGTTGCGTACATAAAGTACCGGTGTTGTCAAATGACGTGTTGCGTACAATCATGGGATCTTATGATTAATCTTCTCGTGTTGTTTACTGGTGATCCTGAACCATATAAAATTGAATTATAAGTACATATATATAAAATATCATGTTATCTTAAAAAGATGTGATTTATTTAATTTTTCCCAATTATTTTCGTGGCTAAACTAGTCTTGGATATCCGATTTTGTTTCGGTCATAGTTTCTTCGTTACAACTCTGTTTTCGTTGATTCAACTTGCCATCTCCTTGGATCGAGTTCCTCTTTAAGACTATGAACTGTAAATACCTTAGTTTGTATTCAAAATCACACGGCATAGGTGAAACTTTAGTGAAACTTATGAAGTTAAACATTTTTGTTACAAAAATATCATTTAATGACCATTTTTCTAAAAATACTTATACTTTGAATTAAATCATGAAATTTTTATGTGTTAACATATTTATAGTAAAAATCATTTTTCCAGAAAATAAACCTCCAATTCAAAGTTTAAGATGGTTTTTAATTATCCAACCCAAAACAGTCCCCGGTTGCACTCCGACGTCGTAAAAACAGTTTTTTTAAGGTAATCTTTGAAAAACCAAGTTATACCTTGTTAAATTAGTATATATTTAAGTTATATTACAGGTCTTGAAGTATTTTAAAAGTTAAGTTAGAAGGATCTACTTAGTTTGCAAACAAGTTTGAAAACATTCAAACTATGTTCTTGTTGTTAAACTTTTTATACCACAAAATAAGATAACTATATATATATGAATCGAATAAGGTTATGAACAAAGTTACTACCTCAAGTTACTTGGACAAGATTGCTGTAAAAGAGGAGTAAAAATCTAGAACCAAAAGGGTGATGGAATTGGATGAAAGATTGGAAGTAAACTTGTGTTCTTGGGAAGGATTCTTGAAGTGTTTTTGTAAGGTTTTTCTTATGGTGTTTAAGTGATGTTTTTATGGCTAGATCTTCATGGATATTAGCTGAATGGTTATGGAGTTTAAGGCTCTTAAAAGTGTGTGTGTTTTTAGCTAGAGGTTTGAAGTAAAAATGAATCAAAAATTGAAAATGGATGGAGTATAAATGGTGGTGTAAAAGGTGTATAAGTTTGTAATTTTGTGAAAAGATCTTTTAATCATGTGAAATTGTCATACTAGATAACAAAAGTAGTTACCTTATACATAAGGCATGAACAAGGGCTGGTTGGTGGTGATTTGATGTGTATATACCAATAGTAAATACGTATAGAAGCTAGGTATGATACGAGTACATATACTCTAGATATACGTATAGAAATCTTGTGAAAAATGGAATGAGAATTCAAATATAGCTATCTTTTGTGAATACACTTATATTGTTTTATGTATTTAAGTCCTTAAAAAGTGATTAAATACATTACTTATACGATATATGTATAAACATTATAGGTCATAAGTATTTATGTCAAATAACGTTACGTATGGTTATCGTTTTGAAAACTTAAGTTAGTAGTTTCAAAATATACTTATAACTTATTGTTATTAATACAAAATGAGATATTAAAACATCCTTAGATCATGTTAAATATGTATATATACATATATATACACAAACGTATAATTATCATATGTTATATAGTTCGTGATATCATCGGTCAAACTAGACAGTCAAACGTTGTGTAAAACTCTTTTCAAAAACATAAGTTTCAACAATTTGGATTACTTATCATGTTGGTAAGGTTTAAATTATGTAAATATTAATCTTATAAGTGTAAAACGAGCGGAAAAATCCGGGTCGTTACAGTGTTCTTCAGCTGACCCAACCGTGTGGCATCTGTTAACACCTAATTCACCCTAAAACGCTAGAAAATTATGTAAATTACCAATTTCTTCGTCCACAAGCTGGATTAGCACTAAACTAACATAAACACACTCTCAAATCACTATTACAAACGTAAAAATGATAACTTTTTGAACCAAAAACTCTCTAAAATATAAAACCCAAAATAATTAGCTCAAAATCAATCACAAATCACTAGGATGATGTTGTTTTCTCAACCAACGCCTTGATACCACTGATAAAACATGATTTGAATGTTTGAATCCAACAGATTCTACACACACAATGTTGAAATAGTGAATCAAACCCTCTAGTGAATATGGTGTGCTTTTTAGGATTGATTTAGTCAAACTACAACAAGGATTATGTGATTAGATCAACACCTTGAGCTATTATTCACCTTTTGCAAGGATTTAGGCTTGAAGCACAGAGAGAGAATTGGACAGGTTACCAGATCAGAGTGATTAAACAAATGAGAGGCTTAACCTAAAATGAAAAACATAACACTTATATACCTAAGCTATTAAATCAACCGTACGGTTCAAGTCTTACTCGTACGAGTGAACTGTCTCAGACGTGTGGTTGATCACTCAATCATGTGGTTGATCACTCAATCGTGTGGGTGTCATCAGATTAGGTTTTGGACTCAGCTCAGTACAACCGTGTGTATGAGCTTGTCATCTGTATGAGTGAGGCTTTACTCGTACGTTTGACTGAGTCTAACTAGGTCAAACTTTCATATCTTGTTCCTGCAGTTCCTGTAAAAGCATGTAAACAAAGATAGAGTAATAACGAGCGATCATGTTAACCCGATAACTGACGTACTAATCATAAACGTGCGGTAGATGTCTAGGGACTCATGCAAAATGCACTAACGCAATCCAAAATTCTAATTCAGAAATCATTGCGGCGACATACCGGTTGATATGAATTTGAGAAAATTCCTTATCATCGATATGGGGTAAAAAATTGACAAATGACTCTAAATAAAATTTGAGGATGATTTTACATCTCGATACTTGAAAAAAATATCATCCCCACATTCCTTTAACAGTTTGTGAAGAGAACGAATTTGATCATGAAGCTCTTTTAATAGATTTATTTGAAATTTTAAAAATGAGAAATTCGAGGAATAGATGAAATGTCCCGTTCTTATTGATTAAAAACGTTCCATATTAATTGATTTCGTTGCGAGGTTTTGACCTCTATATGAGACGTTTTTCAAAGACTGCATTCATTTTAAAACAAACCATAACCTTTATTTCATCAATAAAGGTTTAAAAAGATTTACGTAGATTATCAAATAATGATAATCTAAAATATCCTGTTTACACACGACCATTACATAATAGTTTACAATACAAATATGTTACAACAAAATAAGTTTCTTGAATGCAGTTTTTACACAATATCATACAAGCATGGACTCCAAATCTCGTCCTTATTTAAGTATGTGACAGCGGAAGCTCTTAGTATTCACCTGAGAATAAACATGCTTTAAACATCAACAAAAAATGTTGGTGAGTTATAGGTTTAACCTATATGTATCAAATCGTAACAATAGACCACAAGATTTCATATTTCAATACACATCCCATACATAGAGATTAAAATCATTCATATGGTGAACACCTGGTAACCGACATTAACAAGATGCATATATAAGAATATCCCCATCATTCCGGGACACCCTTCGGATATGATATAAATTTCGAAGTACTAAAGCATCCGGTACTTTGGATGGGGTTTGTTAGGCCCAATAGATCTATCTTTAGGATTCGCGTCAATTAGGGTGTCTGTTCCCTAATTCTTAGATTACCAGACTTAATAAAAAGGGGCATATTTGATTTCGATAATTCAACCATAGAATGTAGTTTCACGTACTTGTGTCTATTTTGTAAATCATTTATAAAACCTGCATGTATTCTCATCCCAAAAATATTAGATTTTAAAAGTGGGACTATAACTCACTTTCACAGATTTTTACTTCGTCGGGAAGTAAGACTTGGCCACTGGTTGATTCACGAACCTATAACAATATATACATATATATCAAAGTATGCTTAAAATATATTTACAACACTTTTAATATATTTTGATGTTTTAAGTTTATTAAGTCAGCTGTCCTCGTTAGTAACCTACAACTAGTTGTCCACAGTTAGATGTACAGAAATAAATCGATAAATATTATCTTGAATCAATCCACGACCCAGTGTATACGTATCTCAGTATTGATCACAACTCAAACTATATATATTTTGGAATCAACCTCAACACTCCAACATTCACATATAGAGTGTCTATGGTTGTTCCGAAATATATATAGATGTGTCGACATGATAGGTTGAAACATTGTATACATGTCTATGGTATCTCAAGATTACATAATATACAATACAAGTTGATTAAGTTATGGTTGGAATAGATTTGTTACCAATTTTCACGTAGCTAAAATGAGAAAAATTATCCAATCTTGTTTTACCCATAACTTCTTCATTTTAAATCCGTTTTGAGTGAATCAAATTGCTATGGTTTCATATTGAACTCTATTTTATGAATCTAAACAGAAAAGTATAGATTTATAGTCGGAAAAATAAGTTACAAGACATTTTTGTAAAGGTAGTCATTTCAGTCGAAAGAACGACGTCTAGATGACCATTTTAGAAAACATACTTCCACTTTGAGTTAAACCATAATTTTTGGATATAGTTTCATGTTCATAATAAAAATCATTTTCTCAGAATAACAACTTTTAAATCAAAGTTTATCATAGTTTTTAATTAACTAACCCAAAACAGCCCGCGGTGTTACTACGACGGCGTAAATCCGGTTTTACGGTGTTTTTCGTGTTTCCAGGTTTTAAATCATTAAGTTAGCATATCATATAGATATAGAACATGTGTGTAGTTAATTTTAAAAGTCAAGTTAGAAGGATTAACTTTTGTTTGCGAACAAGTTTAGAATTAACTAAACTATGTTCTAGTGATTACGAGTTTAAACCTTCGAATAAGATAGTTTTATATATATGAATCGAATGATGTTATGAATATCATTACTACCTTAAGTTTAGTAGGTAAACGTACTGGAAGTGACAAGAAATGATCTAGCTTCAAAGGATCTTGGATGGATTGAAAGTTCTTGAAGTAGGATCATGACACAAAAACAAGTTCAAGTAAGATATTTACTCGAATTAAGATAGTTTATAGTTATAGAAATTGAATCAAAGTTTGAATATGAATATTACCTTGAATAAGAAAGATAACCTACTGTATATAACAAAGGTTTCTTGATCTTAGATGATTACTTGGAATGGATTAGAAAGCTTGGAAGTAAATTAGTAAACTTGAAGGGATTTTTGAAGTGTTCTTGAAGTGTTCTTCCTATGATGATTATAGCTTGATTCTTGAAGTGATTTTTGATGAAGATGATGATTAACTACTGGAAAAATACGTTCATAATAGTGTGTGTGTGTGTGTGTGTGTGTTGAGAGAGAATTAGAAAGAGAATTGGAAGTGAAATGGAGTGAATGATGAGTGGTAATTGGTGAGTGGTGAGTGGGGTTAAAAGGAGTTCTAGTTAGTTGACTAGCTCATGGTAGAAGTTAAAATTGATTAGTCATACATGACATAATCAAGAGTGGAATCCCATGCTAGTTCCTATTGGTATATACTCATAGTAAGTACGTTTTGAAGCTGTGTATAATACGGGTAAGAATACGACTAGAATTCTTGATGAAAGAAAAGAATGGAAAAGTAACTGTAACCATTTTCGTTAAGTATGAGTGTTTTGATATATGTCTTGAAGTCTTCCAAAAGTATTTTAATACATCTAAATACACTACATGTATATACATTTTAACTGAGTCGTTAAGTCATCGTTAGTCGTTACATGTAAGTGTTGTTTTGAAACCTTTAAGTTAACGATCTCAATTAATGTTGTTAACCCATTGTTTATTATATCTAATGAGATGTTAAATTATTATATTATCATGATATTATGATATATTAATATATCTTAATATGATATATATACATTTAAATGTCGTTACAACGATAATCGTTACATATATGTCTCGTTTCGAAATTCTTAAGTTAGTAGTCTTGTTTATATGTATATAACTCATTGTTAATATAATTATGGAGATACTTACTTATCATAATCTCATGTTAACCATATGTATACCCATATATATATCGTCATGTCGTTTTTACAAGTTTTAACGTTCGTGAATCGCCGGTCAACTTGGGTGGTCAATTGTCTATATGAAACATATTTCAATTAATCAAGTCTTAACAAATTTGATTTCTTAACATGTTGGAAACATTTAATCATGTAAATATCAATCTCAATTAATATATATAAACATGGAAAAGTTTGGGTCACTACAGTACCTACCCGTTAAATAAATTTCGTCCCGAAATTTTAAGCTGTTGAAGGTGTTGACGAATCTTCTGGAAATAGATGCGGGTATTTCTTCTTCATCTGATCTTCATGATCCCAGGTGAACTCGGGTCCTCTACGAGCATTCCATCGAACCTTAACAATTGGTATCTTGTTTTGCTTAAGTCTTTTAACCTCACGATCCATTATTTCGAAGGGTTCTTCGATGAATTGGAGTTTTTCGTTGATTTGGATTTCATCTAACGGAATAGTGAGATCTTCTTTAGCAAAACATTTCTTCAAATTCGAGACGTGGAAAGTGTTATGTACAGCCGCGAGTTGTTGAGGTAACTCAAGTCGGTAAGCTACTGGTCCGACACGATCAATAATCTTGAATGGTCCAATATACCTTGGATTTAATTTCCCTCGTTTACCAAATCGAACAACGCCTTTCCAAGGTGAAACTTTAAGCATGACCATCTCTCCAATTTCAAATTCTATATCTTTTCTTTTAATCTCAGCGTAGCTCTTTTGTCGACTTTGGGCGGTTTTCAACCGTTGTTGAATTTGGATGATCTTCTCGGTAGTTTCTTGTATAATCTCCGAACCCGTAATCTGTCTATCCCCCACTTCACTCCAACAAATCGGAGACCTGCACTTTCTACATAAAGTGCTTCAAACGGCGCCATCTCAATGCTTGAATGGTAGCTGTTGTTGTAGGAAAATTCTGCTAATGGTAGATGTCGATCCCAACTGTTTCTGAAATCAATAACACATGCTCGTAGCATGTCTTCAAGCGTTTGTATCGTCCTTTTGCTCTGCCCATCAGTTTGTGGATGATAGGCAGTACTCATGTCTAGACGAGTTCCTAATGCTTGCTGTAATGTCTGCCAGAATCTTGAAATAAATCTGCCATCCCTATCAGAGATAATATAGATTGGTATTCCATGTCTGGAGACGACTTCCTTCAAATACAGTCGTGCTAACTTCTCCATCTTGTCATCTTCTCTTATTGGCAGGAAATGTGCTGATTTGGTGAGACGATCAACTATTACCCAAATAGTATCAAAACCACTTACAGTCTTTGGCAATTTAGTGATGAAATCCATGGTAATGTTTTCCCATTTCCATTCCGAGATTTCGGGTTGTTGAAGTAGACCTGATGGTTTCTGATGCTCAGCTTTGACCTTAGAACACATCAAACATTCTCCTACGTATTTAGCAAATCGGCTTTCGTACCCGGCCACCAAAAATATTTCCTGAGATCCTTGTACATCTTCCCCGTTCCAGGATGTATTGAGTATCTGGTTTTATGAGCTTCTCTAAGTACCATTTCTCTCATATCTCCAAATTTTGGTACCCAAATCCTTTCAGCCCTATACCGGGTTCCGTCTTCCCGAATATTAAGATGTTTCTCCGATCCTTTGGGTATTTCATCCTTTAAATTTTCCTCTTTTAAAACTCCTTGTTGCGCCTCCTTTATTTGAGTAGTAAGGTTATTATGAATCATTATATTCATAGATTTTACTCGAATGGGTTCTCTGTCCTTCCTGCTCAAGGCATCGGCTACCACATTTGCCTTCCCCGGGTGGTAACGAATCTCAAAGTCGTAATCATTCAATAATTCAATCCACCTACGCTGCCTCATATTCAGTTGTTTCTGATTAAATATGTGTTGAATACTTTTGTGGTCGGTATATATAATACTTTTGATCCCATATAAGTAGTGCCTCCAAGTCTTTAATGCAAAAACAACCGCACCTAATTCCAAATCATGCGTCGTATAATTTTGTTCGTGAATCTTCAATTGTCTAGACGTATAAGCAATCACCTTTGTTCGTTGCATTAATACACAACCGAGACCTTGCTTTGATGCGTCACAATAAATCACAAAATCATCATTCCCTTCAGGCAATGACAATATAGGTACTGTAGTTAGCTTTTTCTTCAATAACTGAAACGCTTTCTCTTGTTCATCATTCCATTCAAATTTCTTCCCTTTATGCGTTAATGCAGTCAAGGGTTTTGCTATTCTGGAAAAGTCTTGGATGAACCTTCTGTAGTAACCAGCTAGTCCTAAAAACTGGCGTATGTGTTTCGGAGTTTTCGGGGTTTCCCACTTTTCAACAGTTTCTATCTTTGCCGGATCCACCTTAATACCTTCTTTGTTCACTATGTGACCGAGGAATTGAACTTCTTCCAACCAAAATGCACACTTTGAAAACTTAGCGTACAATTCTTCCTTCCTCAATACTTCTAACACCTTTCTCAAATGTTCACCGTGTTCTTGGTCATTCTTTGAGTAAATAAGTATGTCATCAATGAAAACAATGACAAACATGTCAAGGTATGGTCCACACACTAGGTTCATAAGGTCCATGAACACAGCTGGTGCATTAGTTAAACCAAACGGCATGACCATAAACTCGTAATGACCGTAACGTGTTCTGAAAGCAGTATTTGGAATATCATCTTCTTTCACCCGCATTTGATGATACCCGGAACGTAAGTCAATCTTTGAATAAACAGACGAGCCTTGTAGTTGATCAAATAAGTCGTCGATTCTCGGTAGTGGGTAGCGGTTCTTGATGGTAAGTTTGTTCAACTCTCGGTAGTCGATACACAACCTGAATGTACCATCTTTCTTCTTGACAAACAAAACAGGAGCTCCCCACGGTGATGTACTTGGTCGAATGAAACCACGCTCTAAAAGTTCTTGTAATTGGCTTTGCAGTTCTTTCATCTCGCTGGGTGCGAGTCTGTAAGGAGCACGAGCTATTGGTGCAGCTCCTGGTACAAGATCTATTTGAAATTCAACGGATCGCTATGGGGGTAATCCCGGTAATTCTTTCGGAAATACATCGGGAAATTCTTTTTCAATGGGAACATCATTGATGCTCTTTTCTTCAGTTTGTAGTTTCTTGACGTGTGCTAGAACAGTATAGTAACCTTTTCTTATTAGTTTTTGTGCCTTCAAATTACTAATAATATGTAGCTTCGTGTTGCCCTTTTCTCCGTACACCATTAAGGGTTTTCCTTTTTCTCGTATAATGCGAATTGCATTTTTGTAACAAACGATCTCTGCTTTCACTTCTTTCAACCAGTCCATACCGATTATCACATCAAAACTCCCTAACTCTACGGGTATCAAATCAATATTAAATGTTTCGCTAACCAGTTTAATTTCTCGATTCCGACATATATTATCTGCTGAAATTAATTTACCATTTGATAATCCGAGTAAAAATTTACTATCCAAAGGCGTCAATGGACAACTTAATTTAGCACAAAAATCTCTACTCATATAGCTTCTATCCGCACCCGAATCAAATAAAACGTAAGCAGATTTATTGTCAATAAGAAACGTACCCGTAACAAGCTCCGGGTCTTCTTATGCCTCTGCCGCATTAATATTGAAAACTCTTCCGCGGCCTTGTCCATTCGTTTTCTCCTGGTTCGGGCAATTTCTAATAATGTGGCCCGGTTTTCCACATTTATAACAAACTACATTGGCATAACTTGCTCCGACACTACTTGCTCTGCCATTACTCGTTCCGACACCATTTGTTCCTTTCGTTCTATTAACCCCTGGTCCGTAGACCTCACACTTCGCCACGCTATGACCATTTCTTTTAAACTTGTTGCAAAATTTGGTGCAGAACCCCGAGTGATACTTTTCACACCTTTGGCATAGCTGCTTCTGATTGTTGTTGTTGTTGTTGCGGTTATTATTGTTGTTAGGATGATTGTTGTAGTTGCTGTTGTTGTTGTTGTTGTTGGGCCGTTTGTTGTAGTTGCGATTGATGTTGCGATTGTTGGGATAATTGTTGAGATTATTGTTGTAATTGCTGTTGTTGTTGTATTGGTGATTCTTATCACCGTTTTCCTCCCACTTTCTTTTGACTTGCTTCACATTGTCCTCTTCAGCAGTCTGTTCTTTAATTCATTCTTCAATCTGGTTCACTAGTTTGTGAGCCATTCTACATGCCTGTTGTATAGAGGCGGGCTCGTGTGAACTTATATCTTCTTGGATTCTTTTCGGTAATCCTTTCACAAATGCGTCGATCTTCTCTTCCTCATCTTCGAATGCTCCCGGACACAATAGGCACAATTCTGTGAATCGTCTTTCGTACGTGGTAATATCAAATCCTTGGGTTCGTAACCCTCTAAGTTCTGTCTTGAGCTTATTGACCTCGGTTCTGGGACGGTACTTCTCGTTCATCAAGTGCTTGAATGCTGACCACGGTAGTGCGTACGCATCATCTTGTCCCACTTGCTCTAGATAGGTATTCCACCATGTTAACGCAGAACCTGTGAAGGTATGCGTAGCGTACTTCACTTTGTCCTTTTCAGTACACTTACTTATGGAAAACACCGATTCGACCTTCTAGGTCCACCGTTTCAATCCGATCGGTCCTTCGGTTCCATCAAATTCCAAAGGTTTGCAGGTAGTGAATTCTTTGTAGGTGCATCCTACACGATTTCCTGTACTGCCAGATCCAAGGTTATTGTTGGTATGTAGCGCAGCCTGTACTGCGGCTATGTTTGAAGCTAGAAAAGTACGGAATTCCTCTTCATTCATATTCACAGTGTGTCGAGTAGTCGGTGCCATTTCCTTCAAAATAGTCAAATGGAACAAGTTAATCATACAGAATATTAAGAGTAGTTAATAGTATTTCGTAGCATAATATGAACTCATTTATAAAAGCTTTTTCTTCATATTAGCGTTTTATAAGTTTAAATTCGGGTAGTACCTACCCGTTAAGTTCATACTTAGTAGCTAATATACAATTCAACTACTACAATTCTATATGAAAAACTGATTGTAATAATATTTCGCGTTCAAACTTTTATACAATATTTTACAAACTTACAATACCGCTTATTTTACATAAAGCATGAAATATAGCACACAATAACTTTGATACAAGATAGTTGTGAAGATAATTCTAGTTAGTACACAAGTCGTTCAGCAAAGGCAATAAAGACACGTAATTCATACGTTCAGAAACAAGTCATGCATTCTTGTTTTACTAGGACTACTTCCCATCCTTGGTCTTGTGGAACATAACCGTTATGGCCGTTAATAAGACAGCGTGTTGTAACGTCGTCAAAGGGACGAGGGTTACGTAATGACCAACAGTCTCGTAATAACCTAAAAACCTCATTTCTTACCCCAATTACCGACTCCGTCACTTGTGGGAACGTTTTGTTTAATAGTTGTAGCCCGATGTTCTTGTTCTCACTTTGGTGAGAAGCGAACATTACTAACCCGTAAGCATAACATGCTTCTTTATGTTGCATGTTAGCCGCTTTTTCTAAATCACGAAGTCCTATATTCGGATATACTGAGTCAAAATAATTTTTTAACCCGTTGCGTAAAATAGCATTTGGGTTCCCCGCAATATATGCGTCAAAGTAAACACATCGTAACTTATGGATTTCCCAATGTGATATTCCCCATCTTTCGAACAAAAGCTTTTTATAAACCAAGGCATTCTTGGAACGTTCTTCGAATGTCTTACAAACTGATCTCGCCTTAAATAGTTGTGCCGAAGAATTCTGACCGACTCTAGACAAGATTTCATCAATCATGTCTCCGGGTAGGTCTCTTAAAATATTAGGTTGTCTATCCATTTTGTGTTTTTATACTGTAAAATAGACAAGAGTTAGATTCATAAAAAAAAATACTTATTAATACAAGCAATTTTTACATATATCATAAAGCATAAGCACACTATATTACTTATATTACACCACACGAATACAACTATCTTATTCCGACTCGCTTGTTTCTTCTTCTTCAGTTTTGGTTCGTTTTGCCAAGTTTCTAGGGATATATGATGTTCCCCTAATACGAGCCGTCGTTATCCACATTGGTTTAGAAAAACCTGGTGGTTTAGAGGTTCCCGGGTCATTGTTACAACTTAAGGACTTCGGGGGTTGACGATACATATAAAGTTCATCGGGGTTGGAATTAGATTTCTCTATTTTTATGCCCTTTCCCTTATTATTTTCTTTTGCCTTTTTAAATTCAGTTGGGGTAATTTCTATAACATCATCGGAATTCTCGTCGGAATCCGATTCATCGGAGAATTGGTAATCCTCCCAATATTTTGCTTCCTTGGCGGAAACACCATTGACCATAATTAACTTTGGTCGGTTGGTTGAGGATTCTCTTTTACTTAACCGTTTTATTATTTCCCCCACCGGTTCTATTTCTTCTTCCGGTTCCGATTCTTCTTCCGGTTCGGACTCTTCTTCCGGTTCCTCTTCGGGAACTTGTGAATCAGTCCACGAATCATTCCAATTTACATTTGACTCTTCATTATTATTAGGTGAGTCAATGGGACTTGTTCTAGAGGTAGACATCTATCACATAATATCAAACACGTTAAGAGATTAATATATCACATAATATTCATATGTTAAAAATATATAGTTTCCAACAAAAATGTTAAGCAATCATTTTTAAAGAAAACACGGTCGAAGTCCAGACTCACTAATGCATCCTAACAAACTCGATAAGACACACTAATGCAAATTTTCTGGTTCTCTAAGACCAACGCTCTGATACCAACTGAAATGTCCCGTTCTTATTGATTAAAAACGTTCCATATTAATTGATTTTGTTGCGAGGTTTTGACCTCTATATGAGACGTTTTTCAAAGACTGCATTCATTTTAAAACAAACCATAACCTTTATTTCATCAATAAAGGTTTAAAAAGCTTTACGTAGATTATCAAATAATGATAATCTAAAATATCCTGTTTACACACGACCATTACATAATAGTTTACAATACAAATATGTTACAACAAAATAAGTTTCTTGAATGCAGTTTTTACACAATATCATACAAGCATGGACTCCAAATCTCGTCCTTATTTAAGTATGCGACAGCGGAAGCTCTTATTATTCAACTGAGAATAAACATGCTTTAAACGTCAACAAAAATGTTGGTGAGTTATAGGTTTAACCTATATGTATCAAATCGTAACAATAGACCATAAGATTTCATATTTCAATACACATCCCATACATAGAGATAAAAATCATTCATATGGTGAACACCTGGTAACCGACATTAACAAGATGCATATATAAGAATATCCCCATCATTCCGGGACACCCTTCGGATATGATATATATTTTGAAGTACTAAAGCATCCGGTACTTTGGATGGGGTTTGTTAGGCCTAATAGATCTATCTTTAGGATTCGCGTCAATTAGGGTGTCTGTTCCCTAATTCTTAGATTACCAGACTTAATAAAAAGGGGCATATTCGATTTCGATAATTCAACCATAGAATGTAGTTTCACGTACTTGTGTCTATTTTGTAAATCATTTATAAAACCTGCATGTATTCTCATCCCAAAAATATTAGATTTTAAAAGTGGGACTATAACTCACTTTCACAGATTTTTACTTCGTCGGGAAGTAAGACTTGGCCACTGGTTGATTCACGAACCTATAACAATATATACATATATATCAAAGTATGTTTAAAATATATTTACAACACTTTTAATATATTTTGATGTTTTAAGTTTATTAAGTCAGCTGTCCTCGTTAGTAACCTACAACTAGTTGTCCACAGTTAGATGTACAGACATAAATCGATAAATATTATCTTAAATCAATCCACGACCCAGTGTATACGTATCTCAGTATTGATCATAACTCAAACTATATATATTTTGGAATCAACCTCAACCCTGTATAGCTAACTCCAACATTCACATATAGAGTGTCTATGGTTGTTCCGAAATATATATAGATGTGTCGACATGATAGGTCGAAACATTGTATACGTGTCTATGGTATCTCAAGATTACATAATATACAATACAAGTTGATTAAGTTATGGTTGGGATAGATTTGTTACCAATTTTCACGTAGCTAAAATGAGAAAAATTATCCAATCTTGTTTTACCCATAACTTCTTCATTTTAAATCCGTTTTGAGTGAATCAAATTGCTATGGTTTCATATTGAACTCTATTTTATGAATCTAAACAGAAAAGTATAGATATATAGTCGGAAAAATAAGTTACAAGTCATTTTTGTAAAGGTAGTCATTTCAGTCGAAAGAACGACGTCTAGATGACCATTTTAGAAAACATACTTCCACTTCGAGTTTAACCATAATTTTTGGATATAGTTTCATGTTCATAATAAAAATCATTTTCTCAGAATAACAACTTTTAAATAAAAGTTTATCATAGTTTTTAATTAACTAACCCAAAACAGCCCGCGGTGTTACTATGAAGGCGTAAATCCGGTTTTACGGTGTTTTTCGTGTTTCCAGGTTTTAAATCATTAAGTTAGCATATCATATAGATATAGAACATGTATGTAGTTAATTTTAAAAGTCAAGTTAGAAGGATTAACTTTTGTTAGCGAACAAGTTTAGAATTAACTAAACTATGTTCTAGTGATTACGAGTTTAAACCTTCGAATAAGATAGTTTTATATATATGAATCGAATGATGTTATGAACATCATTACTACATTAAGTTTAGTAGGTAAACCTACTGGAAGTGACAAGAAATGATCTAGCTTCAAAGGATCTTGGATGGCTTGAAAGTTCTTGAAGTAGGATCATGACACAAAAACAAGTTCAAGTAAGATATTTACTCGAATTAAGATAGTTTATAGTTATAGAAATTGAATCAAAGTTTGAATATGAATATTACCTTGAATAAGAAAGATAACCTACTGTATATAACAAAGGTTTCTTGATCTTAGATGATTTCCTGGAATGGATTAGAAAGCTTGGAAGTAAATTAGTAAACTTGAAGGGATTTTTGAAGTGTTCTTGAAGTGTTCTTCCTATGATGATTATAGCTTGATTCTTGAAGTGATTTTTGATGAAGATGATGATTAACTACTGGAAAAATACATTCATAATAGTGTGTGTGTATGTGTGTTAAGAGAGAATTAGAAAGAGAATTGGAAGTGAAATGGAGTGAATGATGAGTGGTAATTGGTGAGTGGTGAGTGGGGTTAAAAGGAGTTCTAGTTATTTGACTAGCTCATGGTAGAAGTTAAAATTGATTAGTCATACATGACATAATCAAGAGTGGAATCCCATGCTAGTTCCTATTGGTATATACTCATAGTAAGTACGTTTTGAAGCTGTGTATAATACGGGTAAGAATACGACTAGAATTCTTGATTAAAGAAAAGAATGGAAAAGTAACTGTAACCATTTTCGTTAAGTATGAGTGTTTTGATATATGTCTTGAAGTCTTCCAAAAGTATTTTAATACATCTAAATACACTACATGTATATACATTTTAACTAAGTCGTTAAGTCATCGTTAGTCGTTACATGTAAGTGTTGTTTTGAAACCTTTAAGTTAACGATCTCAATTAATGTTGTTAACCCATTGTTTATTATATCTAATGAGATGTTAAATTATTATATTATCATGATATTATGATATATTAATATATCTTAATATGATATATATACATTTAAATGTCGTTACAATGATAATCGTTACATATATGTCTCGTTTCGAAATTCTTAAGTTAGTAGTCTTGTTTATATGTATATAACTCATTGTTAATATACTTATGGAGATACTTACTTATCATAATCTCATGTTAACCATATGTATACCCATATATATATCGTCATGTCATTTTTACAAGTTTTAACGTTCGTGAATCGCCGGTCAACTTGGGTGGTCAATTGTCTATATGAAACATATTTCAATTAATCAAGTCTTAACAAGTTTGATTGCTTAACATGTTGGAAACATTTAATCATGTAATTATTAATCTCAATTAATATATATAAACATGGAAAAGTTCGGGTCACTACAATAGAGGTGCCTAACGAATTCTCTATAGATGTCTAACCTTCTGCTAGGATTTAACAGATTCTCAGTAAACGAAGGATCTGAGCTATCAATTTGTTGTTTCTCTTTTGGAACATATTCAAACAAGTCCGGATATTTGAAAATAGTTGGGTATTCTTCCCGTATTTCATCTTCCATAATGAGGAGTTCATTAAGATTGAGCCTCCCTTTTGGATCGTAAAGAGGGTCGAATCCTAGTTTATTTCAGTAAAACTTATCCAAAAGCAATGAAATCTCTAAGTCGGATGAAGTTATATAGCTTCTTGGACTACAAGGATCAAGAATTAATTCTTGACGAGACTCATCAGGGTTTAGACTCGTTTCATTTTTATGTTTATAAAGAAAAACTTCTCCGATTTCTGAAGTTGTGGGAGAGCAACTGCCTTTCATACTTTCTTCGTAATCGGTTAAGTTTTAACTGGAATCTACAGAAATTAATACCAAAATTAATATTCTTTTATAGTTTTAAAAGGGTTTACTATAATGGCGACTTTAAATCCTATACCGACAAACTCCCTGTTTGTAAAGCATGTGTGTTTCTTATAAATTTATCTGAGAAACAAGTGGCTAGGCCAACAATGGAGAGGCAGGATCCTTTTGGTTCCAATATAATTGGAGACTATTCGTAAAATCCAACAAACAAGTCCGTGTATAATTGTCTTTCTTAGACACCACTCAAGAATCTCAGATATCCTGACAGAATCAACGATTACCTTAAAAAACAAAAAATTCGATCCCTGACAGCGGCGCCAAAAACTATACTTTACTTATGATATGACTAAAATGGACGGTTTTATTTTTGCGGTGTCATTAGGTTGCAATTCGTCAGAATCAGTTACCAAAAGAGAGTAGTAGTTTTATTATTTATATTTAGCTGGGTTTCCTGGCTATCGTTTACCTACTTGTCTTCCTTTTAACGAGTAAGTGGTAAATATAACTCAGGTTCATATTTTTGTACGTTTGCTCAGTAATGTGGGACAAAAGTGCCTATATAGTTTACCCTAGTGACAAGTGGTGATAGATTAAGATTAACTAAAGGTAATATAAACTAGAAAGGTAAAAAGGGATAGATATGAAGAATAGAATCCTGATGGGGAACTATCACGAGAGTTTAACTTCCTAGAATAAACACTAAACCACAATCAACAGGGCTATGAACCTAACTGATTTGTCACTAAGAGTTTAGGCTTTGAAGATTCTGGCTAAGACGGATATCCCTACTCCCAACGCTAAACTTAGAAGGTTTAAACGACCTCATGGATAGAATCCTAGGTACATGAATGAAGTGGTATATCCCTAGAGGAAAGTCTCAGATTTTCTTAATACTAGTTGATCTAACTACAGTAATATTCCACCACTTAATACTAATCTATGCCTTAACATTAACACATGTCCAATCTTAGATATTCTTAGGTACTGCTAATTAGATTAGAGGTCTCTCCTTTGCGATCACTTACTCAACCCCGGATCATCTTACAACATCTCAAGAACATTGCTTCTAACGCGAATCATGCTTTTGAGTAAGCCAGTGTTCACTGAAATCTATATTCACAACCAAAATGGACAGCTCTTCTTTGACGAATAAATGATTATTCGTACATAGGTACTAAAAGGACCCGTCCTAATCCATCCGGACAAAGTCCACATCGATTACAAATGATTCACAATAGTTGGTTACATCGCGAGGTACTTGACCTCTATATGATACATTTTACAAACATTGCATTCGTTTTGAAAAGACAAACTTCCTTACATCGAAAATTGACGATATGCATACCATTTCATAATATATCTAATTATAATTATCTTAATAATAATCTTGATGAACTCGACGACTCGAATGCAACGTCTTTTGAAATATGTCATGAATGACTCCAAGTAATATCTTTAAAGTGAGCAAATGCACAGTGGAAGATTTCTTTCATACCTGAGAATAAACATGCTTTAAAGTATCAACCACAAGGTTGGTGAGTTCATTAGTTTAACATAAATAATCATTTCCATCATTTTAATAGACCACAAGATTTTCATTTCTCATAAACATACGTCCCATACATAGAGACAAAAACATCATTCATATGGATTGAACACCTGGTAACCGACATTCACAATATGCATATAAGAATATCCCCATCATTCCGGGATCCTCCTTCGAACATGATATAAATTTCGAAGTACTAAAGCATCCGGTACTTTGGATGGGGCTTGTTGGGCCCGATAGATCTATCTTTAGAGTTCGCGTCAATTAGGGTGTCTGTTCCCTAATTCTTAGATTACCAGACTTAATAAAAAGGGGCATATTCGACTTCAATAATTCAACCATATAATGTAGTTTCAATTACTTGTGTCTATTTCGTAAAACAATTATAAAAACAGCGCATGTATTCTCAGTCCCAAAAATATATATTGCAAAAGCATTTAAAAAGGGATTAATGAAACTCACGCATATAAATATTGTAAAACAGTTAATAAATCATTTGCATGTATTCTCAGCCCAAAAATGTAAAGAGTAAAAAAGGGTAAATGAAACTCACGCATATAAATATTGTAAAATAGTTAATAAAATAGTGCATGTATTCTCAGCCCAAAAATGTAATGAGTAAAAGGAAATAAATAAACTCACCATACTCTATTTTGTAGTAAAAATACATATGACGTCATTGAACAAAAAGTAGGGTTGGCCTCAGATTCACGAACCTATATCAAGTATATATATTAACATATAATAACAACTAGTAAGTTTATATATTAGTAATTTACATATCGTATTACTAAATAAGTTATATTTATCCTATATACTTTAAGTAGTTAATATGTATTTCTATAATACATTTATTAATATTAATATAGTAAATACTTGTTAGAGTAGTTTAATAATATAATATTTATCATTTATCATAATAATATAGAAATTTATTTCAAGGTTTATATGTGATAAGAATATATATATATATTAATATATTTTATATATATATAGATTACTTAATGTCATTTTAATAATAAAAATCTAATAATATGTAATATTTATATTTATAATGTACTTTTGTAAGATATTATTTATTTGTAATAAAAACAATAATAGTGATAATTATAATGATAATAATAATAATAATAATAATGATAATGATAAAAATAATAGCGATAATAAAAATGATACTTTTGAAAACGATAACCTTAATAGGAATGATAATAATAATATTAATAAGCTTCGTAATGATAATATCAATAATAATGATAATGAAAACAATACTTTTACTAATAATACTTAATACATAATAATAATAATAATAATAAAAATAATAATAATAATAATAATAATAATAATAATAATAATAATAATAATAATAATAATAATAATAATAATAATAATAATAATAATAATAATAATAATAATAATAATAATAATAATAATAAAGATAATAACAAGAACTACCTCATGGAGTTTTAAAAACAAACAGCCCTTGTAGGGGCTCGAACTCGCGGCCTCCCATTAACCCTAAAACACCACCAACCACTCCGCTGTTTCTACTTTTCTACTTTTACACCCAGCCTAAACTAATTAAACCGTTTATATTTTTCATTTCAGTCCAATCATACAACATGGGACACGGCCCAATCTCACCATAGAATACGAAATTCAATAGCAGGCCCAAGTTATTTTCCTATGTACTAGTTTAGTCGATGTTGCACAAGGATATCCAAGACAAATCGATCCAGTTATAAGTTGTAGATGTCTAACTAGGTCTGATAATAAAATCGAACGGCAGGTACATAAACACATACGCACATCCTCATCATGATTTCATCATCATTACCTCATCATCCAATAATCTTTATCATGATTATGTTAAACCAATTGCCGACCCAAATGCTAATACTTTATATATATATATATTTATATCAACAACTTTACAGCTTGAAATCATATATCCTCTTTATTCATTATATATATTATTGAGACAGAATTATTGTAGCTGCAATTGCAGCGTAGAAACTTGATCAACAACAGAAATAAATAGAGGTAACATATTGTGTTTTTACGTGGGTTTGTGTGGTGAAGATGGTGGTCGTTTGATGGCAAAACAGAAACAATGAAATAGTTGGCAACAAGTAGCGGTTTAAATGAGTTTTTGAAGGAGTTAAGGAAGCTTTTGCAGTCGTGGTGATCTTGGTTGCAAAAACAGGAATAAAAACGATGTAGCAGCAGTTTAATTGGGTTGTTTGGTGACGGGTTACAACACAAAAGGGAGAGGTAGATGAGAGAGAGAAAGGAAGGTTCATGGTGGATGTTGGGTGAGCTTGTTCGAATCAGAAGAGGAAGAAACAGATAATGGTTTGTTCGAATAGTTCATTAAAACAAAAGATAGGTTGTAGTTGCAGCATGGGGGTTTTATGGTGATGGTTTGATGGGTCTGTAGTGTTGGTTCGAACTAAAACGAGAGTGTAGCAATAGGGTTTTGGTGGTCACTATTTCATCGTCTTCTTCACGTATTCATCATCATCTAATCGTGTTTCGTTTCTGGGTCTGAATAGACAGAAGGTTGTAACTCTCTTTTGAGCAGTAGACTTGGGACCATGATGATGGGTGTTCGTTGTGGTGTTCAAAGGCGGGTTGTGGTTCGAACGAGATAGAAGAAAAATGCAGGTGGATTTAGTTTGTGGTTGTGGTTAATCATTTGATGAAGTTAGTGAAGACTTAATCGGGTTTTCAATTCATACATTGAATCAAGTGATTGGAGTTATAGCAAAATTAGTCGACATCAATATTCATTCAAGAGATACAAGATAGAAAAATAAATAAAGAAGATGGTGATGTGCAACTGAAATTGTTTGTATTGTGTAGTTGAGATTGATATTGATAACAAATTAAAGACAGAAGGATTTTATCGTACAGAAAAATAAATATAAAAACAAACAAGTGGAGTACGTTTCTCTAATATAATTTGTTTGCTTTGAGTTTTGGATTCGACATAATCACAATCAGAATAAAAGCAGATAGAGACTAATCTGATTTTTAATTTGTAACTTAATTCAAATTTCATGATTTGTACTAATTCAAAGACTGAAGAATCAATTTAACACAGTAGAAAAGCTACATGAAATAGATTCAATTATTTCCTTGATTTTATAATTTTTGTTGTGTAACTGTGATTGCATTTAATCTTGTACAAAATTGGAGACAACAAACATAATCAAATATAGTTGGATTGGGATGTGTAAATGATTTGGTTTCTAAATTAGTATATACAATAATACTGATTCCTATATGTATCTGTATATATAAATTAGTGGTATGTATATCTGTAATTATATATCTGGATGTATAATATAATATGTATAATATAATTAATCTTATAAATTAATAACTATAATATTATTACTCCTAATATTATAAGTAATAATAATAAAAATTTACAATAATATACTAGTAATAATTTTATTATTAAAGATAATGATAATAATAACTATAAAATTTATAACAATATTATTATTAATAATAATAATAATAATATTAATTATAATAATACTAATATTATTAATGATAATAATAATATTAGTAATAATAATACTATACAATTTATTACTATTTACTAATTTCCGAATATCGTTAAAAAGGAATGATTTCTCAAATCAACGTGGGTCTCGTAACGGAGACTCATAATCATAATTCAATGTATCTGATAGATCAATCATTTGATATTATCTTCTAATTTCATCGATAAACATATTGAAACAAATTCTTTTATGTAAAGTATTATATATCTAATACCTTGTTAACATTTTTAATTAATAAGTATATATTATATATACATATCAGTATACACATAAATGTTCATGAATCGTCGAGCATAGTCAAAGGGTAATTGATTACATGAATATAGATATCAAAATTTTCGAGACTCAACATAACAGATTTTGCTTATCGTGTCGGAACCATATAAAGATTAAAGTTTAAATTTGATCGAAAATTCCTGGGTCATCACAGTACCTACCCGTTAAAGAAATTTCGTCCCGAAATTTGATCGAGATCGTCATGGCTAACCATAAAAATGTTTTCATGATGAATATGAGTTGATAATTAGAGTTTTATCATCATTGAGTAATATTGATAATACAATTCGATTACGCGAAGAGTATAAGTGAAGCTATCGCAAGAAAATGAATTTAGTAGATGTATATTCATTTCAACCAATGACGTGGTTACGATTGATTTCTGAAATTCATGGGATTTAAAGAAAATCTTCGTAATAAGATTTGGTTCTTCGGCGATTCAAGATCTTCTTTGATTAAATACAATAATCTGTTTCGATTGATCTGTCGGATATTTTATTATAAATCCACCCCCTTCTTTTCCTTATTTTCCATATCTCACATCTTCTATTCTTTCTTCTCAATTCATACTTTAAAACATTTGTTAATATGCTCCATCCCATTCTGATCCTTGATATACTCCTAACTTTCATATCTGTCATTCTTCTCTTTCATCTACCACCGGAGGATTTTATTTACTTCTACTATTATCTTGGGGTTATAGTGTTATTAATTTTCCCGTGCCTTTACGTGACAATACGTATTGATATGCACGGTTTGTATTTTATGTGTTGTTGTCGAGTTTTATATTCTCCATCACTTTTCGGAGCTTCAAGCTTTCGTTTTCTCTTCCCGACTTCGAGTCAAGCGAGTAATGGTCCAGAATTTATATGGATTTTGAAATGGACATAGTCATAGTCAATGTACTCAGAAAGAAATCGTAATGGCACCATCTTGATTTGGCAAATTACCAGAATCTTCGAAAAGATAGAACTATCAAAAAGATATGTTCTTATTATGTTTGGAGATTGGGTAGAATGTAAGAGTAGTTTAAATGGCACATGATGATGGTACTGTGAATCATCACGTTTCATTAGAAACACAGCATGAATTACTGTAATATAATCACGTTGATCAAGTGTCATTATATTATACTAACTCATGCATCAGTTCCCAACATTACTTCAATAACATTCATATTTTAAGCTAGAAAGTTTACAGAATATAGAAACTAACAGTTTCTATATGATGTAACACTGATAGCACTAATAGATTAATGATTCAGATAAGAATAGTTATGAAAATATCTTCAGAATTATGGAGGATATTTATAATGAAAGACACGATAATATCTTTGAATATCTAAGATCAGAGGATGATGGAGACTATTGTCCGCAAGGGTTTAGAGTAAGGAGAAAGATATTCACTAAAGACTTCAGTAGGCATTGAATTATTTGGATTCTTTGAAGTCAAACTTATTGTTTGTGATTTGTCCACAGTTTCTTTCATAGTTTCGTATAATCCGCTTTTCGGTACTAAATTTTTTTCTATTGAGTGTTTCCAATACTCCATTATTTATCATCAACTTTTGACTGTTGAGGTCATTTACAGTTTTTGTTGCTTCATTCAACTTTTCAAAATTCAGAGCATTAATTTGCAGACTAGTGCTTTTCAGAATTTCAAAATGAAAGATCATAATTCTAAGAGATAAGTGTCATACATATAACTGTTGATGTAGATATGCTGTGAGTTTTCAAAGTACTGATTGCTGATTCCTGGTAATTGTTATGGCAGTTCTCATTACAAGATGCGGATGAGTACATGACGAGACTTTAATAGATAAATATAGTGATTTTTCGGAGAGATTTAAACTAAGGAGCAACGAGGTTGTTGGTACGTCTGTTGGTAATATGATGGAATATGAAAGGTTTCCCGATAACAATAAAAGAGTACACATATAAATCAAGGTTATAATAAGGTTGTTTCGAACGAAAAGTCGAAGTTGACTTGCTGGAGCTGTGACAAAATTGGCTAATTTGGAGAGGGATTGCAAAGTTATTTTGGGTAATAATAACACTAAAGAAATTAATACAGCTATGTGTTAAATGTTTACTCAGGTTTTCAAGAGTTTCCAGGTGCATAACTATATGCATAGATCTTTCCCTCCATAAATGAAATGCGGCTGGTTCATCCTTTCGATTGAGGTGTTTTCAAGAATCATGAAAGGTTTGAACGCAGATTGTAATCGTCAAGATACAAATGAGGTTTAAGATGAAATCAAGTGGCAAACTTGAAGAAATGTTTAGTTTCATATGTTATAAACAATATTTTAATTCATTTTAATTGTCCAATGTCAGGAGTCCATAGTTGATAGTCCACAGTTGACAGTCCAATAATTCATATATAATTTAATATACAATAATCGAATTAATTAATACGTATCGTGACCCGTGTACATGTCTCAGACTCGATCACAACTCAAATTATATATATTATTATAGAATCAACCTCAACCCTGTATAGAGAACTCGATCATTACTGCATATAGAGTGTCTATGGTTATTCTAAATAATATATATAAATATGTCGATATGATAGGTCAAAACCTTGTATACGTGTCCCGATATTTAAGTGCGTAAAATAAATACAGAAATTAAATGACGATAAATAAAATTGCTAGAATATAAATTCCGATAATTAAATTGGGATAAATAAATTGCGATAATTAAAATGTAATACGGAATTAACAGTTAGCTAGGAACAGTTAGCTAGGATTTCGTTAGCGTGGATTCTTAACAAAATTTCTCATAGTTAATTTGTTTGTTTCTAACAAATTTTATTTTATCAAATGTTTTCTTCATTATGCCACTTGTTGGATTCTGATAGGTCAAAATCTAAATATGAAATTGAATGAATATGGTTATTCTGTGGTGAACGGATTCGTATATCTGTGGATGTAAGTAGGATAGTAAATGACTGTTGAATCAGATTGGAAGAAGGTACCGTGTAACTTATTAATGTGAAATCTAAATATCCCTCGGGTATTACCAACCCGTTAAAATATTCTCACCATTAACAGTTTGTACAAAAGAATTTTAATTACAATTTTTATGAAAACATATATACATATATATTTTCTTCAGATGTAATCATGGATTTAATGAGTTAATATGATATTAATCTCATTTGATTTATCGTTAGAACTAGAATACATAATCTCTAAAACATTAGAGATTACTTAATTGCCATGAAGAACGAAGATAATTGATGTAGAACGATACGTAGAACGATGGTTATACTCGAGGCACAGAATGAGATGTTGGGGCATGGTTTGTAGATGGTACTGGTGCTGTTACTGATGGTACTGTTGATGACGGTGATGTTGCTGAAGCTGGTAAATTTTGCACCATGTTTTCCAATTTGATTACTCGAGCGCGAAGCTCGTTGACTTCTTCCATTATTCCCGGATGATTGACGGTCGGAACGACTGGATGAATAAGGTTTAAAATTTTAGATAGAATATAATCGTGGTGAGGTATTCGAGAAATGAGACTGAAAATGGTGTATTGGTTAGGCTCGCCGGTAAATGCTTCAGGTTCTTCACCAAGGGGTGAATTCGTTTAGTGAAAAGAATCGCCTTCTTCTCATCTCCATTGATTAAGTAGGCTACGATTTTATCAGATGAATTGGGGATGGATGATTGGTTAATTCATTCTGGTGACAACGCTTTCGGAGCTTAGGTGAATATCCATGCCGGAATAGCTGTCGGAATAACTATTGAAATCTGAGGGACTCGAACTGGTTGAGGGATTCATCTCGTACGATCAGATGAAGAATTTTCGATAAGAAATAGATTATAGGATGTAGGTTAGTACCCTGAAATACATAATTTACATATGCATATATAATACTAAAATCCCATAAGTTACGGAGGAATCTACAGAAGCTGTCAGGCAAAGGTAACAATAACTGATATGCTAGGATACGAATTTATCTATACACTGTCTATGCAATAGAGGCAGTAAGACATGTCTAGACTAAGAATGATAAGCAAGTGATTCTCTAAGAATGATAAGCAGGTAATTTTTGACACGAAATGATAAGCAAAACTTTTGACATGCAGACACGGTCGAAGTCCAGACTCACTAATGCATCCTAACGACTTATCAGTTAGACACACTAATGCAGACTTGGTTCGATAAGACCACCGCTCTGATACCAACTGAAAGGACCTGTCCTAATCCATCCGGACAAAGTCCACATCGATTACAAACGATTCACAATAGTTGGTTACATCGCGAGGTACTTGACTTCTATATGATACATTTTACAAACGTTGCATTCGTTTTGAAAAGACAAACTTCCTTACATCGAAAATTGACGATATGCATACCATTTCATAATATATCTAATTATAATTATCTTAATAATAATCTTGATGAACTCAACGACTCGAATGCAACGTCTTTTGAAATATGTCATGAATGACTCCAAGTAATATCTTTAAAGTGAGCAAATGCACAGCGGAAGATTTCTTTCATACCTGAGAATAAACATGCTTTAAAGTATCAACCACAAGGTTGGTGAGTTCATTAGTTTAACATAAATAATCATTTCCATCATTTTAATAGACCACAAGATTTTCATTTCTCATAAACATACGTCCCATACATAGAGACAAAAATATCATTCATATGGATTGAACACCTGGTAACCGACATTCACAATATGCATATAAGAATATCCCCATCATTCCAGTATCCTCCTTCGGACATGATATAAATTTCGAAGTACTAAAGCATCCGGTACTTTGGATGGGGCTTGTTGGGCCCGATAGATCTATCTTTAGAGTTCGCGTCAATTAGGGTGTCTGTTCCCTAATTCTTAGATTACCAGACTTAATAAAAAGGGGCATATTTGACTTCGATAATTCAACCATATAATGTAGTTTCAATTACTTGTGTCTATTTCGTAAAACAGTTATAAAAACAGCGCATGTATTCTCAGTCCCAAAAATATATATTGCAAAAGCATTTAAAAAGGGATTAATGAAACTCACGCATATAAATATTGTAAAACAGTTAATAAATCATTTGCATGTATTCTCAGCCCAAAAATGTAAAGAGTAAAAAAGGGTAAATGAAACTCACACATATAAATATTGTAAAACAGTTAATAAAATAGTGCATGTATTCTCAGCCCAAAAATGTAATGAGTAAAAGGAAATAAATAAACTCACCATACTGTATTTTGTAGTAAAAATACATATGACGTCATTGAACAAAAAGTAGGGTTGGCCTCGGATTCACGAACCTATATCAAGTATATATATTAGCATATAATAACAACTAGTAAGTTTATATATTAGTAATTTACATATCGTATTACTAAATAAGTTATATTTATCCTATATACTTTAAGTAGTTAATATGTATTTCTATAATACACTTATTAATATTAATATAGTAAATACTTGTTAGAGTAGTTTAATAATATAATATTTATCATTTATCATAATAATATAGAAATTTATTTCAAGGTTTATATGTGATAAGAATATATATATAAATATATTTTATATATATATAGATTACTTAATGTCATTTTAATAATAAAAATCTAATAATATGTAATATTTATATTTATAATGTACTTTTGTAAGATATTATTTATTTGTAATAAAAAAATAATAGTGATAATTATAATGATAATAATAATAATAATAATTATAATGATAAAAATAATAGCGATAATAAAAATGATACTTTTGAAAACGATAACCTTAATAGGAATGATAATAATAATATTAATAAGCTTTGTAATGATAATATCAATAATAATGATAATGAAAACAATACTTTTACTAATAATACTTAATACATAATAATTATAATAATAATAATAATAATAATAATAATAATAATAATAATAATAATAATAATAATAATAATAATAATTATAATAATGATAATAATAATAATAATAATAATAATAATAATAATAATAATAATAATAATAATAATAATAATAATAATAATAATAATAATAATAATAATAATAATAATAATAATAAAGATAATAACAAGAACTACCTCATGGAGTTTTAAAAACAAATAGCCCTTGTCGGGGCTCAAACTCGCGACCTCCCGTTAACCCTAAAACACCACCAACCACTCCGTTGTTTCTACTTTTCTACTTTTACACCCAGCCTAAACTAATTAAACCGATTATGTTTTTCGTTTCAGTCCAATCATACAACATAGGACACGGCCCAATCTCACCATAGAATACGAAATTCAATAGCAGGCCCAAGTTGTTTTCCTATGTACTAGTTTAGTCGATGTTGCAGAAGGATATCCAAGACAAATCGATCCAGTTATAAGTTGTAGATGTCTAACTAGGTCTGATAATAAAATCGAACGGCAGGTACATAAACACATACGCACATCCTCATCATGATTTCATCATCATTACCTCATCATCCAATAATCTTTATCATGATTATGTTAAACCAATTGCCGACCCAAATGCTAATACTTTATATATATATATATATATATATATATATATATATATATATATATATATATATATATATATATATATATATATATATATGTATGTATATATATATATATATATATATGTATGTATATATATATATGTATATATATGTATATATATATATGTATATATATATCAACAACTTTACAGCTTGAAATCATGTATCCTCTTTATTCATTATATATATTATTGAGACAGAATTATTGTTGCTGCAATTGCAGCGTAGAAACTTGATCAACAATAGAAATAAATCGAGGTAACATATGGTGTTTTTACGTGGGTTTGTGTGGTGAAGATGGTGGTCATTTGATGGCAAAACAGAAACAACGAAACAGTTGGCAACAAGTAGCGGTTTAAATGAGTTTTTGAAGGAGTGAAGGAAGTTTTTGCAGTCGTGGTGATCTTGGTTGCAAAAACAGGAATAAAAATGCTGTAGCAGCAGTTTAATTGGGTTGTTTGGTGACAGGTTACAACACAAAAGGGAGAGGTAGATGAGAGAGAGAAAGGAAGGTTCATGGTGGATGTTGGGTGAGCTTGTTCGAATCAGAAGAGGAAGAAACAGATAATGGTTTGTTCGAATAGTTCATTAAAACAGAAGATAGGTTGCAGTTGCAGCATGGGGGTTTTATGGTGATGGTTTGATGGGTCTGTAGTGTTGGTTCAAACTAAAACGAGAGTGTAGTAGTAGGGTTTTGGTGGTCACTATTTCATCGTCTTCTTCACATATTCATCATCATCTAATCGTGTTTCGTTTCTGGGTCTGAATAGACAGAAGATTGTAACTCTCTTTTGAGCAGTAGACTTGGGACCATGATGATGGGTGTTCATTGTGGTGTTCAAAGGCGGGTTGTGGTTCGAACGAGATAGAATAAAAATGCAGGTAGATTTAGTTTGTGGTTGTGGTTAATCGTTTGATGAAGTTAGTGAAGACTTAATCGGGTTTTCAATTCATACATTGAATCAAGTGATTGGAGTTATAGCAAAATTAGTCGACATCAATATTCGTTCAGGAGATAAAAGATAGAAAAATAAATAAAGAAGATGGTGATGTGCAACTGAAATTGTTTGTATTGTGTAGTTGAGATTGATACTGATAACAAATTAAAGACAGAAGGATTTTATCGTACAGAAAAATAAATATAAAAACAAACAAGTGGAGTACGTTTCTCTAATATAATTTGTTTGCTTTGAGTTTTGGATTCGACATAATCACAATCAGAATAAAAGCAGATAGAGACTAATCTGATTTTTAATTTGTAACTTAATTCAAATTTCATGATTTGTACTAATTCAAAGACTGAAGAATCAATTTAACACAGTAGAAAAGCTACATGAAATAGATTCAATTATTTCCTTGATTTTATAGTTTTTGTTGTGTAACTGTGATTGCATTTGATCTTATACAAAATTGGAGACAACAAACATAATCAAATATAGTTGGATTGGGATGTGTAAATGATTTGGTTTCTAAATTAGTATATACAATAATACTGATTCCTATATGTATCTGTATATATAAATTAGTGGTATGTATATCTATAATTATATATCTGGATGAATAATATAATATGTATAATATAATTAATCTTATAAATTAATAACTATAATATTAATACTCCTAATATTATAAGTAATAATAATAAAAATTTACAATAATATACTAGTAATAATTTTATTATTAAAGATAATGATAATAATAACTATAAAATTTATAACAATAATATTAATAATAATAATAATAATATTAATTATAATAATACTAATATTATTAATGATAATAATAATATTAGTAATAATAATACTATACAATTTATTACTATTTACCAATTTTCGAATATCGTTAAAAAAAGGAATGATTTCTCAAATCAACGTGGGTCTCGTAACAGAGACTCATAATCATAATTCAATGTATCTGATAAATCAATCATTTGATATTATCTTCTAATTTCATCGATAAACATATTGAAACAAATTCTTTTATGTAAAGTATTATATATCTAATACCTTGTTAACATTTTCAATTAATAAGTATATATTATATATACATATCAGTATACACATAAATGTTCATGAATCGTCGAGCATAGTCAAAGGGTAATTGATTACATGAATATAGATTTCAAAATTTTCGAGACTCAACATTACAAATTTTGCTTATCGTGTCTGAACCATATAAAGATTAAAGTTTAAATTTGATCGAAAATTCCCGGGTCATCACAGGTACTATATTCGTATTGTGACATTAAGCACACAAAACTACTTACCTGGTATCCTAGGGTTGATCAAGTCCTAATACTAGGTTATAGCCACGTGAATAAGTGGAAAGGGTGATCCGTAAATTAGACTTCTAAACCGTCAAGGATTCAGCATAACGATAGCATAAGTTTCAAATAAGATATTCAACACATAATAAACATTTGCAACGGATAGATAAGCATGCAAGATGAAAGCAACTTAAAGTAACAAGATAACTTTTTCAAATTAAGAAAGCGTTCACCGTTTACAGAAAAGATCTGGACCATTCCAAGTGCTGACATCCTCTAGACTGCTCCTAGTACAATCTTCGGCAATTTTCCCTCGGAGGTGAGAAGGCCTTAAAAGCTCTAGTTAGAGAAAGTGTACTGTAGTGAGAGAGTGAAGAGAGGTGTATTGAAAATGGATGACAAAAATCCTTTAAATAGAAGTGAAAAATGCTTACAAACGGCTGGCAGGCCGTTTGGCAGGTCGTTTGGCAAGCCGTTTGCAAGGCCCGTTAGGCAAGGCAACCGGTTTTTGATGCACGTTTGTCTGGGCCATTTGGCAGGCCAATTTCCATAGTGGCAGGCCTTTTGGCAAGCCATTTGGTGTGACGACCCGGAAATTTCCAATCAAATTTGAACTTTGATCTTTATATGTTTCCGACACGATAAGCAAACTTTGTTAAGTTAAATCTCAAAGATTTTAAACTGTGTTTATACATTCATTTAACTTCGACCAAATTCCAATGATTCACGAACCATTAGATGAACGGATATGATTATATATGTATATGTGTATATATTATAACTTGAAAATATTAACAAAGTATTAGACGTATAATACTTTACATAAACGTATTTGTTTCAAAATATATTTAGAATAATTATCGACGGAATTAGAAGATGATATCAAATGATTGAATTATCAGATACATTGAATTATGATTACGAGTCTCTGTTTAGAGGTCCACTTTGATTTAGGAAACCTTTCCTTTTTAACGGTATTCAGAATAATTAGTGACCTACGAGTAAGAACAAATACGTCAATTAACGATAGCTGGACAAGGGTTAATAGAAATTCCTACTTAACTTTCAATGCATGCCCTACAATAATTGTCTCGTGGCTTTGATAAGATAAAATTAATTAACCTACATATTATGTATTGTGAAAGTGAAATTTAGGGAATATAGGTAAATTAAAAAATAGATATTGACAAGTTAAATAGATCGATATTTTACATTAAGATGATTCCTTACGTTCAATTTTTCCTTTAGATTTAATCCTACGAGTCATGATTAAACTGGAAGTTAAAAACTTTAAAACCTGATATGATTCATATGTGATTTTAAGTTCATAAACGAAAACGTCTTTTCGATATAATGAATTTTTAAGAACATCTTATGACATAACAACTTCTACTATTATAACCCTTGTAATAAAATGATTTGGAATATAAAGTAATTGGAATATTAAAATGTCCTTGTAAACGTTTTTATATAAATAAAGTATATCAATTTTAAACTTTAAAAATACAAATGTTATGAAATAATATTTCTTATTATTTAAACGATTTCAAGATATATAAATTTGAATATTATTAGTTTTGAAAAACTATATATTATATATTTTCCCAAATTTATATTTCGAAATAAATATATATATATATATATATATATATATATATATATATATATATATATATATATATATATATATATATATATATATATATATATATATATATATATATATATATATATATATATATATATTTTAACTTAGTCATAAAACGTCTTGATTTAGAATAATATATTTTGATAAACAACGAGTCACTGATTTATAGAAACAAATGACCATAACACTCAAAGGATTAAGGTACACTTTGAGTGGGTTAGCTTTTCATTAATTTAAGTCTAATTATTGATAAAGGTATACGTCGCGAAACGTAAAAGACAAGTTTTCTTAGCGTAAGAGAATGCGTTCGAGAAACTGAAACTCGAACATAAGTCGAGTGACAACGTATGAGACATTGGAATGAAAATTACAAATTAACTACGCAGGTAAATATAATATAATATATACTTAATTATATAAATTAAATATATTATATATTAAATAAATTATAAAACCGTCGGCAGAAAAATAATCATGCGAATGAGCTGGAAACAGCTATGCCACGATCGTGGAGCCATCTTCCTTAAAATCATCGTGATTGCGGAGTTAGGGGACCCAGAATTGATGTATAAAGCTCGAACGCGTTCTGAATTCAATTCATAATTCATATATCGATCTATCTCTCCAATCTATATATTACTTCGTATTTAATTTATTTATTTATTTTATTAGTTATATTAATTATTATTATTAATCTAAATATATTGCTAGTAGTAGTATTATTAGTACCATACATAAAATACTACGACGAGGTTTTGAGCGAGATATTCCAAGACGGGTTTTTCGAGTAGGATAGGGCTAAGGAAATTATAGGTTATAGCTATGGAGGTGATGGGTAATGTTCGAGGGTATGCTTGTGAGGTCAATCTAGTATTTATCATCTCCGGTGCGTCTATGTACGTTTCCTGTAATATTGAATCTCAATATTGATACGTGAGCACGCATAACTTAACTTTTATATATTAATAGTGTATCCCTGACTAGTACTCGAGTATATAGGATTATGCATGCTTGTATTTTTGATATTGCCATTAGATAGGTTATGTTGAATCCTGAATTAGCTACATATGCGGTTGAGATAAGGTATAAGATATGCATGTTGTTGGAAAGCTAGCGAAAAATTAAGAACTTTTCATTTAAATATCGAATGGTTTCGATGAATGGATTAGAAGTTATAGTCAATCGAATTTTTGTATTATTCTTAAAAATGATTATTATTATCGTTGTTATTATCGTCGTTATAGTTTTTATCTAATAATTATAATTATTATTATTATTATTATTATTATTATTATTATTATTATTATTATTATTATTATTATTATTATTATTATTATTATTATTATTATTATTATTATTATTATTATCATTATCAATAAAAGGTATTATCATTAAAAATTGTTATTTTTATTATTATTACTATTGTTATTATCGTTAAAGTTATAATTAGTATTATCATTAATATTATCATAAAATTTATTATCATTAGTATTATTATAATTAAAACTAATACTAGTAACACCTAATTATTATGATTACTATTATTATCATTGATATGAACGCGATATAAAAGACGATTAAAAGCTATTAACAAATTGATTAGGAAATAATGAGTATAAGTATCATGATGAAATTAAAATATTGAAAGGTATTGATTTATATAAAAATATCGCTTTCATAATTTTTATCATTATTATTATCAAAAGTGTTGTTAATATTAAAACTATCATTTTTTACAAAAATTATTATTTTTAATAGGAATATCATTGTTAATATAAAATATCATTATTATTATCATTTTAAATAAAATTATTATTTTAAAGTTAATAATAAAAAGTATCGTGAATATTAAAGTTATCATAATTAGAATTATCATTTTATCATAATATCACTTTTAGTAAATATAAATATGGAAATTTTTATTAATAGAATAATAATTATTATTATTACAAAATAATACAACTTTTACTTACTATTTTTATTATCGATATTATTTTATCAAATAAATATGTGATACAAAGATATTTTACTACGTGTAATATAACTACATTAATAATACTTATCATATTATTTTTATGATATTAATTGAATTTTATAAATTTTATTATTTAAGATGTATAAAAGTATATTTTTATTACATAAATTTTAATATAAAATTTTATTTATTAATAAATGAATTATATTATTTACTCTATTAAAATCTGTTAAAAAATATTTAAATATATTAAACGACTATATTTATGTTATATAATAATCATGTATAGATTTTTGAAATCATTTAAGATTAAGTTGACTTTTGTTAACTTCTGCATACTAGTCTCGAGCATTAGGATTGTGATACACTACCGTTTAACCTAAATTGTTAGACAAATATTGACCAACATATATATATATATATATATATATATATATATATTTAATATAGGTTCGTGAATCCGAGGCCAACCTTACACTTGTTCAATAACGTTATATGTATTTTTACTACGAAATACAGTATGGTGAGTTTCATTTGCCTTTTTACCCTTTATATTTTTGGGCTGAGAATACATGCGCAATTTTTATAAATGTTTTACGAAATAGACACAAGTAATCGAAACTACATTATATGGTTGAATGATCGAAGCCGAATATGTCCTTTTTGCTTGGTAGCCTAAGAATTAGTAAACCGATCTACTAATTAACGCGAATCCTAAAGATAGATCTATTGGGCCTAACAAACCCCATCCAAAGTACCGGATGCTTTAGTACTTCGAATTCGTTTTTATCATGTTCGATGGATTTCTCGGAATGATAGGGGATATTCTTATATGCATCTTGTTAATGTCAGTTACCAGGTGTTCAATCCATATGAATGATTTTTGTCTCTATGCATGGGACGTATATTTATGAGAAATGGAAATGAAATTCTTGTGGTCTATTAAAATGATGGAAATGAATGATTATGATAAACTAATGAACTCACCAACCTTTTGGTTGACACTTTAAAGCATGTTTATTCTCAGGTATGAAAGAAATCTTCCGCTGTGCATTTATTCATTTTAAGGATATTACTTGAAGTCATTCATGGCATATTTCGAAGAACGTTGCATTCGAGTCTTTGAGTTCATCAAAGATTATTATTAAGTCAAGTTATCATTGGGTAGTGGATATTATGAAATGGTATGCATGCCTGTCAAATTTCGATGTAAAGAAAGTTTTGCCTTTTAAAAATGAATGCAATGTTTGTAAAATGTATCATATAGAGGTCAAATACCTCGCGATGTAATCAACTATTGTGAATCGTTTATAATGTATATGAACGGGTCCTATCAGTTGGTATCAGAGCAGTGGTCTTAGTGAACCTGGTCTGCATTAGTGTGTCTAACTGAAAAGTCGTTAGGATGCATTACTGAGTCTGGACTTCGACTGTGTCTGCATGTCAAAAGTTTTGCTTGTCATTTCTAGTCAGAAATCATCTGCTTATCATCCTTAGGAAATTACCTGCTTATCATTATTAGTCTAGACACGTCTTGCTACATTAATTGCATGAGTAGTGTAGAGACAAAATTCATATCTTAGCATATCTGCTAAATCATATCTTATCGTATCTGTTACTTTAAACTTTGCCTGGTATATTCCGTAAATTCCTCCGTAATCTACGAAATCTTTTGATCTATATATACAGATATCCTATGTAAATAGAATACTACCCGATAGCCGAAAAATCATTTTTATATCGAAAAATCCTTTATTCAATCGTACGAAATGGAATTCGTCATTAATTCAAGTTCCTCGGATTCCGAAATGGAATCCCACTTCAGCTCCGAAAGCAGTGTGACCGGAATGGATCAACCAATCAGCCATCATCTATTCTGGATGAATTGGGGATGGATTCGTAGCCTCCTCAATCATTGGAGACAAGAAGAAGGTGATCCCTTCCATCCACCAAATTGCCCTCTTGACGAAGAACCTGAAGCACTTACCGGTGAACCAATCCGAAACACCATTTTCTCTCTCATTTCCAGAGTATCTCGTCACGATTATATACTACATCAAATTCTAGATTTTATTTATCCGCTCGTCCGAACCGACAATCACCCCGGTGTAATAGAAGAAGTCAACGAGCTTCGCGCTCGGGTAGTGGCTTTGGAGAATATGGTGCAAAGATTAAAAACACCAGCAACATAACCAGTACCACCATCGTCAACGCCAACAGTACCATTACCACTGAAATGTCCCGTTCTTATTGATTAAAAACGTTCCATATTAATTGATTTCGTTGCGAGGTTTTGACCTCTATATGAGACGTTTTTCAAAGACTGCATTCATTTTAAAACAAACCATAACCTTTATTTCATCAATAAAGGTTTAAAAAGCTTTACGTAGATTATCAAATAATGATAATCTAAAATATCATGTTTACACACGACCATTACATAATGGTTTACAATACAAATATGTTACAACAAAATAAGTTTCTTGAATGCAGTTTTTACACAATATCATAAAAGCATGGACTCCCAATCTCGTCCTTATTTAAGTATGCGACAGCGGAAGCTCTTAATAATCACCTGAGAATAAACATGCTTAAAACGTCAACAAAAATGTTGGTGAGTTATAGGTTTAACCTATATATATCAAATCATAATAATAGACCACAAGATTTCATATTTCAATACATATCCCATACATAGAGATAAAAATCATTCATATGGTGAACACCTGGTAACCGACATTAACAAGATGCATATATAAGAATATCCCCATCATTCCGGGACACCCTTCGGATATGATATAAATTTCGAAGTACTAAAGCATCCGGTACTTTGGATGGGGTTTGTTAAGCCCAATAGATCTATCTTTAGGATTCGCGTCAATTAGGGTGTCTGTTCCCTAATTCTTAGATTACCAGACTTAATAAAAAGGGGCATATTCGATTTCGATAATTCAACCATAGAATGTAGTTTCACGTACTTGTGTCTATTTTGTAAATCATTTATAAAACCTGCATGTATTCTCATACCAAAAATATTAGATTTTAAAAGTGGGACTATAACTCACTTTCACAGATTTTTACTTCGTCGGGAAGTAAGACTTGGCCACTGTTGATTCACGAACCTATAACAATATATACATATATATTAAAGTATGTTCAAAATATATTTACAACACTTTTAATATATTTTGATGTTTTAAGTTTATTAAGTCAGCTGTCCTCATTAGTAACCTATAACTAGTTGTCCACAGTTAGATGTACAGAAATAAATCGATAAATATTATCTTGAATCAATCCACGACCCAGTGTATACGTATCTCAGTATTGATCACAACTCAAACTATATATATATTTTGGAATCAACCTCAACCCTGTATAGCTAACTCCAACATTCACATATAGAGTGTCTATGGTTGTTCCGAAATATATATAGATGTGTCGACATGATAGGTCGAAACATTGTATACGTGTCTATGGTATCTCAAGATTACATAATATACAATACAAGTTGATTAAGTTATGGTTGGAATAGATTTGTTACCAATTTTCACGTAGCTAAAATGAGAAAAATTATCCAATCTTGTTTTACCCATAACTTCTTCATTTTAAATCCGTTTTGAGTGAATCAAATTGCTATGGTTTCATATTGAACTGTATTTTATGAATCTAAACAGAAAAAGTATAGGTTTATAGTCGGAAAAATAAGTTACAAGTCGTTTTTGTAAAGGTAGTCATTTCAGTCGAAAGAACGACGTCTAGATGACCATTTTAGAAAACATACTTCCACTTTGAGTTTAACCATAATTTTTGGATATAGTTTCATGTTCATAATAAAAATCATTTTCTCAGAATAACAACTTTTAATTCAAAGTTTATCATAGTTTTTAATTAACTAACCCAAAACAGCCCGCGGTGTTACTACGACGGCGTAAATCCGGTTTTACGGTGTTTTTCGTGTTTCCAGGTTTTAAATCATTAAGTTAGCATATCATATAGATATAGAACATGTGTTTAGTTAATTTTAAAAGTCAAGTTAGAAGGATTAACTTTTGTTTGCGAACAAGTTTAGAATTAACTAAACTATGTTCTAGTGATTACGAGTTTAAACCTTCGAATAAGATAGTTTTATATATATGAATCGAATGATGTTATGAACATCATTACTACCTCAAGTTTAGTAGGTAAACCTACTGGAAGTGACAAGAAATGATCTAGCTTCAAAGGATCTTGGATGGCTTGAAAGTTCTTGAAGTAGGATCATGACACAAAAACAAGTTCAAGTAAGATTTTTGCTCGAATTAAGATAGTTTATAGTTATAGAAATTGAATCAAAGTTTGAATATGAATATTACCTTGAATAAGAAAGATAACCTACTGTATATAACAAAGGTTTCTTGATCTTAGATGATTACTTGGAATGGATTAGAAAGCTTGGAAGTAAATTAGTAAACTTGAAGGGATTTTTGAAGTATTCTTGAAGTGTTCTTCCTATGATGATTTTAGCTTGATTCTTGAAGTGATTTTTGATGAAGATGATGATTAACTACTGGAAAAATACGTTCATAATAGTGTGGGTGTGTTGAGAGAGAATTAGAAAGAGATTTGGAAGTGAAATGGAGTGAATGATGAGTGTTAATTGGTGAGTGGTGAGTGGGGTTAAAAGGAGTTCTAGTTAGTTGACTAGCTCATGGTAGAAGTTAAAATTGATTAGTCATACATGACATAATCAAGAGTGGAATCCCATGCTAGTTCCTATTGGTATATACCCATAGTAAGTACGTTTTGAAGCTGTGTATAATACGGGTAAGAATACGACTAGAATTCTTGATGAAAGAAAAGAATGGGAAAGTAACTGTAACCATTTTCGTTAAGTATGAGTGTTTTGATATATGTCTTTAAGTCTTCCAAAAGTATTTTAATACATCTAAATACACTACATGTATATACATTTTAACGGAGTCGTTAAGTCATCATTAGTCGTTACATGTAAGTGTTGTTTTGAAACCTTTAAGTTAACGATCTCAATTAATGTTGTTAACCCATTGTTTATTATATCTAATGAGATGTTAAATTATTATATTATCATGATATTATGATATATTAATATATCTTAATATGATATATATACATTTAAATGTCGTTACAACGATAATCGTTACATATATGTCTCGTTTCGAAATCCTTAAGTTAGTAGTCTTGTTTATATGTATATAACTCATTGTTAATATACTTATGGAGATACTTACTTATCATAATCTCATGTTAACCATATGTATATCCATATATATATCGTCATGTCGTTTTTACAATTTTTAACGTTCGTGAATCGCCGGTCAACTTGGGTGGTCAATTGTCTATATGAAACATATTTCAATTAATCAAGTCTTAACAAGTTTGATTGCTTAACATGTTGGAAACATTTAATCATGTAAATATCAATCTCAATTAATATATATAAACATGGAAAAGTTCGGGTCACTACAGTACCTACCCGTTAAATAAATTTCGTCCCGAAATTTTAAGCTGTTGAAGGTGTTGACGAATCTTCTGGAAATAGATGCGGGTATTTCTTCTTCATCTGATCTTCACGCTCCCAGGTGAACTCGGGTCCTCTACGAGCGTTCCATCGAACCTTAACAATTGGTATCTTGTTTTGCTTAAGTCTTTTAACCTCACGATCCATTATTTCGACGGGTTCTTCGATGAATTGAAGTTTTTCGTTGATTTGGATTTCATCTAACGGAATAGTGAGATCTTCTTTAGCAAAACATTTCTTCAAATTCGAGACGTGGAAAGTGTTATGTACAGCCGCGAGTTGTTGGGGTAACTCAAGTCGGTAAGCTACTGGTCCGACACGATCAATAATCTTGAATGGTCCAATATACCTTGGATTTAATTTCCCTCGTTTACCAAATCGAACAACGCCTTTCCAAGGTGCAACTTTAAGCATGACCATCTCTCCAATTTCAAATTCTATATCTTTTCTTTTAATGTCAGCGTAGCTCTTTTGTCGACTTTGGGCGGTTTTCAACCGTTGTTGAATTTGGATGATCTTCTCGGTAGTTTCTTGTATAATCTCCGGACCCGTAATCTGTCTATCCCCCACTTCACTCCAACAAATCGGAGACCTGCACTTTCTACCATAAAGTGCTTCAAACGGCGCCATCTCAATGCTTGAATGGTAGCTGTTGTTGTAGGAAAATTCTGCTAACGGTAGATGTCGATCCCAACTGTTTCCGAAATCAATAACACATGCTCGTAGCATGTCTTCAAGCGTTTGTATCGTTCTTTCGCTCTGCCCATCAGTTTGTGGATGATAGGCAGTACTCATGTCTAGACGAGTTCCTAATGCTTGCTGTAATGTCTGCCAGAATCTTGAAATAAATCTGCCATCCCTATCAGAGATAATAGAGATTGGTATTCCATGTCTGGAGACGACTTCCTTCAAATACAGTCGTGCTAACTTCTCCATCTTGTCATCTTCTCTTATTGGCAGAAAGTGTGCTGATTTGGTGAGACGATCAACTATTACCCAAATAGTATCAAAACCACTTGCAGTCCTTGGCAATTTAGTGATGAAATCCATGGTAATGTTTTCCCATTTCCATTCTGGGATTTCGGGTTGTTGAAGTAGACCTGATGGTTTCTGATGCTCAGCTTTGACCTTAGAACACGTCAAACATTCTCCTACATATTTAGCAACATCGGCTTTCATACCCGGCCACCAAAAATGTTTCTTGAGATCCTTGTACATCTTCCCCGTTCCAGGATGTATTGAGTATCTGGTTTTATGAGCTTCTCTAAGTACCATTTCTCTCATATCTCCAAATCTTGGTACCCAAATCCTTTCAGCCCTATACCGGGTTCCGTCTTCCCGAATATTAAGATGCTTCTCCGATCCTTTGGGTATTTCATCCTTTAAATTTCCTTCTTTTAAAACTCCTTGTTGCGCCTCCTTTATTTGAGTAGTAAGGTTATTATGAATCATTATATTCATAGATTTTACTCGAATGGGTTCTCTGTCCTTCCTGCTCAAGGCATCGGCTACCACATTTGCCTTTCCCGGGTGGTAACGAATCTCAAAGTCGTAATCATTCAATAATTCAATCCACCTACGCTGCCTCATATTCAGTTGTTTCTGATTAAATATGTGCTGAAGACTTTTGTGGTCGGTATATATAATACTTTTGACCCCATATAAGTAGTGCCTCCAAGTCTTTAATGCAAAAACAACCGCGCCTAATTCCAAATCATGCGTCGTATAATTTTGCTCGTGAATCTTCAATTGTCTAGACGCATAAGCAATCACCTTCGTTCGTTGCATTAATACACAACCGAGACCTTGCTTTGATGCATCACAATAAATCACAAAATCATCATTCCCTTCAGGCAATGACAATATAGGTGCCGTAGTTAGCTTTTTCTTCAATAACTGAAACGCTTTCTCTTGTTCATCATTCCATTCAAATTTCTTCCCTTTATGCGTTAATGCAGTCAAGGGTTTTGCTATTCTGGAAAAGTCTTGGATGAACCTTCTGTAGTAACCAGCTAGTCCTAAAAACTGGCGTATGTGTTTCGGAGTTTTCGGGGTTTCCCACTTTTCAACAGTTTCTATCTTTGCCGGATCCACCTTAATACCTTCTTTGTTCACTATGTGACCGAGGAATTGAACTTCTTCCAACCAAAATGCACACTTTGAAAACTTAGCGTACAATTCTTCCTTCCTCAATACTTCTAACACCTTTCTCAAATGTTCACCGTGTTCTTGGTCATTCTTTGAGTAAATAAGTATGTCATCAATGAAAACAATGACAAACTTGTCAAGGTATGGTCCACACACTCGGTTCATAAGGTCCATGAACACAGCTGGTGCATTAGTTAAACCAAATGGCATGACCATAAACTCGTAATGACCGTAACGTGTTCTGAAAGCAGTCTTTGGAATATCATCTTCTTTCACCCGCATTTGATGATACCCGGAACGTAAGTCAATCTTTGAATAAACAGACGAGCCTTGTAGTTGATCAAATAAGTCGTCGATTCTCGGTAGTGGGTAGCGGTTCTTGATGGTAAGTTTGTTCAACTCTCGGTAGTCGATACACAACCTGAATGTACCATCTTTCTTCTTGACAAACAAAACAGGAGCTCCCCACGGTGATGTGCTTGGTCGAATGAAACCACGCTCTAAAAGTTCTTGTAATTGGCTTTGCAGTTCTTTCATCTCGCTGGGTGCGAGTCTGTAAGGAGCACGAGCTATTGGTGCAGCTCCTGGTACAAGATCTATTTGAAATTCAACGGATCGATGTGGGGGTAATCCCGGTAATTCTTTCGGAAATACATCGGGAAATTCTTTTGCGACGGGAACATCATTGATGCTCTTTTCTTCAGTTTGTACTTTCTCGACGTGTGCTAGAACAGCATAGCAACCTTTTCTTATTAGTTTTTGTGCCTTCAAATTACTAATAAGATGTAGCTTCGTGTTGCCCTTTTCTCCGTACACCATTAAGGGTTTTCCTTTTTCTCGTATAATGCGAATTGCATTTTTGTAACAAACGATCTCTGCTTTCACTTCTTTCAACCAGTCCATACCGATTATCACATCAAAACTCCCTAACTCTACTGGTATCAAATCAATCTTAAATGTTTCGCTAACCAGTTTAATTTCTCGATTCCGACATATATTATCTGCTGAAATTAATTTACCATTTGCTAATTCGAGTAAAAATTTACTATCCAAAGGCGTCAATGGACAACTTAATTTAGCACAAAAATCTCTACTCATATAGCTTCTATCCGCACCCGAATCAAATAAAACGTAAGCAGATTTATTGTCAATAAGAAACGTACCCGTAACAAGCTCCGGGTCTTCCTGTGCCTCTGTCGCATTAATATTGAAAACTCTTCCACGGCTTTGTCCATTCGTGTTCTCCTGGTTCGGGCAATTTCTAATAATGTGGCCCGGTTTTCCACATTTATAACAAACTACATTGGCATAACTTGCTCCGACACTACTTGCTCCGCCATTACTCGTTCCGACACCATTTGTTCCTTTCGTTCTATTAACCCCTGGTCCGTAGACCTCACACTTCGCCGCGCTATGACCATTTCTTTTACACTTGTTGCAAAATTTGGTGCAGAACCCCGAGTGATTCTTTTCACACCTTTGGCATAGCTGCTTCTGATTGTTGTTGTTGTTGCGGTTATTATTGTTGTTGGGATGATTGTTGTAGTTGCTGTTGTTGTTGTTGTTGTTGTTGTTGTTGAGCCGTTTGTTGTAGTTGCGATTGATGTTGCGATTGTTGGGATAATTGTTGCGATTATTTTTGTAATTGCTGTTGCTGTTGTATTGGTGATTCTTATCACCGTTTTCCTCCCACTTTCTTTTGACTTGCTTCACATTGGCCTCTTCAGCAGTCTGTTCTTTAATTCTTTCTTCAATTTGGTTCACGAGTTTGTGAGCCATTCTACATGCCTGTTGTATGGAGGCGGGCTCGTGTGAACTTATATCTTCTTGGATTCTTTCCGGTAATCCTTTCACAAACGCGTCGATCTTCTCTTCCTCATCTTCGAATGCTCCCGGACACAATAGGCACAATTCTGTGAATCGTCTTTCGTACGTGGTAATATCAAATCCTTGGGTTCGTAACCCTCTAAGTTCTGTCTTGAGCTTATTGACCTCGGTTCTGGGACGGTACTTCTCGTTCATCAAGTGCTTGAATGCTGACCACGGTAGTGCGTACGCATCGTCTTGTCCCACTTGCTCTAGATAGGTATTCCACCATGTTAACGCAGAACCTGTGAAGGTATGCGTAGCGTACTTTACTTTGTCCTCTTCAGTACACTTACTTATGGCAAACACCGATTCGACCTTCTCGGTCCACCGTTTCAATCCGATCGGTCCTTCGGTTCCATCAAATTCCAAAGGTTTGCAGGCAGTGAATTCTTTGTAGGTGCATCCTACACGATTTCCTGTACTGCTAGATCCAAGGTTATTGTTGGTATGTAGCGCAGCCTGTACTGCGGCTATGTTTGAAGCTAGAAAAGTACGGAATTCCTCTTCATTCATATTCACGGTGTGTCGAGTAGTCGGTGCCATTTCCTTCAAAATAGTTAAATGGAACAAGTTAATCATACAGAATATTAAGAGTAGTTAATAGTATTTCGTAGCATAATATGAACTCATTTATAAAAGCTTTTTCTTCATATTAGCGTTTTATAAGTTTAAATTCGGGTAGTACCTACCCGTCAAGTTCATACTTAGTAGCTAATATACAATTCAACTACTACAATTCTATATGAAAAACTGATTATAATAATATTTCGCGTTCAAACTTTTATACAATATTTTACAAACTTACAATACCGCTTATTTTACATAAAGCATGAAATATAGCACACAATAACTTTGATACAAGATAGTTGTGAAGATAATTCTAGCTAGTACACAAGTCGTTCAGCAAAGGCAATAAAGACACGTAATTCATACGTCCAGAAACAAGTCATGCATTCTGGTTTTACTAGGACTACTTCCCATCCTTGGTCTTGTGCAACATAACCGTTATGGCCGTTGATAAGACAGCGTGTTGTAGCGTCGTCAAAGGGACGAGGGTTACGTAATGTCCAACAGTCCCGTAATAATCTAAAAACCTCATTTCTTACCCCAATTACCGACTCCGTCACTTGAGGGAACGTTTTGTTTAATAGTTGTAGCCCGATGTTCTTGTTCTCACTTTGGTGAGAAGCGAACATTACTAACCCGTAAGCATAACATGCTTCTTTATGTTGCATGTTAGCCGCTTTTTCTAAATCACGAAGTCCTATATTTGGATATACTGAGTCAAAATAATTTCTTAACCCGTTGCGTAAAATAGCATTTGGGTTCCCCGCAATATATGCGTCAAAGTAAACACATCGTAACTTATGGATTTCCCAATGCGATATCCCCCATCTTCCGAACGAAAGCCTTTTATAAACCAAATCATTCTTGGAACGTTCTTCGAATGTCTTACAAACTGATCTCGCCTTAAATAGTTGTGCCGAGGAATTCTGACCGACTCTAGACAAGATTTCATCAATCATGTCTCCGGGTAGGTCTCTTAAAATATTGGGTTGTCTATCCATTATGTGTTTTTATACTGTAAAATAGACAAGAGTTAGATTCATAAAAAAAAATACTTATTAATACAAGCAATTTTTACATATATCATAAAGCATAAGCACACTATATTACATATATTACACCACACGAATACAACTATCTTATTCCGACTCGCTTGTTTCTTCTTCTTTGGTTTTGGTTCGTTTTGCCAAGTTTCTAGGGATATATGATGTTCCCCTAATACGAGCCGTAATTTTCCACATTGGTTTAGAAAAACCTGGTGGTTTAGAGGTTCCCGGGTCATTGTTACAACTTAGACTTCGGGGGTTGACGATACATATAAAGTTCATCGGGGTTGGAATTAGATTTCTCTATTTTTATGCCCTTTCCCTTATTATTTTCTTTTGCCTTTTTAAATTCAGTTGGGGTAATTTCTATAACATCATCGGAATTCTCGTCGGAATCCGATTCATCGGAGAATTGGTAATCCTCCCAATATTTTGCTTCCTTGGTGGAAACACCATTGACCATAATTAACCTTGGTCGGTTGGTTGAGGATTCTCTTTTACTTAACCGTTTTATTATTTCCCCCACCGGTTCTATTTCTTCTTCCGGTTCCGATTCTTCTTCCGGTTCTGATTCTTCTTCCGGTTCCGACTCTTCTTCCGGTTCCTCTTCGGGAACTTGTGAATCAGTCCACGAATCATTCCAATTTACATTTGACTCTTCATTATTATTAGGTGAGTTAATGGGACTTGTTCTAGAGGTAGACATCTATCACATAATATCAAACACGTTAAGAGATTATTATATCACATAATATTCATATGTTAAAAATATATAGTTTCCAACAAAAATGTTAAGCAATCATTTTTAAAGAAAACACGGTCGAAGTCCAGACTCACTAATGCATCCTAACAAACTCGATAAGACACACTAATGCAAATTTTCTGGTTCTCTAAGACCAACGCTTGGATACCAACTGAAATGTCCCGTTCTTATTGATTAAAAACGTTCCATATTAATTGATTTCGTTGCGAGGTTTTGACCTCTATATGAGACATTTTTCAAAGACTGCATTCATTTTAAAACAAACCATAACCTTTATTTCATCAATAAAGGTTTAAAAAGCTTTACGTAGATTATCAAATAATGATAATCTAAAATATCATGTTTACACACGACCATTACATAATGGTTTACAATACAAATATGTTACAACAAAATAAGTTTCTTGAATGCAGTTTTTACACAATATCATAAAAGCATGGACTCCCAATCTCGTCCTTATTTAAGTATGCGACAGCGGAAGCTCTTAATAATCACCTGAGAATAAACATGCTTAAAACGTCAACAAAAATGTTGGTGAGTTATAGGTTTAACCTATATATATCAAATCATAATAATAGACCACAAGATTTCATATTTCAATACATATCCCATACATAGAGATAAAAATCATTCATATGGTGAACACCTGGTAACCGACATTAACAAGATGCATATATAAGAATATCCCCATCATTCCGGGACACCCTTCGGATATGATATAAATTTCGAAGTACTAAAGCATCCGGTACTTTGGATGGGGTTTGTTAAGCCCAATAGATCTATCTTTAGGATTCGCGTCAATTAGGGTGTCTGTTCCCTAATTCTTAGATTACCAGACTTAATAAAAAGGGGCATATTCGATTTCGATAATTCAACCATAGAATGTAGTTTCACGTACTTGTGTCTATTTTGTAAATCATTTATAAAACCTGCATGTATTCTCATCCCAAAAATATTAGATTTTAAAAGTGGGACTATAACTCACTTTCACAGATTTTTACTTCGTCGGGAAGTAAGACTTGGCCACTGTTGATTCACGAACCTATAACAATATATACATATATATTAAAGTATGTTCAAAATATATTTACAACACTTTTAATATATTTTGATGTTTTAAGTTTATTAAGTCAGCTGTCCTCATTAGTAACCTATAACTAGTTGTCCACAGTTAGATGTACAGAAATAAATCGATAAATATTATCTTGAATCAATCCACGACCCAGTGTATACGTATCTCAGTATTGATCACAACTCAAACTATATATATATTTTGGAATCAACCTCAACCCTGTATAGCTAACTCCAACATTCACATATAGAGTGTCTATGGTTGTTCCGAAATATATATAGATGTGTCGACATGATAGGTCGAAACATTGTATACGTGTCTATGGTATCTCAAGATTACATAATATACAATACAAGTTGATTAAGTTATGGTTGGAATAGATTTGTTACCAATTTTCACGTAGCTAAAATGAGAAAAATTATCCAATCTTGTTTTACCCATAACTTCTTCATTTTAAATCCGTTTTGAGTGAATCAAATTGCTATGGTTTCATATTGAACTGTATTTTATGAATCTAAACAGAAAAAGTATAGGTTTATAGTCGGAAAAATAAGTTACAAGTCGTTTTTGTAAAGGTAGTCATTTCAGTCGAAAGAACGACGTCTAGATGACCATTTTAGAAAACATACTTCCACTTTGAGTTTAACCATAATTTTTGGATATAGTTTCATGTTCATAATAAAAATCATTTTCTCAGAATAACAACTTTTAATTCAAAGTTTATCATAGTTTTTAATTAACTAACCCAAAACAGCCCGCGGTGTTACTACGACGGCGTAAATCCGGTTTTACGGTGTTTTTCGTGTTTCCAGGTTTTAAATCATTAAGTTAGCATATCATATAGATATAGAACATGTGTTTAGTTAATTTTAAAAGTCAAGTTAGAAGGATTAACTTTTGTTTGCGAACAAGTTTAGAATTAACTAAACTATGTTCTAGTGATTACGAGTTTAAACCTTCGAATAAGATAGTTTTATATATATGAATCGAATGATGTTATGAACATCATTACTACCTCAAGTTTAGTAGGTAAACCTACTGGAAGTGACAAGAAATGATCTAGCTTCAAAGGATCTTGGATGGCTTGAAAGTTCTTGAAGTAGGATCATGACACAAAAACAAGTTCAAGTAAGATTTTTGCTCGAATTAAGATAGTTTATAGTTATAGAAATTGAATCAAAGTTTGAATATGAATATTACCTTGAATAAGAAAGATAACCTACTGTATATAACAAAGGTTTCTTGATCTTAGATGATTACTTGGAATGGATTAGAAAGCTTGGAAGTAAATTAGTAAACTTGAAGGGATTTTTGAAGTATTCTTGAAGTGTTCTTCCTATGATGATTATAGCTTGATTCTTGAAGTGATTTTTGATGAAGATGATGATTAACTACTGGAAAAATACGTTCATAATAGTGTGGGTGTGTTGAGAGAGAATTAGAAAGAGATTTGGAAGTGAAATGGAGTGAATGATGAGTGTTAATTGGTGAGTGGTGAGTGGGGTTAAAAGGAGTTCTAGTTAGTTGACTAGCTCATGGTAGAAGTTAAAATTGATTAGTCATACATGACATAATCAAGAGTGGAATCCCATGCTAGTTCCTATTAGTATATACCCATAGTAAGTACGTTTTGAAGCTGTGTATAATACGGGTAAGAATACGACTAGAATTCTTGATGAAAGAAAAGAATGGGAAAGTAACTGTAACCATTTTCGTTAAGTATGAGTGTTTTGATATATGTCTTTAAGTCTTCCAAAAGTATTTTAATACATCTAAATACACTACATGTATATACATTTTAACGGAGTCGTTAAGTCATCGTTAGTCGTTACATGTAAGTGTTGTTTTGAAACCTTTAAGTTAACGATCTCAATTAATGTTGTTAACCCATTGTTTATTATATCTAATGAGATGTTAAATTATTATATTATCATGATATTATGATATATTAATATATCTTAATATGATATATATACATTTAAATGTCGTTACAACGATAATCGTTACATATATGTCTCGTTTCGAAATCCTTAAGTTAGTAGTCTTGTTTATATGTATATAACTCATTGTTAATATACTTATGGAGATACTTACTTATCATAATCTCATGTTAACCATATGTATATCCATATATATATCGTCATGTCGTTTTTACAATTTTTAACGTTCGTGAATCGCCGGTCAACTTGGGTGGTCAATTGTCTATATGAAACATATTTCAATTAATCAAGTCTTAACAAGTTTGATTGCTTAACATGTTGGAAACATTTAATCATGTAAATATCAATCTCAATTAATATATATAAACATGGAAAAGTTCGGGTCACTACAACCACCTCCAACCACAACCGTGTTGTAAACCTCAACTTCACAATCTGTCCCACGAGCATCAACGTCATACGCACCATAGATACCAAGGAGTACCAACAACAATAACTGGCGAAGTATTAATTCATAACTTCATTGGAGAAACATTCAGCAGCGATTATGTAATCTCTAAAGTCTTAGAGATTATCTAATCTAGCCCTAACCATAAATCAGTTAAGCGAACCAAAATGATAGAAGGAAAAGTAGAAACCCTGACAAAAATAGTGTGTGGTTAACAAGCTAAACTTTTTTTAACAACAGTATCATCAGTACCGTCAGTGTCACCAGCATCATCAGTGCAGTCAGCATCAGAATCAACAACAGCTATAACATCACAAACTTCGTCAGTTCAAGAATCACTGTTGACTTCATTACGAATCAATAACGCGTATTTGAGTTATGAAGAATTAACTCATTCCCTCTGAAGAAATTATATGTATATATATATATATATATATATATATATATATATATATATATATATATATATATATATATATATATATATATATATATATATATATATATATATATATATATATATTTGTAATAAAAAATAAATATTTCCGTGCTAAGCTATTGTGTGTGAATCTTAACTACTCGGTTAATTCATATTACAAATATGCTATAATGTACGTCCTTTGCCCGTAATTTAACCATCGTTAACTACAATCTCTGTCTCAATTCAACAAATTTCAATTCATTATAAATCAAGTATATATTTGATTTTACACTTTCATCATCGATGTACCCGAAATTTTTCAGATAACATCATTTGTACTTTGGGAAGTTCACAAGAATTTAACGAAAACAAACATCACGCCTCAACAAATAACGAAGTATTGATTCATAATTTCAATATTATTGAAGAAATACTTATGTAATCTCTAAAGCCTTCAAGGGATTATTCAATTCTAGTTCCAACCGTAAATCGAATGAGTTTAATTTAGTATTAACTCATTAAAATCTATGTTACATCTGAAGAGAATATGTACACATATATTTTTATAAAGACTGTAATAAAAATTCTTTTGTACAAAATATTAATTGTGAAATTTTTTTTAACGAGTAGGTAATACCCGAGAGAGATATATATATTCACAATTAATATGTTACATTCTTCGAATCTGATTAAGTAAATTATCAACTATACTTCCTACTTTCACAATAATATACATTCTTTCATTGATAATCAAAACAACCATACTCATTCAAACCCAATTACATATTCTGATTTTGAAACCTCGGAACTCAATTCGAGATATAACCAGTACCATCAATTTTAGATTCCTACATCTTTCAAGTTATACTTTGACTTCAAAACTGTGTTAGAACATCAAATGTATATTAACGATTACAATCTGTGTTCAAACCCTTCGAAAATTTCTAAAGACACTTCAAATAATGAGCAATCGAGATGATGATCCAATCACAAATTACCCACGGTTATGTACTTAAAAAGCTCTCGAAACAAAAGTCATAATTCAACACATATATGTGTTAGATCTTTTGGCATTTATTAGCAAAAAAAATAAAAATAACTTTGCAATTCCTTTTCAAAGTAGCAAATTCTATCACAGCTCCAGGAAGACAACTTTGATTTTTCATTCAGAGTAGATTTATCATAATCTTGATATATATGATTACCTTTTTGTTACCGGAGAACCTTTCATATTCCACCACATTAGCAATAAACTTATTCACAACTTCACTGATCTTTGACCTTCTGAAGAATCATTATATTTATCGGAACCCCATCATTTACTCATTCGCATCTTGTAACAAGAATTTTCATACGAATCATCGGGAATTAGCAATCAGTATTTTGAAATCTCGCAGCATGTCTACGCCAACAGTTATATGTGTACGTGCAACATCTATCTCCTGGACTTACATACTTTGAATGTGAAGTTTCTGAAAAAAACCTTGAACTGCGAACTAGTTCTTGAAATGCTGACGAAGCAGCAACAACTGTAAACGATCTTAACAGTAAAAAGTTTGATGATAAAGAATAGTGTATTGGCAAAGCTCAGAAAAAGAGAAGTTTTGGAACTGGAAACCGGATTGAGCATAGTATGAAGGAGGCTGTGGACAAATCACAAAAACTAAACCTGACTTCAAAGAATCCAAATGATTCAGTATCTGCTGAAGTCATTAACGAATACCTTGCTCCTGACTCTAAACCCCTGCGGACAATATTCTTCATCATCCTCTGATATTAGAAATTCTAAGATATCATCATATCTTTCATTATAAATATCCTCCATATTTTTGAAGATATTTCCATAAATATCCTCATCTGAAATCATTTATCCTCTCGTGTTATCTGTATTACATCATAAAAGAAATTATTTTAGTTTCTAAATTCTGAAATATTCGTGTTTAAAATAGGTATATTTTTGAAGTAGTGTTGGGAGCTGAAGCATGAGTTAGTATAATATAATGACACTTGATCAATGTGATTATATTACAGTAAGTCATTCTGAGTTTCTAAAATGAAACGTGATGATTCACAGATCATAACGTCATCATGTGCTGTGTTGCACGACTCTTGTATTCTATTTAACCTCTAAAATATCAAGAAAATATTTTCTTGATGATTCGGTCTTTTCCGAAGTATTATGGTAATTTGACAAATTAAGATCGTGCAATTTCGATTTCCTTCCTTAGAACATTAACAATGTTCATTCCGAAATTCATATCTGCGAATTATGGACCATTATAAGTGGCACTTACTTGCAAGAAGAAGAAACAAAAGGACAAAGCTCCGAAACAGAAATTGGGGTATAAATCGTAGCAAATAAAAGAAAGCATTAACTGGGGATGACAATGATTATAGAAGACAGTAGCAGGGACATCGAAGTATAATGGAAGATAAAAAAAAACCCAACAACAACGTAGAAATTACACACCATATATATCGATGCAAATAGCAATATAAAGATATGAGAGAACTAAAAACACTATAAACCCAAGGGTATAGTAAAAGTAAATAGATTCTTCCGGCGGCAGATGAAAAAGAAGAATGAAAGATATGAAGGTAAGGAGTATATCAAGAATCAGAACTAGATGGAGCATATTGACAAATACTTTAAAGTATGAGCTGAGGGAGAAAGAAGAGAAGGTGTGAATTGTAAGGAAACTAAGGGAGTGGATTTATAGTAAAATATTCGACAGAGCAATCAAAATGGATGATCGCATTTAAAGCGGATCCTAAATTTCCTTAATCAAATCTTATTACTAAGATCTTCTCCATATCTCTTGAACTTCAAAAATCAACCTGTCTACGTCAAAGGATATGACGAAACTTTACCTTTCTCATTTCACCCTTTGGTGATAGCATCACTTGTACTCTTCATATAATCAAATTGTTTTATCCATATCACTTAATGATGATAAAACTCTATTTATCAACTCATAAGTGTCATAATAACATTCTCATTGTTAGCCATGACAACCTCTATCAAATTTCGGGGACGAAATTTCTTTAACGGGTAGGTACTGTGACGACCCAGAAATTTCCTACCAAATTTGAACTTTGATCTTTATATGTTACCGACACGATAAGCAAAGTTTGTTAAGTTAAATCTCAAAGATTTTAAACTGTGTTTATACATTCATTTAACTTCGACCAAATTCCAATGATTCACGAACCATTAGATGAACGGATATGATTATAAATGTATATGTGTAAATATTATAACTTGAAAACATTAACAAAGTATTAGACGTATAATACTTTACATAAATGAATTTGTTTCAAAATATATTTAGAATAATTATCGATGGAATTAGAAGATGATATCAAATGATTGAATTATCAAATACATTGAATTATGATTACGAGTCTCTGTTTAGAGGTCCACTTTGATTTAGGAAACCTTTCCTTTTTAACGGTATTCGGAATAATTAGTGACCTACGAGTAAGAACAAATACGTCAATTAACGATAGTTGGACAAGGGTTAATAGAAATTCCTACTTAACTTTCAATGCATGCCCTACAATAATTGCCTCGTGACTTTGATAAGATAAAATTAATTAACCTACATATTATGTATTGTGAAAATGAAATTTAGGGAATATAGGTTAATTAGAAAATAGATATTGACAAGTTAAATAGATCGACATTTTACATTAAGACGATTCCTTATGTTTGATTTTTCCTTTAGATTTAATCCTACGAGTCATGATTAAACTAGAAGTTAAAAACTTTAAAACCTGATATGATTCATATGTGATTTTACATTCATAAACGAAAACATCTTTTAGATATAATAGACTTTTTAATAACGTCTTATGACATAACAACTTGTACTATTATAACCCTTGTAATAAAATGATTTGGAGTATAAAGTAATTGGAATATTAAAATGTCTTTGTAAATGTTTGTATATAAATAAAGTATATCAATTTTAAACTTTAAAAATACAAATGTTACGAAATAATATTTCTTATTATTTAAACGATTTCAAGATATATAAATTTGAATATTATTAGTTTTAAAAAACTATATATTTATATTGTCCCAAATTTATATTTCGAAATAAATAAATAAATAAATAAATAAATATATATATATATATATATATATATATATATATATATATATATATATATATATATATATATATATATATATATATATATATATATATATATATATATATATATTAACTTAGTCATAAAACGTCTTGATTTAGATAATATATTTTGATAAACAACGAGTCACTAATTTATAGAAGCAAATGACCATAACACTCAAAGGATTAAGTTACACTTTGAGTGGGTTAACTTTTCATTAATTTAAGTCTAATTATTGATAAAGGTACACGTCATGAAACGTAAAAGACAAGTTTTCTTAGTGTAAGAGAATGCGTTCGAGAAACTAAAACTTGAACATAAGTCGAGTGACAACGTATGAGACATTGGAACGAAAATTACAAATTAACTACGCACGTAAATATAATATAATATATAATTAATTATATAAATTAAATATATTATATATTAAATAAATTATAAAACCGTCGGCAGAAAAATGAACATGCGAATGAGTTAGAAACAGCTATGCCGCGATCGCGGAGCCATCTTCCTTAAAATCATCGCAATCGCGGAGTTAGGGGACCCAGAGTTGATGTATAAAGCTCGAACGCGTTCTGAATTCAATTCATAATTCATATATCGATCTATCTCTCCAATCTAAATATTACTCTGTATTTAATTTATTTATTTATTTTATTAGTTATATTAATTATTATTATTAATCTAAATATATTGCTAGTAGTATTATTATTAGTATCATACATAAAATACTACGACGAGGTTTTGAGCGAGATATTCCAAGACGGGTTTTCGAGTAGGATAGGGCTAAGGAAATTATGGGTTATAGCTATGGAGGTGATGGGTAATGTTCGAGGGTATGCTTGTGAGGTCAATCTAGTGTTTATCATCTCCGTTGCATCTATGTACCTTTCCTGCAATATTGAATCTCAATATTGATACGTGAGCACACATAACTTAACTTTTATATATTAATAGTGTATCCCTGACTAGTGCTGGAGTATATAGGATTATGCATGCTTGTATTTTTGATATTGCCATTAGATAGGTTATGTTGAATCCTGAATTAGTTACATATGCGTTTGAGATAAGGTATAAGATATGCATGTCGTTGGAAAGCTAGCGAAAAATTAAGAACTTTTCATTTAAATATCGAATGGTTTCGATGAACGGATTAGAAGTTATAGTCAATCGAATTTTTGTATTATTATTAAAAATGATTATTATTATCACCGTTATTATCGTCGTTATAGTTTTTATCTAATTATTATTATTATTATTATTATTATTATTATTATTATTATTATTATTATTATTATTATTATTATTATTATTATTATTATTATTATTATTATTATTATCATTATTATTATTATTATTATTGTTGTGGTTGTTATTATTATTATTATCATTATCAATAAAAGGTATTATCATTAAAAATTGTTATTTTTTATTATTATTACTATCGTTATTATCGTTAAAGTTATAATTAGTATTATCATTAATATTATCATAATATTTATTATCATTAGTATTATTATAATTAAAACTAATACTAGTAACACCTAATTATTATGATTACTATTATTATCATTGATATGAACACGATATAAAAGACGATTAAAAGCTATTAACAAATTGATTAGGAAATAATGAGTATAAGTATCATGATGAAATTAAAATATTGAAAGGTATTGATTTAGATAAAAATATCGCTTTCATAATTTTTATCATTATTATTATCAAAAGTGTTATTAATATTAAAACTATCATTTTTTACAAAAATTATTATTTTTAATAGGAATATCATTGTTAATATAAAATATCATTATTATTATCATTATAAATAAAATTATTATTTTAAAGTTAATAATAAAAAGTATCGTAAATATTAAAGTTATCATAATTAGAATTATCATTTTATCATAATATCACATTTAGTAAATATAAATATTGAAATTTTTATTAATAGAATAATAATTATTATTATTACAAAATAATACAACTTTTACTTACTATTGTTATTATCGATATTATTTTATCAAATAAATATGTGATACAAAGATATTTTACTACGTGTAATATAACTACATTAATAATACCGATCATATTATTTTTATGATATTAATTGAATTTTATAAATTTTATTATTTAAGATGTATAAAAGTATATTTTTATTACATAAATTTTAATATAAAATTTTATTTATTAATAAATGAATTATATTATTTACTCTATTAAAATCTGTTAAAAAATATTTAAATATATTAAACGACTATATTTATGTTATATAATAATCATGTATAGATTTTTGAAATCATTTAAGATTAAGTTGACTTTTGTTAACTTCTGCATATTAGTCTCGAGCATTAGGATTGTGATACACTACGGTTTAACCTAAATTGTTAGACAAATATTGACCAACATATAAATATATATAATTAATATAGGTTCGTGAATCCGAGGCCAACCTTACACTTGTTCAATGACGTTATATGTATTTTTACTATGAAATACAGTATGGTGAGTTTCATTTGCCTTTTTACCCTTTATATTTTTGGGCTGAGAATACATGCACAATTTTTATAATTGTTTTACGAAATAGACACAAGTAATCGAAACTACATTATATGGTTAAATGATCGAAGCCGAATATGCCCCTTTTGCTTGGTAGCCTAAGAATTAGTAAACCGATCTACTAATTGACACGAATCCTAAAGATAGATCTATTGGGCCTAACGAACTCCATCCAAAATACGGATGCTTTAGTACTTCGAATTCATTTTTATCATGTCCGATGGATTTCCCGAAATGATAGGGGATATTCTTATATGCATCTTGTTAATGTCGGTTACCAGGTGCTCAATCCATATGAATGAGTTTTGTCTCTATGCATGGGACGTATATTTATGAGAAATGGAAATGAAATTCTTGTGGTCTATTAAAATGATGGAAATTAATGATTATGATAAACTAATGAACTCACCAACCTTTTGGTTGACACTTTAAAGCATGTTTATTCTCATGTATGAAAGAAATCTTCCGCTGTGCATTTGTTCATTTTAAGGATATTACTTGAAGTCATTCATGGCATATTTCAAAGAACGTTGCATTCGAGTCTTTGAGTTCATCAAAGATTATTATTAAGTCAAGTTATCATTGGGTAGTGGATATTATGAAATGGTATGCATGCCTGTCAATTTTCGATGTAAAGAAAGTTTGCCTTTTAAAAACGAATGCAATATTTGTAAAATGTATCATATAGAGGTCAAATACCTCGCGATGTAATCAAATATTGTGAATCATTTATAATGTATATGAATGGGTCCTTTCAGCTGGCCTGCCCTGGTCAGCCTGTTTCCTGGATCGTAACTTGATTTTTTGTCTTTCATCGTTTTCACTCTAGAATCTTCGTTTTAGCTCTGATTCTCTTGATTCTTTTTGCATCGTCTTCATAATTACTTAATCTAGAAGTTTAATTGAAAAAGCAAATATTTTACCGATAAGGTTTGGAACTTTATGCATTTTGGGACTCAATATTGGGGGTAAAAACGCGACTTTTTAGCCGATATCAACAATTGTTTATGTAGTGACTCGAACTTTTCCATGTTTATATATATTAATTGAGATTGATATTTACATGATTAAATGTTTCCAACATGTTAAGCAATCAAACTTGTTAAGACTTGATTAATTGAAATACGTTTCATATAGACAATTGACCACCCAAGTTGACCGGTGATTCATGAACGTTAAAACTTGTAAAAACTATATGATGACATATATATGGATATATATATATATATAGTTAACATGATACTATGATAAGTAAACATATCATTAAGTATATTAACAATGAACTACATATGTAAAAACAAGACTACTAACTTAATGATTTTTAAACGAGACATATATGTAACGATTATCGTTGCAAAGACATTTAATGTATATATATCTAATTAAGAGATATTCATACATGATAATATCAGGATAATATAATAATTTAAAATCTCATTTGATATTATAAACATTGGGTTAACAACATTTAACAAGATCGTTAACCTAAAGGTTTCAAAACAACACTTACATGTAACGACTAACGATGACTTAACGACTCAGTTAAAATGTATATACATGTAGTATTTTAATATGTATTTATACACTTTTGAAAGACTTCAATACACTTATCAAAATACTTCTACTTAACAAAAATGCTTACAATTACATCCTCGTTCAGTTTCATCAACAATTCTACTCGTATGCACCCGTATTCGTACTCGTACAACACACAGCTTTTAGATGTATGTACTATTGGTATATACACTCCAATGATCAGCTCTTAGCAGCCCATGTGAGTCACCTAACACATGTGGGAACCATCATTTGGCAACTAGCATGAAATATCTCATAAAATTACAAAAATATGAGTAATCATTCATGACTTATTTACATGAAAACAAAATTACATATCCTTTATATCTAATCCATACACCAAAGACCAAAAACACCTACAAACACTTTCATTCTTAAATTTTCTTCATCTAATTGATCTCTTTCAAGTTCTATCTTCAAGTTCTAAGTGTTCTTCATATATTCTACAAGTTCTAGTTACATAAAATCAAGAATACTTTCAAGTTTGCTAGCTCACTTCCAATCTTGTAAGGTGATCATCCAACCTCAAGAAATCTTTGTTTCTTACAGTAGGTTATCATTCTAATACAAGGTAATAATCATATTCAAACTTTGGTTCAATTTCTATAACTATAACAATCTTATTTCAAGTGATGATCTTACTTGAACTTGTTTTCGTGTCATGATTCTGCTTCAAGAACTTCGAGCCATCCAAGGATCCGTTGATGCTAGATCCATTTTTCTCTTTTCCAGTAGATTTATCTAAGGAACTTAAGGTAGTAATGATGTTCATAACATCATTCGATTCATACATATAAAGCTATCTTATTTGAAGGTTTAAACTTCTAATCACTAGAACATAGTTTAGTTAATTCTAAACTTGTTCGCAAACAAAAGTTAATCCTTCTAACTTGACTTTTAAAATCAACTAAACACATGTTCTATATCTATATGATATGCTAACTTAATGATTTAAAACCTGGAAACACGAAAAACACCGTAAAACCGGATTTACGCCGTCGTAGTAACACCGCGGGTTGTTTTGGGTTAGTTAATTAAAAACTATGATAAACTTTGATTTAAAAGTTATTATTCTGAGAAAATTATTTTTATTATGAACATGAAACTATATTCAAAAATTATGGTTAAACTCAAAGTGGAAGTATGTTTTCTAAAATGGTCATCTAGACGTCGTTCTTTCGACTGAAATGACTACCTTTACAAAAATGACTTGTAACTTATTTTTCCGTCTATAAACCTATACTTTTTCTGTTTAGATTCATATAATAGAGTTCAATATGAAACCATAGCAATTTGATTCACTCAAAACGGATTTAAAATGAAGAAGTTATGGGTAAAACAAGATTGGATAATTTTTCTCATTTTAGCTACGTGAAAATTGGTAACAAATCTATTCCAACCATAACTTAATTAACTTGTATTGTATATTATGTAATCTTGAGATACCATAGACACATATACAATGTTTCGACCTATCATGTCGACACATATATATATATTTCGGAACAACCATAGACACTCTATATGTGAATGTTGGAGTTAGCAATACAGGGTTGAGGTTGATTCCAAAATATATATAGTTTGAGTTGTGATCAATACTGAGATACGTATACACTGGGTCGTGGATTGATTCAAGATAATATTTATCGATTTATTTCTGTACATCTAACTGTGGACAACTAGTTGTATGTTACTAACGAGGACAGCTGACTTAATAAACTTAAAATATCAAAATATATTAAAAGTGTTGTAAATATATTTTGAACATACTTTGATATATATGTATATATTGTTATAGGTTCGTGAATCAACCAGTGGCCAAGTCTTAGTTCCCGACGAAGTTAAAATTTGTGAAAGTGAGTTATAGTCCCACTTTTAAAATCTAATATTTTTGGGATGAGAATACATGCAGGTTTTATAAATGATTTACAAAATAGACACAAGTACGTGAAACTACATTCTATGGTTGAATTATCGAAATCGAATATGCCCCTTTTTATTAAGTCTGGTAATCTAAGAATTAGGGAACAGACACCCTAATTGACGCGAATCCTAAAGATAGATCTATTGGGCCTAACAAACCCCATCCAAAGTACCAGATGCTTTAGTACTTCGAAATTATATTATATCTGAAGGGTGTCCCGGAATGATGGGGATATTCTTATATATGCATCTTGTTAATGTCGGTTACCAGGTGTTCACCATATGAATGATTTTTATCTCTATGTATGGGATGTGTATTGAAATATGAAATCTTGTGGTCTATTATTATGATTTGATATATATAGGTTAAACCTATAACTCACCAACATTTTTGTTGACATTTTAAGCATGTTTATTCTCAGGTGATTATTAAGAGCTTCCGCTATCGCATACTTAAATAAGGACGAGATTTGGAGTCCATGCTTGTATGATATTGTGTAAAAACTGCATTCAAGAAACTTATTTTGTTGTAACATATTTGTATTGTAAACCATTATGTAATGGTCGTGTGTAAACAGGATATTTTAGATTATCATTATTTGATAATCTACGTAAAGCTTTTTAAACCTTTATTGATGAAATAAAGGTTATGGTTTGTTTTAAAATGAATGCAGTCTTTGAAAAACGTCTCATATAGAGGTCAAAACCTCGCAACGAAATCAATTAATATGGAACGTTTTTAATCAATAAGAACGGGATATTTCAGTTGGTATCCGAGCGTTGGTCTTAGAGAACCAGAATTTTGCATTAGTGTGTCTTATCGAGTTTGTTAGGATGCATTAGTGAGTCTGGACTTCGACCGTGTTTACTTGAAAAATGATTACTTAACAAATTTTGTTGGAAACTATATATTTTTAACATGTGAATATTATGTGATATATTAATCTCTTAACGCGTTTGATATTATGTGATAGATGTCTACCTCTAGAACAAGTCCCATTGACTCACCTAATAATAATGAAGAGTCAAATGTAAATTGGAATGATTCGTGGACTGATTCACAAGTTCCCGAAGAGGAACCGGAAGAAGAGTCGGAACCGGAAGAAGAATCGGAACCGGATGAAGAAATAGAACCGGTGGGGGAAATAATAAAACGGTTAAGTAAAAGAAAATCCTCAACCAACCGACCAAGGTTAATTATGGTCAATGATGTTTCCGCCAAGGAAGCAAAATATTGGGAGGATTACCAATTCTCCGATGAATCGGATTCCGACGAGAATTCCGATGATGTTATAGAAATTACCCCAACTGAATTTAAAAATGCAAAAGAAAATAATAAGGGAAAGGGCATAAAAATAGAGAAATCTAATTCCAACCCCGATGAACTTTATATGTATCGTCAACTCCCGAAGTCCTTAAGTTGTAACAATGACCCGGGAACCTCTAAACCACCAGGTTTTTCTAAACCAATGTGGAAAACGACGGCTCGTATTAGGGGAACATCATATATCCCTAGAAACTTGGCAAAACGAACCAAAACCGAAGAAGAAGAAACAAGCGAGTCGGAATAAGATAGTTGTATTCGTGTGGTGTAATATATGTAATATAGTGTGCTTATGCTTTATGATATATGTAAAAATTGCTTGTATTAATAAGTATTTTTTTTATGAATATAACTCTTGTCTATTTTACAGTATAAAAACATAAAATGGATAGACAACCCAATATTTTAAGAGACCTACCCGGAGACATGATTGATGAAATCTTGTCTAGAGTCGGTCAGAATTCTTCGGCACAACTATTTAAGGCGAGATCAGTTTGTAAGACATTCGAAGAACGTTCCAAGAATGCCTTGGTTTATAAAAGGCTTTCGTTCGAAAGATGGGGGAAATCACATTGGGAAATCCATAAGTTACGATGTGTTTACTTTGACGCATATATTGCGGGGAACCCAAATGCTATTTTACGCAATGGGTTAAGAAATTATTTTGACTCAATATATCCGAATATTGGACTTCATGATTTAGAAAAAGCGGCTAACATGCAACATAAAGAAGCATGTTATGCTTACGGATTAGTAATGTTCGCTTCTCACCAAAGTGAGAACAAGAACATCGGGCTACAACTATTAAACAAAACGTTCCCACAAGTGACAGAGTCGGTAATTGGGGTAAGAAATGAGGTTTTTAGATTGTTACGGGACTGTTGGACATTACGTAACCCTCGTCCCTTTGACGACGTTACAACACGCTGTCTTATCAACGGCCATAACGGTTATGTTCCACAAGACCAAGGATGGGAAGTAATCCTAGTAAAACCAGAATGTATGACTTGTTTCTGGACGTATGAATTACGTGTCTTTATTGCCTTTGCTGAACGACTTGTGTACTAGCTAGAATTATCTTCACAACCATCTTGTATCAAATTTATTGTGTGCTATATTTCATGCTATATGTAAAATAAGCGGTATTGTAAGTTTGTAAAATATTGTGTAAAAGTTTGAACGCGAAATATTATTATAATCAGTTTTTCATATAGAATTGTAGTAGTTTAATTGTATATTAGCTACTAAGTATGAACTTAACGGGTAGGTACTACCCGAATTTAAACTTATAAAACGCTAATATGAAGAAAAAGCTTTTGTAAATGAGTTCATATTATGCTACGAAATACTATTAACTACTCTTAATATTCTGCATGATTAACTTGTTCCATTTGACTATTTTGAAGGAAATGACACCGACTACTCGACACACCGTGAATATGAATGAAGAGGAATTCCGTACTTTTCTAGCTTCAAACATAGCCGCAGTACAGGGTTATATATATAGTTAACATGATTTTTTTATAAGTATGTATCTCATTAGGTATTTTAACAATGAGTTATATACATAAAAATGAGACTATTCATACAATAGTAGTGTTTTAATATGTAGTGTTTTAATATGTATCATACACTTTTGAAAGACTTCAAGAAACTTATCAAAATACTTCTACTTAACAAAAATGCTTACAATTACATCCTCGTTCAGTTTCATCAACAATTCTACTCGTATGCACCCGTATTCGTACTCGTACAATACACAGCTTTTAGATGTATGTACTATTGGTATATACACTCCAATGATCAGCTCTTAGCAGCCCATGTGAGTCACCTAACACATGTGGGAACCATCATTTGGCAACTAGCATGAAATATCTCATAAGATTACAAAAATATGAGTAATCATTCATGACTTATTTACATGAAAACAAAATTACATATCCTTTATATCTAATCCATACACCAACGACCAAAAACACCTACAAACACTTTCATTTTTCAATTTTCTTTATCTAATTGATCTCTCTCAAGTTCTATCTTCAAGTTCAAGTTCTAGTTTCATAAAATCAAGAATACTTCCAAGATTGCAAGTTTACTTCCAAGTTTTCTAAATCCATTCCAAGTAATCATCCAAGATCAAGAAACCTTTGTTACTTACAGTAGGTTATCTTTCTAATACAAGGTAATAATCATATTCAAACTTTAATTCAATTTCTATAACTATAACAATCTTATTTCGAGTGGAAATCATACTTGAAATTGTTTTCGTGTCATGATTCTGCTTCAAGAACTTTCAAGCCATTCAAGGATCCTTTGAAGCTAGAACTATTTTTCTCATTTCCATTAGGTTTATCCAAGGAACTTAAGGTAGTAATGATGTTCATAACATCATTCGATTCATACATATAAAGCTATCTTATTTGAAGGTTTAAACTTCTAATCACTAGAACATAGTTTAGTTAATTCTAAACTTGTTCGCAAATAAAAGTTAATCCTTCTAACTTGACTTTTAAAATCAACTAAACACATGTTCTATATCTATATGATATGCTAACTTAATGATTTAAAACCTGGAAACACGAAAAACACCGTAAAACCGGATTTACGCCGTCGTAGTAACACCGTGGGCTGTTTTGGGTTAGTTAATTAAAAACTATGATAAACTTTGATTTAAAAGTTGTTATTCTGGGAAAATGATTTTTATTATGAACATGAAACTATATCCAAAAATTATGGTTAAATTCAAAGTGGAAGTATGTTTTCTAAAATGGTCATCTAGACGTCGTTCTTTCGACTGAAATGACTACCTTTATAAAAATGACTTGTAACTTATTTTTCCGACTATAAACCTATACTTTTTCTGTTTAGATTCATAAAATAGAGTTCAATATGAAACCATAGCAATTTGATTCACTCAAAACGGATTTAAAAGGAAGAAGTTATGGGTAAAACAAGATTGGATAATTTTTCTCATTTTAGCTACGTGATACCATAGACACGTATTGTATATTATGTAATCTTGAGATACCATAGACACGTATACAATGTTTCGACCTATCATGTCGACACATCTATATATATTTCGGAACAACCATTGACACTCTATATGTGAATGTTGGAGTTAGCTATACAGGGTTGAGGTTGATTCCAAAATATATATAGTTTGAGTTGTGATCAATACTGAGATACGTATACACTGGGTCGTGGATTGATTCAAGATAATATTTATCGATTTATTTCTGTACATCTAACTGTGGACAACTAGTTGTAGATTACTAACGAGGACAGCTGACTTAATAAACTTAAAACATCAAAATATATTAAAAGTGTTGTAAATATATTTTGAACATACTTTGATATATATGTATATATTGTTATAGGTTCGTGAATCAATCAGTGGCCAAGTCTTACTTCCCGACGAAGTAAAAATCTGTGAAAGTGAGTTATAGTCCCACTTTTAAAATCTAATATTTTTGGGATGAGAATACATGCAGGTTTTATAAATGATTTACAAAATAGACACAAGTACGTGAAACTACATTCTATGGTTGAATTATCGAAATCGAATATGCCCCTTTTTATTAAGTCTGGAAATCTAAGAATTAGGGAACAGACACCCTAATTGATGCGAATTCTAAAGATCGATCTATTGGGCCTAACAAACCCCATCCAAAGTACCGGATGCTTTAGTACTTCGAAATTTATATCATATCCGAAGGGTGTCCCAGAATGATGGGGATATTCTTATATATATGCATCTTGTTAATGTCGGTTACCAGGTGTTCGATATGAATGATTTTTATCTCTATGTATGGGATGTGTATTGAAATATGAAATCTTGTGGTCTATTGTTACGATTTGATATATATAGGTTAAACCTATAACTCACCAACATTTTTTGTTGACGTTTAAAGCATGTTTATTCTCAGGTGAATACTAAGAGCTTCCGCTGTTGCATACTAAAATAAGGATAAGATTTAGAGTCCATGTTTGTATGATATTGTGTAAAAACTGCATTCAAGAAACTAATTTTGATGTAACATATTTGTATTGTAAACCATTATGTAATGGTCGTGTGTAAACAGGATATTTTAGATTATCATTATTTGATAATCTACGTAATGCTTTTTAAACCTTTATTTATGAAATAAAGGTTATGGTTTGTTTTAAAAATGAATGCAGTCTTTGAAAAATGTCTCATATAGAGGTCAAAACCTCGTAACGAAATCAATTAATATGGAACGTTTTTAATCAATAAGAACGGGACATTTCAATAACTCCCCTACTGCCTATACAAGAACCAGTATCCACATAAGAACCATCAGCTGAACCCAAGCCTATTGTCAAAAAAGGGTCAAATCAGCCCCTAGGGATAACCAACCCCTAAGAAAAGAGCCCATATTCGAGGCAGATGATGAAGGTACTGTGGCAGATGTTCTACCAGCTGATACTAATCAGTCAGCTGGTAATGAAGATATAACAAGGAGTGCTGTGACTAAAGACCCAGCTAGAAGTGTGCTGCTGGGTGATAGAAGAATTAAAGACCCAGCTAAGGAGGATAAGCTGGGAGCTAAATCTGATAATGATTATGATGTTGCTGATTTTACTGTCTATAGTAGTGGCAACTCAACTTTTGTGCTATCTCCACTACCTGCAGTCATTCATGCTGACTTTGATAGGACACTAGGTGATCTTCATCTATATGAATGAGTAGGTCATTCTGGCATAGCATAATTACCATATGCATATCCTCCATCGTCCCCAATGAAACATGATAACATACTACTTGGGAAGATGAAGCAGTTGTATATAAGAAGCCTGATCCTAGAAAGATGAACCCAGATAAAAGGAGGCTCTTAGGCTAGAAATTTCTGTTGAGGAGCTGCTAAACTTGCAGGCAGCCTGAAGAACAGAAAGAATACGCCAAATTAGAATGTTGCATCATCCTCTTGATTAGCAGTTCTACATTGATGCAATGGATTGCAATATTGATATTGGCATGTATTTAAGGAATAGTAGCTGGAGACTCCATACTGATCAGGAAAAAGGCACTCTTCTATGAGGCAGTATAACTGGACATGGATTTACAATAATACTGCAACCTCATGACTACTAATGAGGGCAAGCAGATGATTCACTCAGCAGAACATCACAATGAAAGATCTTATGTTAAGTGTTCAACTTTAACGACTAGTAAGGGATGATGGTGAGTATACTGAAAGAATGAGGATTCTGGAACAAGAAGCTAAATTAGCTGTTGATAGGGCTCAGGAAGCAGAATCAATAAAATTAGCAAAAGCCATTATCAAAGCACATGACAAGGTTATAGACAAGCTTGAGGCTGCCAAAAAGGTACCTGAAGTAGCTCCACAGGAGACTGAACGAACAAGAGAATTAATTGATCAGTTCTTCAGGAGCAGATATGTTGATGTGATGGCCAGAAGATCTAATCCTGGTAAGATCATCAAATGTCATAGAGGAACTCAAAGGACCTTCAGTATCAGCAGGGATAATCATGTTCATGAGAAGGTAGATTACAGAGATCTGAGAACTTTTGGATTTGATGAATGGATGAAAATTGATAACTCCTAAATTATACAGTATTTTGATAATATTTTAAGGAGTTATCTTAGTATTTTAAAGTCATTTTAATCCTAAAACACACTAAAATAGGTAAAAAGGGGAAAAAGGTAATTCTATCTATTTTACTTCTAATGCCCCGTCCTAATACATCTGGACGAATACATTAAATTTGGTTACATCGCGAGGTACTTGACCTATATATGATACATTTTACAAACATTGCATTCATTTTTGAAAGACTAACATTCATTACATCAAAAGTTGACGGCATGCATACCATTTCATAATATATCCAACTATAATTGACTTAATAATAATCTTGATGAACTCAACGACTCGAATGCAACGTCTTTTGAAATATTTCATGAATGACTCCAAGCAATATCACTAAAATGAGCAAATGCACAGCGGGAGATTTCTTTCATACCTGAGAATAAACATGCTTTCAAATGTCAACCAAAAGGTTCGTGAGTTCATTAGTTTATCATAAACAATCATTTCCAATATTTTAATAGACCACAAGATTTCATTTTTCATAAACATCATTCTTATATCAGGCATTTCGCAAACTGCATAGTGATAAAAATCATTCATATGGTGAACACCTGGTAACCGACCTTAACAAGATGCATATTGAATATCCCCTATCATTCCGGGACTCCCTTCGAACATGATAAATTCGAAGTACTAAAGAATCCGGTACTTTGGATGGGGCTTGTTGAGCCCAATAGATCTATCTTTTGGATTCGCGTCAATTAGGTTGTCTGTTCCCTAATTCTTATATTACCAGACTAAAAAGGGGCATATTCAGTTTAATAATCCAGCCATAGAATGTAGTTTCGATTACTTATGTCTATTTCGTAAAACATTTATAAAAGCAACGCATGTATTCTCAGTCCCAAAAATGTAAAGAGTAAAAGGGAATCAAATGAACTCACAATACTGTATTTTGTTGTAAAAATACATATGACGACATTGAACAATGCAGGGTTGGCCTTGGATTCACGAACCTATATCATTTGTATATTCATTAATACATATAATCGTAATCGAACAATTTCATTTATTATAACTTTATATATTATTTATTTAATTTGTATATATATTTGAAAAGGATTATTATTTATATAGTTAGATATATATATATGTATATATATATATATATATATATATATATATATATATATATATATATTAAAATACCTAATTTTTTTATAAGAATATTTATATAAAAATTGTTAATATAATATATTCATACTTATATGTAATATTACTTATGAGTATATTTTTATATACTTAATAATATAGTAATTAAAAGTTGTATTTGATTATAATAATAATATTAATAATAACATTACTTATAATAATTATTATAATAAGAATCATGGTAATAATAATAATAGTGACATTAACAATAATACTTGTAACCAAAATGATTTTTCTGTTAATGATAGTCATGATACAGGTTTTAGTATTTACATAATAATAATATTCGTGAAAATAATATTTTGTTTGTCAATATTAACACCTCTATTATTTATAAAAAGATATTAATACTAACATTAATGATAATAATAATAGTTTGTGTTATTTTCATAATAACAATAATAATAATAATAATCATATTCATAATAATAATGATAATCATACTTATATCCATGATAATAATAATAATAATAATAATAATAATAATAATAATAATAATAATAATAATAATAATAATAATAATAATAATAATAATAATAATAATAATAATAATAATAATACTATTAATACTTAGTGATATTACATAATAGTAACTAAAATGATAATAATAATAACAATCTTAATATTAATATTAACATATCAATAACAATAATTAGTAATCATATTTGTAATTTTAATTATGATAGATAATATATAGTTACTAATACATATTTTAGTAATAATAATAATAATAATAATAACAACATTAATACTTGTTTTAGTAACAATCATTAATAATAATAATAACAATAATAATATAATAGTCATAATAATAAATATAATAATAATAATACTGAATAATTAAACAACTACCTTAAATAGGATGTTTTTTAAAAAAAAAAATCGTCCCAGCACAGGGTCGAACACGTGACCTCTCGTTAACCTAACACCCCCACAAACCGTTCTTCTGATTCATCATTTCTGTTTTAAAACACCATCCTAATTCATTTAACCCGGTTTATAAATGTTCTTCTCTTACAAAACTCGATTGACCAGAGAACCCCAAATCGAGATCAAAATAATAAATTTAAACTTGAAAACTTAGTTGTAACCTACCTGTAATGGATACTTTGGTTCAATTTAAACAAGAAAAACAAAAAGAAAATAAAAATAGAAATACCTTCTGTATCGCTATTGAAAAATAGGAACTCAACATCTGATTTCAATCTTTAAGAAGTTTTTAAAGTATGAGTTCAACATGAAATAAGTTTTATTTCATTCATAGAAACTTTCTGAATACTTAATTTAACTTAAAACACCCAATTGAATTAAAATTTTGTGATGAACATAAAGGTTGACTTTTTGAAAACTAACCTTTGACTCAAAAATCTGAACTCGTTATAAGAAATTGGGATTTTATATTTTACAGAAAGTTTTAATAATGAAATCCTAACAAAACCACATTTACACTTTTTGAAATTGCTTACGAATCGTTTGTTTTGAAAATTGAAATAAGAATAGGGCATAACCCGTTTCTTCTTGTTTTTCTTAATTGAATTCGTTTAACCAAAGGCTGTGGAAAAGTTTTCTGTGATTGATAATTGATTATGTGTATTGACTAGTACCACTTAACACTGTAATCGATCCAATTAAATAGCAATAAAGGTCGACAGATAATATTCAATAAGGAAGAGAATAAATAAATAAAAAATTAATAACTTTGTACGATCTATATCGATGTGTAACAACTTGGGATAGAAACAAGAATCATATACAGGGTGATGGTTACGTTCAACTGAATCCAAGTCAATTTTTTTGATTGTTTTTCCATATACGATTAAGATAATAATTAGTATATATATAATTATATTAATAATAATAATAATAATAATTAATCATAATAATAATAAAAAATAAATAATAATTATAATCATATATATATCTGTACGTTTCGCATATACTTATATATATATATATATATATATATATATATATATATATATATATATATATATATATATATATATATATATATATATATATAATTGTGTTTATATATTTGTTTTAAATTCTTAATTTTGGAATTTAACAATTAAAAATATATTAATACTATTAATACTACTAATAATAATATAACTAACAATAATATTATTGATAAAGGAATTAGCAATAATAAATGATAATTAATAATATGATAATATTAATATTAATAAAAATGATGATTTTTAGTAATAATAATAATAAATAATCATAACAATAATCAAAGTTTTATCTTTAATCATCCTTATAATAATTTTTCTATTTAATATCTTAAATTTAATAATCATAAATTTTTAATTAAAATTATAACAATAATAATAACATTAATATTATTAATACTGATATTGATATTAATGGTAATAATGAAAGTAATACTAATATTACTATAATAACTATATTTTTAATTTGTAGTTACTTTTAATATATTAATATTACATATTGTTAATTATGTAACAATATATATCATATAATAGCATATATTTAATATTTTATTTATTACAATATACATATAATCATCAGTTATATATGAAAATCATATTCATATATATATATATATATATATATATATATATATATATATATATATATATATATATATATATATATATATATATATTCGTTTTTATGTTACACTAAATTAATTTTATATCTTAGTTTACATATCTAGTTTTAATGTTTAATTTATAATTTTAAGAATTTCAATTTATTATATGTACTTTCATTCATATATATATATATATATATATATATATATATATATATATATATATATATATATATATATATATATATGTGTGTGTGTGTGTGTGTGTGTGTGTGTGTGTATGTGTGTGTTTTTTACAAATAATTGTTCGTGAATCGTCGAGCACGGTCAAAGGGTAATTGATTAAATAAACACATTTCAAAGTTTTTGTGATTTCAACATTTCAGACTTTGCTTATCGTGTCGGACACATTAAATCATTTAAGATAAAGTTTAAATTTGATCAGAAATTTCTGGGTTGTCACATTACTGAAGTTATGTTTCAAACAGGATCAAAAACAGGTAAAAATTGCAGAAAAGGCTACGAAGCCACCGACATAGATACAAAGGAGCCGTCGGCTTGGGCAGAATATTCAAGAATGTTCTAGAATTTATAACATAATTTGATGAACTTGTTGACCAAGCAAATGCAGTTAAAGCCGCCGGCCTGAATCACACGGTTTTATTAACTTGCTGACCAAGTTCAAGCTAAAAATGGAAACAGAATCAAAGAGATTGCCGGATATTTGATTTCGCCGGCCTGCTACCAACGCCGGTGGCTTAACTTTGATGGTTACGCGTTTGTGTGCTTGCGGCCTAAGTTAAACTCGTAAAAGGAGTCACCGACCCACGGAAGCAGCCGGCTTCCCAATGAAGCCATCGGCTTGGCCACCGTTTCTAAAAAGTATAAATAGAGGCCTTCTGTATCAGTTTTAGATAGATCAGTTTCGTTTTTCTTTTAGGGTTTTCTCAAAATCATGAAAACTCTTAGATTAGGCTTTATTTTTAATTGTAATCAAGATTATCAAAGTTATTAATTCAAGTTTCTTTCATCTACCTTTTTGAGGTATGATCCTATCTTTATATTACCGTTTGTTCTATTTTATTTACTTTAATTGCTTCTATTCGTCTACCATTATGAACTAAACGTTCGTAGTAGTTACTTGGACGAAAACTAAACTTTGTCTGGGAATCAGATGAAGCCGCCAGCTTCACCAGTCCAAGCCGCCGGCTTGACTGGAACAAAACCGCCGGCATTGTGCTTCATTCCATACAGTTTTTGGTTCTTTTCTAGATCTGTATGGTCGACTTTCTGTAATGATATTAAAACTTTTTTGAATCTGTTATGCTTTAATATACTTGATTGCCATGCTTAAAGATTAGATAACATGATTTTATGATTGATTAGTACGTAATCCGATGATCTATTATTCGATTCATGCTACTTGTTTAGATCTAGTCAATCAAACTTGTCAAATTGAATTGCATGCAACTAGGTTAAACAACGTAATAGTGATAAATTTGTTTAATTTGAAATACGCTTATATAATAGAGTTTGATATTTTTAGGCTTAATCGAAGATCCTTTGTTTGGATATGTTTAATTAATGATTGCATGAAAACTTAGTAGTAATTGACTTTCAGCTAGTAACTTGAGTTGATCTACTTGCTGTTTAATAGCTTGTATAATTTGTTAGTCTATTTGCATGTTGATCCGCATCTGACGTTAATATGTATCATGTAATTGAATTGAACATGAAGAATTGAGATATTAGTTATGCACATCACATATCTAGCATATGCTTTAAGTCCTACTTATTGAATGATATGCAATGCCTATCTTAACCTGATTAGAGATAATAGTTGGTCTATGATTATTATCTTGACTGGTGTTAATATAAGTCATGAAACTTGCCTAATATGATTTCCGTACAAGTTATTTGTCCATGTAACTACTTTTGTTTATAATTTTTTATTTTAATCTTTATTTATTGCTTTATTATTTTGTTATTCAATTCATTAAGAACGTATCTTCAATTGTCTCTTTCCTAAGTGATAATATTCAAAACCTAAACAACAACCAAAAACATAAATATGTATTTCTAATTCTTTAATATGTAACAACCCAACCAGTATTTCCATACGATAAATTTTTTTTTTTTATAATACACATTTACGCGCCAATTAAATATGTAAACCATTCCACAATTCCATTTAAACGTACATCAATTTAAATGTTTACAAAAGGCACAAAGGCCATTAATTAAGTTCAATAAAAGTTTGACCCACTACAACCATAGTTTATAATCCAAACGACACTCGAGCATGGTTTGGGGCTAAACTACCCAAAATGGCAGGCCAACTTCAAAAGCTATCCCAAAAGCACCCCCTGTCAACATAAACGGGAGACCACTAATCCAACCGTATGCCCTTACCCTTATCCAAGCCGGAACCTATAAAATGGTAAACAACGAGAGGGTAAGCAAGGCTTAGTGAGTGCAACAATTATACATACATATATATAACCTACTTACTTGCAAACACTCACCAAATCCGCATACATACTAGTTACATAATTAGCATACCTTTCACATGTATAACGTTAAGTACCACGATTACAAGGCTAGTATAATAATAGCGTATAACACAACAATACAATATGCTAAAACATAAGTATAACGATGATGTTCACAACATCCATAGTACTCAAGATCTCAAGGCTAGCCCAACGAATGGTATCGTCAACATCGAACTTAAATCCCATTCGCCTACATTAATGTGGTATCGTCAACACCGAACTTTAAACCCACATATGAGGTATCGTCAGCAACGAACTTTAAACCCTCATCAACGTCACTAAATAATCGTATGGCATCGTCAACATCGAACTTTAATTCCATTCGTATGAGGTATCATCAACAACGAACTTTAAACCCTCATCAACAACAATATACTCTAGGGTATGGTATCGTCAACAACGAACTTTAACCCATACCTCACAAGTAAATAAATTATATACATACATATATAATTATTCCACTCACCTTATCGTCTTCGGTGAATTAGGAAGTAAGCTCGCAAACTTCAAAGTAAAGCACCTATTGTAATGACCCGAACTTTTCCATGTTAATATATATATTAAATGAAATTGTTATTTACATGATTAAGTGTTTCTAACATGTTAAGCAATCAAACTTGTTAAGACTTGATTAATTGAAATAGGTTTCATATAGACAATTGACCACCCAAGTTGACCGGTGATTCACGAACGTTAAAACTTGTAAAAACTATATGATGACATATATAAGGATATATATATAGTTAACATGATATTATGATAAGTAAACATATCATTAAGTATATTAACAATGAACTACATATGTAAAAACAAGACTACTAACTTAATGATTTTGAAACGAGACATATATGTAACGATTATTGTTGTAACGACATTTAATGTATATATATATCATATTAAGAGATATTTATACATCATAATATCATGATAATATAATAATTTAAATTCTCATTTGATATTATAAACATTGGGTTAACAACACTTAACAAGATCGTTAACCTAAAGGTTTCAAAACAACACTTACATGTAACGACTCAGTTAAAATGTATATACATGTAGTGTTTTAATATGTATTCATACACTTTTGAAAGACTTCAAGACACTTATCAAAATACTTCTACTTAACAAAAATGCTTACAATTACATCCTCGTTCAGTTTCATCAACAATTCTACTCGTATGCACCCATATTCGTACTCGTACAATACACAGCTTTTAGATGTATGTACTATTGGTACATACACTCCAATGATCAGCTCTTAGCAGCCTATGTGAGTCACCTAACACATGTGGGTACCATCATTTGGCAACTAGCATGAAATGTCTCATAAAATTACAAAAATATGAGTAATCATTCATGAATTATTTACATGTAAACAAAATTACATATCCTTTATATCTAATCCATACACCAACGACCAAAAACACCCACAAACACTTTCATTCTTCAATTTTCTTCATCTAATTGATCTCTCTCAAGTTCTATCTTCAAGTTCTAAGTGTTCTTCATAAATTCCAAAAGTTCTAGTTTCATAAAATCAAGAATACTTCCAAGATTGCAAGTTTACTTCCAAGTTTTCTAAATCCATTCCAAGTAATCATCCAAGATCAAGAAACCTTTGTTAATTACAGTAGGTTATCTTTCTAATACAAGGTAATAATCATATTCAAACTTTAATTCAATTTCTATAACTATAACAATCTTATTTCGAGTGGAAATCTTACTTGAAATTGTTTTCGTGTCATGATTCTGCTTCAAGAACTTTCAAGCCATCCAAGGATCCTTTGAAGCTAGATCTATTTTTTCTCATTTCCAGTAGGTTTATTCAAGGAACTTGAGGTAGTAATGATGTTCATAACATCATTCGATTCATACATATAAAGCTATCTTATTCGAAGGTTTAAACTTGTAATCACTAGAACATAGTTTAGTTAATTCTAAACTTGTTCGCAAATAAAAGTTAATCCTTCTAACTTGACTTTTAAAATCAACTAAACACATGTTCTATATCTATATGATATGCTAACTTAATGATTTAAAACCTCAAAACACGAAAAACACCGTAAAACCGGATTTATGCCGTCGTAGTAACACCGCGGGCTGTTTTGGGTTAGTTAATTAAAAACTATGATAAACTTTGATTTAAAAGTTGTTATTCTGGAAAAATGATTTTTATTATGAACATGAAACTATATCCAAAAATTATGGTTAAACTCAAAGTGGAAGTATGTTTTCTAAAATGGTCATCTAGACGTCGTTCTTTCGACTGAAATGACTACCTTTATAAAAATGACTTGTAACTTATTTTTCCGACTATAAACCTATACTTTTCTATTTAGATTCATAAAATAGAGTTCAATATGAAACCATAGCAATTTGATTCACTCAAAACGGATTTGAAATGAAGAAGTTATGGGTAAAACAAGATTGGATAATTTTTCTCATTTTAGCTACGTGAAAATTGGTAACAAATCTACTCCAACCATAACTTAATCAACTTGTATTGTATATTATGTAATCTTGAGATACCATAGACACGTATAAAATGTTTCGACCTATCATGTCGACACATCTATATATATTTCGGAACAACCATAGACACTCTATATGTGAATGTTGGAGTTAGCTATACAGGATTGAGGTTGATTCCAAAATATATATAGTTTGAGTTGTGATCAATACTGAGATACGTATACACTGGGTCGTGGATTGATTCAAGATAATATTTATCGATTTATTTCTGTACATCTAACTGTGGACAACTAATTGTAGGTTACTAACGATGACAGCTGACTTAATAAACTTAAAACATCAAAATATATTAAAAGTGTTGTAAATATATTTTGAACATACTTTGATATATATGTATATATTGTTATAGGTTCGTGAATCAACCAGTGGCCAAGTCTTACTTCCCGACGAAGTAAAAATCTGTGAAAGTGAGTTATAGTCCCACTTTTAAAATCTAATATTTTTGGGATGAGCATACATGCAGGTTTTATAAATGATTTACAAAATAGACACAAGTACGTGAAACTACATTCTATGGTTGAATTATCAAAATCGAATATGCCCCTTTTTATTAAGTCTGGTAATCTAAGAATTAGGGAACAGACACCCTAATTGACGCGAATCCTAAAGATAGATCTATCGGGCCCAACAAGCCCCATCCAAAGTACCGGATGCTTTAGTACTTCGAAATTTATATCATGTCCGAAGGAGGATCCCGGAATGATGGGGATATTCTTATATATGCATCTTGTTAATGTCGGTTACCAGGTGTTCACCATATGAATGATTTTTATCTCTATGTATGGGATGTGTATTGAAATATGAAATCTTGTGGTCTATTATTATGATTTGATATATATAGGTTAAACCTATAACTCACCAACATTTTTGTTGACGTTTTAAGCATGTTTATTCTCAGGTGATTATTAAGAGCTTCCGCTGTCGCATACTTAAATAAGGACGAGATTTGGAGTCCATGCTTGTATGATATTGTGTAAAAACTGCATTCAAGAAACTTATTTTGTTGTAACATATTTGTATTGTAAACCATTATGTAATGGTCTTGTATAAACAGGATATTTTAGATTATCATTATTTGATAATCTACGTAAAGCTTTTTAAACCTTTATTGATGAAATAAAGGTTATGGTTTGTTTTAAAATGAATGAAGTCTTTGAAAAACGTCTCATATAGAGGTCAAAACCTCGCAACGAAATCAATTAATATGGAACGTTTTTAATCAATAAGAACGGGACATTTCAGTTGGTATCCGAGCGTTGGTCTTAGAGAACCAGAATTTTGCATTAGTGTGTCTTATCGAGTTTGTTAGGATGCATTAGTGAGTCTGGACATCGACCGTGTTTACTTGAAAAATGATTGCTTAACAAATTTTGTTGGAAACTATATATTTTTAACATGTGAATATTATGTGATATATTAATCTCTTAACGCGTTTGATATTATGTGATAGATGTCTACCTCTAGAACAAGTCCCATTGACTCACCTAATAATAATGAAGAGTCAAATGTAAATTGGAATGATTCGTGGACTGATTCACAAGTTCCCGAAGAGGAACCGGAAGAAGAGTCGGAACCGGAAGAAGAATCGGAACCGGAAGAAGAATCGGAACCGGAGGAGGAAATAGAACCGGTGGAGGAAATAATAAAACGGTTAAGTAAAAGAAAATCCTCAACCAACCGACCAAGGTTAATTATGGTCAATGGTGTTTCCGCCAAGGAAGCAAAATATTGGGAGGATTACCAATTCTCCTATGAATCGGATTCCGACAAGAATTCCGATGATGTTATAGAAATTACCCCAACTGAATTTAAAAAGGCAAAAGAAAATAATAAGGGAAAGGGCATAAAAATAGAGAAATCTAATTCCAACCCCGATGAACTTTATATGTATCGTCAACCCCCGAAGTCCTTAAGTTGTAACAATGACTCGGGAACCTCTAAACCACCAGGTTTTTCTAAGCCAATGTGGAAAACGACGGCTCGTATTATGGGAACATCATATATCCCTAGAAACTTGGCAAAACGAACCAAAACCGAAGAAGAAGAAACGAGCGAGTCGGAATAAGATAGTTGTATTCGTGTGGTGTAATATATGTAATATCGTGTGCTTATGCTTTATGATATATGTAAAAATTGCATGTATTAATAAGTATTTTTTTATGAATCTAACTCTTGTCTATTTTACAGTATAAAAACACAAAATGGATAGACAACCCAATATTTTAAGAGACCTACCCGGAGACATGATTGATGAAATCTTATCTAGAGTCGGTCAGAATTCTTCGGCACAACTATTTAAGGCGAGATCAGTTTGTAAGACATTCGAAGAACGTTCTAAGAATGCCTTGGTTTATAAAAGGCTTTCGTTCGAAAGATGGGGGATATCACATTGGGAAATCCATAAGTTACGATGTGTTTACTTTGACGCATATATTGCAGGGAACCCAAATGCTATTTTATGCAATGGGTTAAGAAATTATTTTGACTCAATATATCCGAATATTGGACTTCGTGATTTAGAAAAAGCGGCTAACATGCAACATAAAGAAGCATGTTATGCTTACGGATTAGTAATGTTCGCTTCTCACCAAAGTGAGAACAAGAACATCGGGCTACAACTATTAAACAAAACGTTCCCACAAGTGACGGAGTCGGTAATTGGGGTAAGAAATGAGGTTTTTAGATTGTTACGGGACTGTTGGACATTACGTAACCCTCGTCCCTTAGACGACGTTACAACACGCTGTCTTATCAACGGCCATAACGGTTATGTTTCACAAGACCAAGGATGGGAAGTAATCCTAGTAAACCAGAATGCATGACTTGTTTCTAGACGTATGAATTACGTGTCTTTATTGCCTTTGCTGAACGACTTGTGTACTAGCTAGAATTATCTTCACAACCATCTTGTATCAAATTTATTGTGTGTTATATTTCATGCTATATGTAAAATAAGCTGTATTGTAAGTTTGTAAAATATTGTGTAAAAGTTTGAACGCGAAATATTATTATAATCAGTTTTTCATATAGAATTGTAGTAGTTGAATTGTATATTAGCTACTAAGTATGAACTTAACGGGTAGGTACTACCCGAATTTAAACTTATAAAACGCTAATATGAAGAAAACGCTTTTATAAATGAGTTCATATTATGCTACGAAATACTATTAACTACTCTTAATATTCTGTATGATTAACTTGTTCCATTTGACTATTTTGAAGGAAATGGCACTGACTACTCGACACACCGTGAATATGAATGAAGAGGAATTCCGTACTTTTCGAGCTTCAAACATAGCCGCAGTACAAGCTGCGCTACATACCAACAATAACCTTGGATCTAGCAGTATAGGAAATCATGTAGGATGCACCTACAAAGAATTCACTGCCTGCAAACCTTTGGAATTTGATGGAACAGAAGGACCGATCGGATTGAAATGGTGGACCGAGAAGGTCGAATCGGTGTTTGCCATAAGTAAGTGTACTGAAGAGGGCAAAGTGAAGTACGCTACGCATACCTTCACAGGTTCTGCGTTAACATGGTGGAATACCTATCTAGAGCAAGTGGGACAAGATGATGCATACGCACTACCGTGGTCAGCATTCAAGCACTTGATGAACGAGAAGTACCGTCCCAGAACCGAGGTCAATAAGCTCAAGACAGAACTTAGAGGGTTACGAACCCAAGAATTTGATATTACCACGTACGAAATACGATTCACATAATTGTGCCTATTGTGTCCGGGAGCGTTCGAAGATGAGGAAGAGAAGATCGACGCGTTTGTGAAAGGATTACCAGAAAGAATCCAAGAAGATATAAGTTCACACGAGCCCGTCTCCATACAACAGGCATGTAGAATGGCTCACAAACTAGTGAACCAGATTGAAGAAAGAATTAAAGAACAGACTGCTGAAGAGACCAATGTGAAGCAAGTCAAACGAAAGTGGGAGGAAAACAGTGATAAGAATCACCAATACAAAAACAACAGCAATTACAACAATAATCGCAACAATTATCCCAACAAGCGCAACATCAATCGCAACTACAACAAAGGGCCCAACAACAACAACAACAACAACAGCAACTACAACAATCATCCCAACAACAATAATAACCGCAACAAAAACAACAATCAGAAGCAGCTATGCCAAAGGTGTGAAAAGTATCACTCGGGGTTCTGCACCAAAATTTGCAACAAGTGTAAAAGAAATGGTCATAGCGCGGCGAAGTGTGAGGTCTACGGACCAGGGGTTAATAGAACAAAAGGAACAAATGGTGTCGGAACGAGTAATGGCGGAGCAAGTAGTGTCGGAGCAAGTTATGCCAATGTAGTTTGTTATAAATGTGGAAAACCAGGCCATATTATTAGAAATTGCCCGAACCAGGAGAACACGAATGGACAAGGCCGCGGAAGAGTTTTCAATATTAATGCGGCAGAGGCACATGAAGACCCGGAGCTTGTTACGGGTACGTTTCTTATTGACAATAAATCTGCTTACGTTTTATTTGATTTGGGTGCGGATAGAAGCTATATGAGTAGAGATTTTTGTGCTAAATTAAGTTGTCCATTGACGCCTTTGGATAGTAAATTTTTACTCGAATTAGCAAATGGTAAATTAATTTCAGCAGATAATCTATGTCGGAATCGAGAAATTAAACTGGTTAGCGAAACATTTAAGATTGATTTGATACCAGTAGAGTTAGGGAGTTTTGATGTGATAATCGGTATGGACTGGTTGAAAGAAGTGAAAGCAGAGATCGTTTGTTACAAAAATGCAATTCGCATTATACGAGAAAAAGGAAAACCCTTAATGGTGTACGGAGAAAAGGGCAACACGAAGCTACATCTTATTAGTAATTCGAAGGCACAAAAACTAATAAGAAAAGGTTGCTATGCTGTTCTAGCACACGTCGAGAAAGAACAAACTGAAGAAAAGAGCATCAATGATGTTCCCATTGCAAAAGAATTTCCCGATGTATTTCCGAAAGAATTACCGGGATTACCCCCACATCGATCCGTTGAATTTCAAATAGATCTTGTACCAGGAGCTGCACCAATAGCTCGTGCTCCTTACAGACTCGCACCCAGGGAGACGAAAGAACTGCAAAGTCAATTACAAGAACTTTTAGAGCGTGGTTTCATTCGACCAAGCACATCACCGTGGGGAGCTCCTGTTTTGTTTGTCAAGAAGAAAGATGGTACATTCAGGTTGTGTATCGACTACCGAGAGTTGAACAAACTTACCATCAAGAACCGCTACCCACTACCGAGAATCGACGACTTATTTGATCAACTACAAGGATCGTCAGTTTATTCAAAGATTGACTTACGTTCCGGGTATCATCAAATGTTGGTGAAAGAAGATGATATTCCAAAGACTGCTTTCAGAACACGTTATGGTCATTACGAGTTTATGGTCATGCCGTTTGGTTTAACTAATGCACCAGCTGTGTTCATGGACCTTATGAACCGAGTGTGTGGACCATACCTTGACAAGTTTGTCATTGTTTTCATTGATGACATACTTATTTACTCAAAGAATGACCAAGAACACGGTGAACATTTGAGAAAGGTGTTAGAAGTATTGAGGAAGGAAGAATTGTACGCTAAGTTTTCAAAGTGTGCATTTTGGTTGGAAGAAGTTCAATTCCTCGGTCACATAGTGAACAAAGAAGGTATTAAGGTGGATTCGACAAAGATAGAAACTGTTGAAAAGTGGGAAACCCCGAAAACTCCGAAACACATACGCCAGTTTTTAGGACTAGCTGGTTACTACAGAAGGTTCATCCAAGACTTTTCCAGAATAGCAAAACCCTTGACTGCATTAACGCATAAAGGGAAGAAATTTGAATGGAATGATGAACAAGAGAAAGCGTTTCAGTTATTGAAGAAAAAGCTAACTACGGCACCTATATTGTCATTGCCTGAAGGGAATGATGATTTTGTGATTCATTGTGACACATCAAAGCAAGGTCTCGGTTGTGTATTAATGCAACGAACGAAGGTGATTGCTTATGCGTCTAGACAATTGAAGATTCACGAGCAAAATTATACGACGCATGATTTGGAATTAGGCGCGGTTGTTTTTGCATTAAAGACTTGGAGGCACTACTTATATGGGGTCAAAAGTATTATATATACCGACCACAAAAGTCTTCAACACATATTTAATCAGAAACAACTGAATATGAGGCAGCGTAGGTGGATTGAATTATTGAATGATTACGACTTTGAGATTCGTTACCACCCGGGGAAGGCAAATGTGGTAGCCGACGCCTTGAGCAGGAAGGACAGAGAACCCATTCAAGTAAAATCTATGAATATAATGATTCACACTAACCTTACTACTCAAATAAAGGAGGCGCAACAAGGAGTTTTAAAAGAGGGAAATTTAAAGGATGAAATACCCAAAGGATCGGAGAAGCATCTTAATATTCGGGAAGACGAAACCCGGTATAGGGCTGAAAGAATTTGGGTACCAAAATTTGGAGATATGAGAAAAATGGTACTTAGAGAAGCTCATAAAACTAGATACTCAATACATCCTGGAACGGGGAAGATGTACAAGGATCTCAAGAAACATTTTTGGTGGCCGGGTATGAAAGCCGATGTTGCTAAATACGTAGGAGAATGTTTGACGTGTTCTAAGGTCAAAGCTGAGCATCAGAAACCATCAGGTCTACTTTAACAACCCGAAATCCCGGAATGGAAATGGGATTCCCGTAGGAGAATTTATTACGGTCATGACACCAACCGCTGTACATAACACTTTCCACGTCTTGAATTTGAAGAAATATTTTGCTAAAGAAGATCTCACTATTCCGTTAGATGAAATCCAAATCAACGAAAAACTTCAATTCATCGAAGAACCCGTCGAAATAATGGATCGTGAGGTTAAAAGACTTAAGCAAAACAAGATACCAATTGTTAAGGTTCGATGGAATGCTCGTAGAGGACCCGAGTTCACCTGGGAACGAGAAGATCAGATGAAGAAGAAATACCCGCATTTAATTCCAGAAGATACGTCAACACCTCCAACTGCTTAAAATTTCGGGATGAAATTTATTTAACGGGTAGGTACTGTAGTGACCCGAACTTTTCCATGTTTATATATATATTAAATGAAATTGTTATTTACATGATTAAGTGTTTCTAACATGTTAAGGAATCAAACTTGTTAAGACTTGATTAATTGAAATAGGTTTCATATAGACAATTGACCACCCAAGTTGCCCGGTGATTCACGAACGTTAAAACTTGTAAAAACTATATGATGACATATATAAGGATATATATATAGTTAACATGATATTATGATAAGTAAACATATCATTAAGTATATTAACAATGAACTACATATGTAAAAACAAGACTACTAACTTAATGATTTTGAAACGAGACATATATGTAACGATTATTGTTGTAACGACATTTAATGTATATATATCATATTAAGAGATATTTATACATCATAATATCATGATAATATAATAATTTAAAATCTCATTTGATATTATAAACATTGGGTTAACAACACTTAACAAGATCGTTAACCTAAAGGTTTCAAAACAACACTTACATGTAACGACTAACGATGACTTAACGACTCAGTTAAAATGTATATACATGTAGTGTTTTAATATTTATTCATACACTTTTTAAAGACTTCAAGACACTTATAAAAATACTTCTACTTAACAAAAATGCTTACAATTACATCCTCGTTCAGTTTCATCAACAATTCTACTCGTATGCACCCGTATTCGTACTCGTACAATACACAGCTTTTAGATGTATGTACTATTGGTATATACACTCCAATGATCAGCTCTTAGCAGCCCATGTGAGTCACCTAACACATGTGGGAACCATCATTTGGCAACTAGCATGAAATGTCTCATAAAATTACAAAAATATGAGTAATCATTCATGACTTATTTACATGAAAACAAAATTACATATCCTTTATATCTAATCCATACACCAACGACCAAAAACACCCACAAACACTTTCATTCTTCAATTTTCTTCATCTAATTGATCTCTCTCAAGTTCTATCTTCAAGTTCTAAGTGTTCTTCATAAATTCCAAAAGTTCTAGTTTCATAAAATCAAGAATACTTCCAAGATTGCAAGTTTACTTCCAAGTTTTCTAAATCCATTCCAAGTAATCATCCAAGATCAAGAAACCTTTGTTACTTACAGTAGGTTATCTTTCTAATACAAGGTAATAATCATATTCAAACTTTAATTCAATTTCTATAACTATAACAATCTTATTTCGAGTGGAAATCTTACTTGAAATTGTTTTCGTGTCATGATTCTGCTTCAAGAACTTTCAAGCCATCCAAGAATCCTTTGAAGCTAGATCTATTTTTTCTCATTTCCAGTAGGTTTATCCAAGGAACTTTAGGTAGTAATGATGTTCATAACATCATTCGATTCATACATATAAAGCTATCTTTTTCGAAGGTTTAAACTTGTAATCACTAGAACATAGTTTAGTTAATTCTAAACTTGTTCGCAAATAAAAGTTAATCCTTCTAACTTGACTTTTAAAATCAACTAAACACATGTTCTATATCTATATGATATGCTAACTTAATGATTTAAAACCTGGAAACACGAAAAACACCGTAAAACCGGATTTACGCCGTCGTAGTAACACCGCGGGCTGTTTTGGGTTAGTTAATTAAAAACTATGATAAACATTGATTTAAAAGTCGTTATTCAGGAAAAATGATTTTTATTATGAACATGAAACTATATCCAAAAATTATGGTTAAACTCAAAGTGGAATTATGTTTTCTAAAATGGTCATCTAGACGTCGTTCTTTCGACTGAAATTACTACCTTTACAAAAATGACTTGTAACTTATTTTTCCGACTATAAACCTATACTTTTCTGTTTATATTCATAAAATAGAGTTCAATATGAAACCATAGCAATTTGATTCACTCAAAACGGATTTAAAATGAAGAAGTTATGGGTAAAACAAGATTAGATAATTTTTCTCATTTTAGCTACGTGAAAATTGGTAACAAATCTATTCCAACCATAACTTAATCAACTTGTATTGTATATTATGTAATCTTGAGATACCATAGACACGTATACAATGTTTCGACCTATCATGTCGACACATCTATATATATTTCGGAACAACCATAGACACTCTATATGTGAATGTTGGAGTTAGCTATACAGGGTTGAGGTTGATTCCAAAATATATATAGTTTGAGTTGTGATCAATACTGAGATACGTATACACTGGGTCGTGGATTGATTCAAGATAATATTTATCGATTTATTTCTGTACTTCTAACTGTGGACAACTACTTGTAGGTTACTAACGAGGACAGCTGACTTAATAAACTTAAAACATCAAAATATATTAAAAGTGTTGTAAATATATTTTGAACATACTTTAATATATATGTATATATTGTTATAGGTTCGTGAATCAACCAATGGCCAAGTCTTACTTCCCGACGAAGTAAAAATCTGTGAAAGTGAGTTATAGTCCCACTTTTAAAATCTAATATTTTTGGGATGAGAATACATGCAGGTTTTATAAATGATTTACAAAATAGACACAAGTACGTGAAACTACATTCTATGGTTGAATTATCGAAATCGAATATGCCCCTTTTTATTAAGTCTGGTAATCTAAGAATTAGGGAACAGACACCCTAATTGACGCGAATCCTAAAGATAGATCTATTGGGCCTAACAAACCCCATCCAAAGTACCGGATGCTTTAGTACTTCGAAATTTATATCATATCCGAAGGGTGTCCCGGAATGATGGGGATATTCTTATATATGCATCTTGTTAATGTCGGTTACCAGGTGTTCACCATATGAATGATTTTTATCTCTATGTATGGGATGTGTATTGAAATATGAAATCTTGTGGTCTATTGTTACGATTTGATATATATAGGTTAAACCTATAACTCACCAACATTTTTGTTGACGTTTAAAGCATGTTTATTCTAAGGTAAATACTAAGAGCTTCCGCTGTTGCATACTAAAATAAGGACAAGATTTGGAGTCCATGTTTGTATGATATTGTGTAAAAACTGCATTCAAGAAACTGATTTCGATGTAACATATTTGTATTGTAAACCATTATGTAATGGTCGTGTGTAAACAGGATATTTTAGATTATCATTATTTGATAATCTACATAAAGCTTTTTAAACCTTTATTTATGAAATAAAGGTTATGGTTTGTTTTAAAATGAATGCAGTCTTTGAAAAACGTCTCATATAGAGGTCAAAACCTCGCAACGAAATCAATTAATATGGAACGTTTTTAATCAATAAGAACGGGACATTTCACCTATTACATTATGCATATAATTAATGTGATGACCCGGGAATTTCCGACCAAATTTAAACTTAATCTTTACATGATCTCGACACGATAAGCAAAGTCTGTCAAATTGAATCTCAAAAACTTTGAAGTGTTTCATATATTCAATTGACCTTCGACTGTTCTCGACGATTCACGAACAACTATTTGTAAATAAATATGTGTAAATATAAGTATTGATAATAATTTGAGATTATAAGAATATAATTTAAACTTTGAAATTAAATATATAAAATAGTAAATAAGATAATCAAATTACTATTTTATATATATATATATATATATATATATATGTGTGTGTGTGTGTGTGTGTGTGTGTGTGTGTGTGTGTGTGTGTGTGTGTGTGTGAATATGTATTATATAATTATTAAACGTTACATGATCACTATATTCTAATACTAATATCTCTATTTACAAAGTTAAAGATATAAATGTTATATTAATATTATTATATTTTCATTATTAATATTAGCATTAATATTAATACTAATATATTATTATGGATACATCTAATTTGTTATATCATTATAATTGGTAGTAAAATTTATAATTTAATGTTATTATAATTATTTATTATTATTATCATCATTTTTATCAATATCAATATTATTATTATTATTATTATTATTATTATTATTATTATTATTATTATTATTATTATTATTATTATTATTATTATTATTATTATTATTATTATTATTATTAATATCATTAGTTATATTAGGAATTAATACAATCTATTATTATTATCAATAATAATATAATTATTATCATTTTATTGATTAATATTATCGTTATAATAAATTATTATTATTAATATAATTGTTAATTATTAATTATTAATAAATTCGATAAAATCATGCGTATGGAATCAAAATCAGATTTAGGTCTGTATCATGCTTTTTTGCGTTTGTTTCTTGACTACAAATCCTCTATTACAGGTTCCATTACAAAATAGAAGACTCCAAAAATCTGTCATATATCATTGTCTTATTTATTTATTTTCTTTTCCTTTTCCTCTGACTTCATATCTATGGAAGATTTAGTGTCGACACCTATTTTCAAATTATAACAGTCAAATTCCTCGAATTATTGGAGAATAATTCTGTCATCAATTATCATTATCAATCATAAATATCAGTAACCCAATAGGATTCGAAAGAAAATCAAACAGAAAAAATAAATAAAACCACCGGTCCTCTGTTTATTCAACTTTTTACCCATAATTCAAAAACGAACCAACTAACCACCATCTTCACTTGTTCTAGATATAGTTTAGAGAAACCCAAAGCACCATCAATCTTCATCAAACAAAACCCAAGACATTACCTCCAAGCTGCCACTGTTCGTTTCCTTCTCTTTCTATTAGATGAACTAATGCACATACGAGAACACCAACACAAACACACACATATAATAATTAGTCGTTACTATTACCGTTAGGGATCGATTCAAACACTGAAGGTATCATCACCAAACCTGTAACAACGTTTGGTTACAACTGCAAATTCTACTTTTCTGGTTCAATCTTCATCCTAAGAACTCAATGAACAACATTAATTAACCCTCACCTTTATGACTAGCTTGGTAATTACTATCATGTTCTTGATCGACACCACCATCGAAATAAACACCTTCTGTATATTCTTTTTCTATTTCGGTCTAACCACTCGCCACCACTTGTTCAATTCATTCACAAACGAGTAGGATTTCTAGTGTGTTTACACTATTATCTATCAACCAACAACTCTATATATCAATTTATATATATACATATACACGGCATACATATACATAGACATAATCATACCCATGAATCTTCATTCCACCTTTTTTTTTCGACCTTCATGAAACTCACGATTCACCTGCCATTATTACAGCCATAAGTACTATAGCTCTTACCGTTACTGCTATCCAAATTCTTCTCTTCTTCTATTTTGAACGAGATAGCAACCACACCAAACAAACCCATTATTTTCTGTTTGTGTTCAATATGATGAATGGTGATGATGTATAATATAAAGCACAATGATGATGATTATATAAATAATGGGGTTGGTTGTGTCGGTTACAAGTGGAGGACACCTTTTCCCTTTATATCTTCTAGTCGTCTTTTCTGTTTGTGTAACCAACAAGAAGCTTTAATCGATAAGTGGGTTAGATAAATGTTATTTGGGCCGTGAACTTCTTATTTTACCTGTTGGGCTGTGTAACTTGAGGGTGTTGGGCCAAGAACTTTGCCTGGGCCGTAAGATGAGCCATGAGAATACATGTAAGATCCCATACCGTATTTTTTTTCCTGCTGCAAGCCATTTGATGCTATGCATCTTTTTCTGTCCAAAAATCATCTCACAAGAACACCCACGATGTTGAAATTGTTGTCTGAGTAATTCATGTTCGATGGGTATGGTGGGGTTAATCTCACGATGATGGTAGGTATAAAGAAGAGGACGGATGTATTGGATATAAGGATTTGATTCGTTAATTAAAATAGAATAGGATAGTGGAGCAGTGTGTGATGACCCGGAAATTTCCGACCAAATTTAAACCTAATCTTTATATGTTTCCGACACGATAAGCAAAGTCTGTAATGTTAAAATCTCAAAAACTTTGAACTGTGTCATGTAATCAATTACCCTTCGACTGTTCTCAACGATTCATGAACAACTATTTGTAAATAGATAACATATATATTTAAATAGGTATTTATAATTTGAAATATAATTTAGAATATTATATAATATGATTATTAGGATTTATATTGTAAAATAAAAAAAATAAAATGCGATTAATGGAAAACTATATTTAAGAATATATAGATATATATAAATATGTATATAAATATTACTTGTAAATATATAATGTTATATTAAATCTATTTGTTTAAAAATATATATATATATTTGTTTTAGTAATTAACTTTGTTATTTTAAAACTATTTGTATATAGAAAGAGAATATAAATGATTTCGAGCTTAATTAGTAAACGTCAGTAATACTCGGTTGATATTTCGTTAGCGTTCATATAGATTTAATATGAGTCTATGATGGATTAAAATAAAAGTTGAACTGTAAATCGATTACGAAGATTTTAGATTTGTTAAAAGTATTTTTACCTTTTTAAGTTTAAATATTAGTACTCCGTACATATAACTTGGAACAGAAAATAAATAATTTTTGAACCTTTTTGATCAGGTTTCAAATAGTTAATGAGTGAAATAATTAAATATACTTAATCTAAAAATTTGAGATTTTTAGAAACACTTTTATGTATTAACTGTTTAGCAATGGACACGATATTATATCCAGTTGATAGTGTCGGCAGATTTGCATTTTGATATTTGCACGTTGTTGATTATGCCATTTGTTTTCTTCTTCTTTCACTTTTGACTAAAGTTGCAATTATTATTATTTTTATTAATTATTAATTATTATAATTATATAAGATATATACATATACATACTTACATAATATATATAGATAACATATAGAAAGATAGATTGATAGACATTATTTGACATAACACAATTCACTCTTCTTCTACAATATCACAACTGCCACCTTCCATGACCACCTTCTTCCACCGGCTGCCATCAAACGCCAATCCACCATGAACACACTTCATAAACCATCACCATATATTTTTGTTTCCTTCAAAAACTTGAACCTCATATTCTACACATATGCATATACATAAGCAAATAGATATGCAAATACCCACAGAGCACCCTAGTCACCATTTTCTTCAATGATAACAACCACAATCGGCCAACCTCAGATCCTTCCCCCACGACTAAATAAGCACCGCTACCATAATCGAAACCCTCTTCCACGATACCACCTTATCACCCTCATCATGAATTTGATCACCATCACCATCACCATCTTTCATGAATATTTAGGTTCAACTAAAACATCACCACCGTTGCCATCTTCCTGCTGTAAATACACTGTTTCTATTTCTGTTTCAAAACACGAACCACATGCCATTTAATTGTGTTTCTATCTCAACCGACAGGGATGAAAATAATGATATATAATATATGAAGGATGATGGGTCACAATTTATATTTATATATATTATAAATTTGCCTTGCAAAGTGGGACTAGTTTTATATAAATGGTCGACCCATTCAACAGATTGAGTATAGGATTCTAAATTTTCCACTCAAAATCACTTTACTCAAAATCACTTTATTTGAAATCACTCGATACATATAGTTGCTGGACCACCATATACGCGTTCTTTTTTTTAGTTGTGGAGCATATGGGCAACTTGCAATATAAAATTCGGTTGTCATGAATCCTGGCCTACCAGTTTCTATTTCGTAACCTTCTTTTTATTTACAACCTAAAACATACTTGGGCCACACTTATTATTTGGATTATCATATTTCCATTTGGATCATTAAAAGTTTGGGATCACCATTTGATGGCCATGGGCCGTAAGTTTTTTTTGTTTTAATTTTTTTTTGCTCGGTATACACAACACACATTACGAAACATATATTTTTTTTTTATTTTCTTTACCTTCAATGAAACCATAAATGATATGTTATGATCATGAGAAAAAGAATGTTAACGATAAGGGAGGATGGTAGTTATATCGATAATGATGATCACGATTATAATCGTGATTATAGAGGATGTTTACCTTGTTGATGATGATAGGTTACGCGATCATGATGATGAATATGTATGATGAACATAACAATGTTAACGAGGATGAGTGGCTACAGTGACGATGATATTAGTGATATACCCTATGTACGATAAAGAGTAGAAGAGGATAAATGGTTTGGGTTTAGTTTATGAATAAGAAAAAGAAAAAGGATAATAGAAAAGGACGGATCAAATTAATTTAAGGGTTAAGTTCATCTGGAATGTAACCGATGGAGCATGAGTTTAAAGTGTTGTGTTTGAGCAAGAGGTCTGGTGTTCAAACCTAGGCTGTGGCAATAATTTTTAGGAAGCTTATTTAATTCCTTTAAGGTAGTATTATTTTATTATTATTATTATTATTGTTATAATTATTATTATTATTTTTACTATTATTAAAAATATTTTAATATAAATTTAACATACCTTTTGAATTTACATTATTAATATGTAATAACTAATTATTTCAAATATTGAAAATAAATATATTTAAGATATGTATTAAAATAACATATAAATTAAGATACATATAAACAAAGTATATATTAGAAATTGATATAAGATTTTATAAAAATAATATATAAATTTGTTTAATTGTTATTATGTGTATTAATATAAATAATTGATATAGGTTCGTGAATCCGAGGCCAACCCTATACTTGTTAAATGACGTTATATGTATTTTTACTACAAAATACATTAGGTGAGTTTCATTTGCTCCCTTTTACTCTTTACATTTATGGGACTGAGAATACATGCAAATGCTTTATTATCTGTTTTACAATATTTATATGCGTGAGTTTCATTTGCTCCCTTTTACTCTTTACATTTTTGGAACTGAGAATACATGCAAATGCTTTATTATCTGTTTTACAATATTTATATGCGTGAGTTTCATTTGCTCCCTTTTACTCTTTACATTTTTGGGACTGAGAATACATGCAAATGCTTTATTATCTGTTTTACAATATTTATATGCATGAGTTTCATTTGCTCCCTTTTACTCTTTACATTTTTGGGACTGAGAATACATGCAAATGCTTTATTATCTGTTTTACAATATTTATATGCGTGAGTTTCATTTGCTCCCTTTTACTCTTTACATTTTTGGGACTGAGAATACATGCAAATGCTTTATTATCTGTTTTACAATATTTATATGCGTGAGTTTCATTTGCTCCCTTTTACTCTTTACATTTTTGGGACTGAGAATACATGCAAATTCTTTATTATCTGTTTTACAATATTTATATGCGTGAGTTTCATTTGCTTCCTTTTACTCTTTACATTTTTGGGACTGAGAATACATGCAAATGCTTTATTATCTGTTTTACAATATTTATATGCGTGAGTTTCATTTGCTCCCTTTTACTCTTTACATTTTTGGGACTGAGAATACATGCAAATGCTTTATTATCTATTTTACAATATTTATATGCGTGAGTTTCATTTGCTCCCTTTTACTCTTTACATTTTTGGGACTGAGAATACATGCAAATGCTTTATTATCTGTTTTACAATATTTATATGCGTGAGTTTCATTTGTTCCTTTTTACTCTTCACATTTTTGGGACTGAGAATACATGCGCTGCTTTTATAAATGTTTTACGAAATAGACACAAGTAATCGAAACTACATTCTATGGTTGAATTATCGAAATCGAATATGCCCCTTTTTATTAAGTCTGGTAATCTAAGAATTAGGGAACAGACACCCTAATTGATGCGAACTCTAAAGATAGATCTATCGGGCCCAACAAGCCCCATCCAAAGTACCGGATGCTTTAGTACTTCGAAATTTATATCATGTCCGAAGGAGGATCCCGGAATGATGGGGATATTCTTATATACATATTGTGAATGTCGGTTACCAGGTGTTCAATCCATATGAATGATATTTTGTCTCTATGCATGGGACGTATATTTATGAGAAATGAAAATCTTGTGGTCTATTAAAATGTTGGAAATGATTATTTATGTTAAACTAATGAACTCACCAACCTTTTGGTTGACACTTTAAAGCATGTTTATTCTCAGGTATGAAAGAAATCTTCCGCTGTGCATTTGCTCATTTTAGGGACATTACTTGGAGTCATTAATGGCATATTTCAAAAGACGTTGCATTCCAGTCGTTGAGTTCATCAAGTTTATTATTAAGTCAATTATAGTTAGATATATTATGAAATGGTATGCATGACGTCAATTTGCAATGTAATGAAAGGTTGTCTTTTCAAAAACGAATGCAATGTTTGTAAAATGTATCATATAGAGGTCCAGTACCTCGCGATGTAATCAACTGTTGTGAATCGTTTATAATCGATATGGACTTCGTCCGGATGGATTTGGACGGGTCCTTTCAGTTGGTATCAGAGCGATGGTCTTAGCGAACCAGGTCTTGCATTAGTGTGTCTAACTGATAGTTGTTAGGATGCATTAGTGAGTCTGGACTTCGACCGTGTCTGCATGTCAAAAGTTTTGCTTATCATTTTTATCGGAAATCATCTTCTTATCATCCTTAGGAAATTACATGCTCATTATTCTTAGTCTAGACACGTTTTACTGCATTTACTGCATGAATAGTGTATAGACAAAATTCATATCTTAGCATATCTGTTACTTCATATCTCAGCGTATCTGTTACTGTAACTTTGCCTGACGACTTCCGTAGATTCCTCAGTAATTTATGGGATTTTAGTATTATATATGCATATGTAAATTATGTATTGCAGGGTACTAATCTACATCCTATAATCCATTTCTTATCGAAAAATCCTTTATCTGATCGTACAAGATGAATCCTGCAACCAGTTCGAGTCCCTCAGATTCTGTTAGCTATTCCGATAGTTCTTCCGACAGCTATTCCGACATAGATGTTCACCTAAGCTCCGAAAACAGCGTCATCGGTATGAATCAACCAATCAGCCATTATCACTTCATCTGATGGGTTTGTAGTTGACTTAATTAATGGAAACGCGCAGAAGGCAATCCCTTCCATCAACCGAATTCACCTCTTGACAATGAACCTGAAGCGTTTACCAGCGAACCTGTTCGAGACACCATTTTCAGTCTCATTTCCAGGGTAACTCGATAAGATCATATTCTATCCACAATTCTGAACCTTATTCGTACGCTCGTTCCGACCGACAATCATTCTGGAGTAATAAGTCAACGAACTTCACACTCGAATAATCAATTCGGAGAATATGGTGCAAAATGTACCAGCTTCAGCAACATCACCGGCACCAACAGTACAATCAATAACAACACCAGTACCATCAACAATTCATGCTCCAATATTATCATCTGTACTTTGGGTATGATCTTCGTTCGACATGTCGAATATGTAATCTCTAAAGTTTTAAAGATTATTTATTCTAGTTCCAACCGAAAAGCAAATGAGTTTAATATTATATTAACTCATTAAATCCATGAATACATCTGAAGAAAATATATATGTATATATGTTTTCATAAAGATTGTAATTAAAAATTCTCTTGTACAAACTGTTAATGGTGAAAATATTTTAACGGGTAGGTAATACCCGAGGACTATTTAAATTTCACATTAATAGGTTACATTGTACATTCTTCGAATCTGTTTCAATAGTCATATACTATTCTACTTACATCCACCGATATACAAATCCGTTCACCACAGAATAACCATATTCATCCAATTACATATTTGGATTTTGACCTATCAGAATCCAACAAGTGGCATAATGAAGAAATAATGGACACAATAAAAATTGATTAGAAACAGATTAATTAACAATATGAAATTCTATTAAGAATCCACGCTAACAAAATCCTAGCTAACTGTTCCTAGCTAACTGTTAATTCCGTATTACATTTTATTTATCGCAATTTAATTATCGCAATTTAATTCTCGAAAATTTTATTTATTGTTATTTAATTTCTGTTATTTACTTTACGCACTTTATTTATCGTTATTTAAATTCTGTTATTTATTTTACGCACTTTAAATATCGGGACACGTATTCAAGGTTTTGACATATCATATCGACGCATCTATATATATTATTTGGAATCACCATAGACACTCTATATGCAGTAATGATCGAGTTCTCTATACAGGGTTGAGGTTGATTCTACAATAATATATATAATTTGAGTTGTGATCGAGTCTGAGACATGTACACGGGTCACGATACGTATTAATTAATTCGAATATTATATATTAAGCTATATATGAATTATTGGACTGTTAACTGTGGACTATCGACTGTGGACTAATGACATTGGACAATTAAAATGAATTAAAATATTGATTATAACATATGAAACTAAACATTTCTTCAAGTTTGCCACTTGATTTCATCTTAAACTTCATTTGTATCTTGACGATTACAATCTGCGTTCAAACCCTTCGTAACCCTTGAAAACACCTCAATCGAGAGGATGAACCAACCGCACTTCATCTACGTAAGAAGAAATTGATGCATATAGTTATGCACTTGAAAACTCTCGAAACCTGAGTAAACGTTTAACACGTATCTGTGCTAATTCCTTTAGTGTTATTATTACCCAAAATAACTTGGTAATTCCTTTCAAAGTAGCAAATTTTGTCACAGCTCCGGCAAGTCAACTTCGACTTTTCGTTCGAAACAACCTTATTATCACCTTGATTTATATGTATGTTTTTTTTATTGATACTGGGGAACCTTTTATATTCCACCATATTATCATCAGCGTTTAATCATCTAAAAACACAATTCTCTTGAAACCACCTCGGATTGATAACCGATGAATCAGATATGGTAGCATTAAACGCAGAGGAAACATCAAAACTATAGATGGTCTAAACGGTCAAAAGTTTGATAATAAAGAATGGAATGTTGGGAACGCTCAATAGAAAATTTAGTACTGTAAATCGGATTGAGCTAACCCTTAAGGAGACTGAGTACAAATACAAGGACCAAACTCTATATTCAAAGAATCCAAGTAATTCTGGATCCAACGAAATCTTCAGCAAGTATCTTGCTCCGAAGTCATGTTAAATCTCGTGGAAAAATCTTTCTTCATCAACCTCCAATCTTAGAAATTCCAAAATATCATCATAAATATCTTCGATATTTCTGAAGATATCTTCATAAATATTCTTGTACGATATTAAGTATCTCTCCGCTCTATCTGTGTTATATTATAAAGGGAAACTGTTTTAGTTTCTATATTCTGTGAACCTTTGAATTTAAAATATGAATGTTTTTGAAGTAGTGTTGGGAACTGACTGATACATGAGTTAGTATAATATAATGACACTTGATCAACGTGATTATATTACAGTAAGTCATGCTGAGTTTCTAATGGAACGTGATGATTCACAGATTGTTAATGTCATCATGTGCCATGTTACATAACTCTTTCATTCTACTTAACTCCTGAACAAATCAAGAAAATGTATTTTTGATGGTTCTATCTTTCGTGATGTTGATAAATTTGAAAATCAAATCGTGCTATCACGTTCCTTCCTGCTTAGAACATTATAATCATTCGAAACTCTATATCTACAAATTCTGGACCATTATTCGCTTGACTTGAAGTCGGGAAGAGAAAACAAAAGCATAGAGCTTTGAAATATAAGGGAGAATATAAAGCCCGATAACAACGCATAAATTACAAACCGTGTATATCAATGTTTATCGCAACATAAAGACACGGGAGAATTAAAAACATTATAATTCTAAGGGCGAAGTAGAAGAAAGCAGATTCCTCTGGTGGAAGTTGGAAAAGGAAAATGATTGTTGCGATAGTAAGGATGAGGACAAGGATCAGAACTGGATTAAACATTTTCAGAATCTTTTGGATGTATGAAACAATAAGGAAAGTATAGGGATGGTGAGAATAATGGAACGGAAAAAGTTTAATTTATAATGGAAATATCAGACAGAGTAATCGAGGTAGATCACCGTATTTCATTATAGAGATCTTAATTTTCCTTTTCGTCGAAGAATCAAATCTTTTAGATTTCGAAGATTTTCTTTATAACCCTTGAATTCCGGAATTCAACCAAGACAACGTCAAAAGTTAAGACACACCTTATTTTCTAAATTCAACCATGACTAGTTAAAAGTTTTGATGAAACTTGTCTTTCTCATTTCACTCTTTAGTGATAGTTTCACTCCTACTCTTCACATAAACGGATTGTTTCATCCATATTACTAACTGATGAGAAAAACTCTATTTATCAACTCATATTCATCATGAAAACATTCTTATCGTTAGCCATGACGACCTCACTCAAATTTCGGGACGAAATTTCTTTAACGGGTAGGTACTGTGATGACCCGGAAATTTCCGACCAAATTTAAACCTAATCTTTATATGTTTCCGACACGATAAGCAAAGTCTGTAATGTTAAAATCTCAAAAACTTTGAACTGTGTCATGTAATCAATTACCCTTCGACTGTTCTCAACGATTCACGAACAACTATTTGTAAATAGATAACATATATATTTAAATAGGTATTTATAATTTGAAATATAATTTAGAATATTATATAATATGATTATTAGGATTTATATTGTAAAATAAAAAAAAATGCGATTAATGGAAAACTATATTTAAGAATATATAGATATATATAAATATGTATATAAATATTACTTGTAAATATATAATGTTATATTAAATCTATTTGTTTAAAAATATATATATATATATTTGTTTTAGTAATTAACTTTGTTATTTTAAAACTATTTGTATATAGAAAGAGAATATAGATTTCGAGCTTAATTAGTAAACGTCAGTAATACTCGGTTGATATTTCGTTAGCGTTCATATAGATTTAATATGAGTCTATGATGGATTAAAATAAAAGTTGAACTATAAATCGATTACGAAGATTTTAGATTTGTTAAAAGTATTTTTACCTTTTTAAGTTTAAATACTAGTACTCCGTACATATAACTTGGAACAGAAAATAAATAATTTTTGAACCTTTTTGATCAGGTTTCAAATAGTTAATGAGTGAAATAATTAAATATACTTAATCTAAAAATTTGGGATTTTTAGAAACACTTTTATGTATTAACTGTTTAGCAATGGACACGATATTATATCCAGTTGATAGTGTCAGCGGATTTGCATTTTGATATTTGCACGTTGTTGATTATGCCATTTGTTTTCTTCTTCTTTCACTTTTGACTAAAGTTGCAATTATTATTATTTTTATTAATTATTAATTATTATAATTATATAAGATATATACATATACATACTTACATAATATATATAGATAACATATAGAAAGATAGATTGATAGACATTATTTGACATAACACAATTCACTCTTCTTCTACAATATCACAACTGCCACCTTCCATGACCACCTTCTTCCACCGGCTACCATCAAACGCCAATCCACCATGAACACACTTCATAAACCATCACCATATATTTTTGTTTCCATCAAAAACTTGAACCTCATATTCTACACATATGCATATACATAAGCAAATAGATATGCAAATACCCACATAGCACCCTAGTCACCATTTTCTTCAATGATAACAACCACAATCGGCCAACCTCACATCCTTCCCCCACGACTAAATAAGCACCGCTACCATAATCGAAACCCTCTTCCACGATACCACCTTATCACCCTCATCATGAATTTGATCACCATCACCATCACCATCTTTCATGAATATTTAGGTTCAACTAAAACATCACCACCGTTGCCATCTTCCTGCTGTAAATACACTGTTTCTGTTTCTGTTTCAAAACACGAACCACATGCCATTTAATTGTGTTTCTATCTCAACCGACAGGGATGAAAATAATGATATATAATATATGAAGGATGATGGGTCACAATTTATATTTATATATATTATAAATTTGCCTTGCAAAGTGGGACTAGTTTTATATAAATGGTCGACCCATTCAACAGATTGAGTATAGGATTCTAAATTTTCCACTCAAAATCACTTTACTCAAAATCACTTTATTTGAAATCACTCGATACATATAGTTGCTGGACCACCATATACGTGTTCTTTTTTTTGAGTTGTGGAGCATATGGGCAACTTGCAATATAAAATTTGGTTGTCATGAATCCTGGCCTACCAGTTTCTATTTCGTAACCTTCTTTTTATTTACAACCGAAAACATACTTGGGCCACACTTATTTTTTGGATTATCATATTTCCATTTGGATCATTAAAAGTTTGGGATCACCTTTTGATGGGCATGGGCCGTAAGTTTTTTTTTTATTTTTTTTTTGGTCGGTATACACAACACACATTACGAAACATATTTTTTTTTATTTTCTTTCCCTTCAATGAAACCATAAATGATATGTTATGATCATGAGAAAAAGAATGTTAACGATAAGGGAGGATGGTAGTTATATCGATAATGATGATCACGATTATAATCGTGATTATAGAGGATGTTTACCTTGTTGATGATGATAGGTTACGCGATCATGATGATGAATATGTATGATGAACATAACAATGGTTAACGAGGATGAGTGGCTACAGTGACGATGATATTAGTGATATACCCTATGTACGATAAAGAGTAGAAGAGGATAAATGGTTTGGGTTTAGTTTATGAATAAGAAAAAGAAAAAGGATAATAGAAAAGGACGGATCAAATTAATTTAAAGGTTAAGTTCATCTGGAATGTAACCGATGGAGCATGAGTTTAAAGTGTTGTGTTTGAGCAAGAGGTCTGGTGTTCAAACCTAGGCTGTGGCAATAATTTTTAGGAAGCTTATTTAATTCCTTTAAGGTAGTATTATTTTATTATTATTATTATTATTATTATTATTGTTATAATTATTATTATTAATATTTTTACTATTATTAAAAATATTTTAATAAAAATTTAACATACCTTTTGAATTTACATTATTAATATGTAATAACTAATTATTTCAAATATTGAAAATAAATATATTTAAGATATGTATTAAAATAACATATAAATTAAGATACATATAAACAAAGTATATATTAGAAATTGATATAAGATTTTTATAAAAATAATATATAAATTTGTTTAATTGTTATTATGTGTATTAATATAAATAATTGATATAGGTTCGTGAATCCGAGGCCAACCCTATACTTGTTAAATGACGTTATATGTATTTTTACTACAAAATACATTAGGTGAGTTTCATTTGCTCCCTTTTACTCTTTACATTTTTGGGACTGAGAATACATGCAAATGCTTTATTATCTGTTTTACAATATTTATATGCGTGAGTTTCATTTGCTCCCTTTTACTCTTTACATTTTTGGGACTGAGAATACATGCAAATGCTTTATTATCTGTTTTACAATATTTATATGCGTGAGTTTCATTTGCTCCCTTTTACTCTTTACATTTTTGGGACTGAGAATACATGCAAATGCTTTATTATCTGTTTTACAATATTTATATGCGTGAGTTTCATTTGCTCCCTTTTACTCTTTACATTTTTGGGACTGAGAATACATGCAAATGCTTTATTATCTGTTTTACAATATTTATATGCGTGAGTTTCATTTGCTCCCTTTTACTCTTTACATTTTTGGGACTGAGAATACATGCAAATGCTTTATTATCTGTTTTACAATATTTATATGCGTGAGTTTCATTTGCTCCCTTTTACTCTTTACATTTTTGGGACTGAGAATACATGCAAATGCTTTATTATCTGTTTTACAATATTTATATGCGTGAGTTTCATTTGCTCCCTTTTACTCTTTACATTTTTGGGACTGAGAATACATGCAAATGCTTTATTATCTGTTTTACAATATTTATATGCGTGAGTTTCATTTGCTCCCTATTACTCTTTACATTTTTGGGACTGAGAATACATGCAAATGCTTTATTATCTGTTTTACAATATTTATATGCGTGAGTTTCATTTGTTCCTTTTTACTCTTTACATTTTTGGGACTGAGAATACATGCGCTGCTTTTATAAAAGTTTTACGAAATAGACACAAGTAATCGAAACTACATTCTATGGTTGAATTATCGAAATCGAATATGCCCCTTTTTATTAAGTCTGGTAATCTAAGAATTAGGGAACAGACACCCTAATTGACGCGAACTCTAAAGATAGATCTATCGGGCCCAACAAGCCCCATCCAAAGTACCGGATACTTTAGTATTTTGAAATTTATATCATGTCCGAAGGAGGATCCCGGAATGATGGGGATATTCTTATATACATATTGTGAATGTCGGTTACTAGGTGTTCAATCCATATGAATGATATTTTGTCTCTATGCATGAGACGTATATTTATGAGAAATTAAAATCTTGTGGTCTATTAAAATGTTGGAAATGATTATTTATGTTAAACTAATGAACTCACCAACCTTTTGGTTGACACTTTAAAGCATGTTTATTCTCAGGTATGAAAGAAATCTTCCGCTGTGCATTTGCTCATTTTAGGGACATTACTTGGAGTCATTAATAGCATATTTCAAAAGACGTTGCATTCCAGTCGTTGAGTTCATCAAGTTTATTATTAAGTCAATTATAGTTAGATATATTATGAAATGGTATGCATGACGTCAATTTGCAATGTAATGAAAGGTTGTCTTTTCAAAAACGAATGCAATGTTTGTAAAATGTATCATATAGAGGTCAAGTACCTCGCGATGTAATCAACTGTTGTGAATCGTTTATAATCGATATGGACTTCGTCCGGATGGATTTGGACGGGTCCTTTCACAGTGGTTAGTGTTGTGTGTGTTTATTCAAGGGGTCACGGGTTCGAGCCCCCACTGAGGCAGTTTTTTTTTTTTTTTTGGGTATTGGAAGCATACACACTTAAGGTATTATTCCTAGTATTATTTTTATTATTATTATTATCTTATTATTATTATCATTACCCTATTTATTATTATTACTATTATTATTATTAATATCATTAACATGATTCTTATATATATATTTATTATCATTATTTTGATTGTCATTAATAACATTATTATTATTATGGTTATTATTATTATAATTATTTTATTATTAAGTACTATTAAGATTATTATTATTATTATTATTGTTATAAGAAAACACAACTTTTTAGTTATTATTATTATTAATATTATTGTACCAAATAACAATTAGTTATGTAAAACTATATTTAATACATATAACATACTAAAATAACAAGCATATTACTAATATTAATATATAAACTTATTTGATTATTATTATATGTTTTAATATATATATAAATGATATAGGTTCGTGAATCCGAGGCCAACCCTGCATTGTTCAGTTTGTCTAATGTTGTCATATGTATTTTTACTACAAAATACATTAGGTGAGTTTCATTAATCCCTTTTTAAATGCTTTTGCAATATATATATTTTTGGGACTGAGAATACATGCGCTGTTTTTATAACTGTTTTACGAAATAGACACAAGTAATTGAAACTACATTATATGGTTGAATTATCGAAATCAAATATGCCCTTTTTAATTAAGTCTGGTAATCTAAGAATTAGGGAACAGACACCCTAATTGACGCGAATCCTAAAGATAGATCTATCGGGCCCAACAAGCCCCATCCAAAGTACCGGATGCTTTAGTACTTCGAAATTTATATCATGTCATAAGGAGGATCCCGGAATGATGGGGATATTCTTATATGCATATTGTGAATGTCGGTTACCAGGTGTTCAAGCCATATGAATGATATTTTTGTCTCTATGTATGGGACGTATATTTATGTGAAATGAAAACCTTGTGGTCTATCAAAATGATGGAATGAATGTTTATGATAAACTAATGAACTCACCAACATTTTGGTTGACACTTGAAAGCATGTTTATTCTCAGGTACGAAAGAAATCTTCCGCTGTGCATTTGCTCATTTTAGAGATATTACTTGGAGTCATTCATGACATATTTCAAAAGACGTTGCATTCAAGTCGATGAGTTCATTAAGATTATTATTTAATCAATTATAGTATGATATGTTATGAAATGGCATGCATGTCATCAACTTTAGATGTAATGAAAGTTTGTCTTTTCAAAACGAATGCAATGTTTGTAAAGTGTATCATATAGAGGTCAAGTACCTCGCAATGTAATCAACTGTTGTGAATCGTTTATAATCGATATGGACTTCATCCGGATGGATTAGGACGGGTCTTTACAGTTGGTATCAGAGCGGTGGTCTTAGCGAACCAGGTCTGCATTAGTGTGTATAACTGATAAGTCGTTAAGATGCATTAATGAGTCTGGACTTCGACAGTGTCTGCATGTCAAAAGTTTTGCTTATCATTTCTAGTCGAAAATCATCTGCTTATCATCCTTAGGAAATTACCTGCTTATTATTCCTAGTCTAGACACATCTTACTGCAATAATTGCATGAATAGTGTATAGACAAAATTCGTATCTTAGCGTATCTGCTAATTCATTTCTTAGCATATCTGTTACTATAGACTTTGCTTGACAGCTTCCGTAGATTCCTCCATAAGTTATGGGATTTTAGTATATATATGCATATGTAAATTATGTATTGCAGGGTACTAATATAAATCCTATAATCTATTTCTTATCGAAAATCCTTCATCTGATCGTACGAGATGAATCCCTCAACCAGTTCGAATCCCTCGGATTCCGACAGCTATTCCGATTTGGAGTTTCACCTAAGCTCTGAAAGCAGTGTTACCAGAATGAATCAACCAATTCATCTGATGGGTTCGTAGCCTACTTAATCATTGGAGGCAAGAAGAAGGTGATCCCTTCCACCAACCGAATTCACCTCTTGGTGAAGAACTTGATGTACTTACCGGCGAATCTGTCTGAAACAACATATTCACCCTCATTTCTACGATATCTCGCTATGATTATATACTATCTCAAATTCTGAAACTTATTCATCCACTCGTTCCGACCGACAATCGTCCTGGAGTAATGAGTCAACAAACTTCGCGCCCGAATAATCAATTCGGAGAATATGGTGCAAAATGTACCAGCTTCAGCAACATCACCGGCACCAACAATACAATCAATAACAGCACCAGTACCATCAACAATCCATGTTTCAATATCATCATCTGTACTTTGAGTATGATCTTCGTTCTACGTATCGTTCTACCTCATTTATCTTCGTTCGGCATGGCAAATATGTAATCTCTAAAGTTTTATAGATTATTTATTCTAGTTCCAACCGAAAAGCAAATGGGTTTAATATCATATTAATTCATTAAATCCATGAATACATCTGAAGAAAATATATATGTATATATGTTTTAATAAAGTTTGTAATTAAAAAAAAAATTCTCTTGTACAAACTGTTAATGGTGAAAATATTTTAACGGGTAGGTAATACCCGAAGAATATTTAGATTTCGCATTAATAAGTTACACTGTACATTCTTCGAATCTGATTCAACAGTCATTTACTATCCTACTTGCAACCACAGCTATACGAATCCGTTCATCACAGAATAACCATTTTCATTCAATTTCATATTCAGATTTTGATTTATCAGAATCCAACAAGTGGCATAATGAAGAAAACATTTGACAAAAATAAAATTTGTTAGAAACAAACAAATTAACTATGAGAAATTCTGTTAAGAATCCACGCTAACTGTTCCTAACTAATTGTTCCCAGCTAACTGATTACACTTTATTTATCGCAATTTAATTATCGCAATTTACATTCTCACAATTTTATTTATCGTCATTTAATTTCTGTTATTTACTTTACGCACTTTATTTATGGTCATTTAATTTCTGTTATTTATTTTTACGCACTTTAAATATCGGGACACGTATACAAGGTTTTGACATATCATATCGACCCATCTATATATATTATTTGGAATAACCATAGACACTCTATATGCAGTAATGCGGGAGTTAGCTATACAGGGTTGAGGTTGATTCTATAATAATATATATACTTTGAGTTGTGATCGAGTCTGAGACATATACAGGTTAAGACACATATTGATTAATTCGAATATTATATATTAAACTGTATATGAATTATTGGACTGTCAATGTGGACTATCAACTGTGGACTACCAACATTGGACAATTAAATGAATTAAAATATTGATTATAACATTTGAAACTAAACCATTCTTCAAGTTTGCCACTTGATTTCATCTTAAACCTCATTTTTATCTTGAGGATTACAATTTGCATTCAAACATTTCATGATCCTTGAAAACACCTCAATCGAGAGGATGAACCAACCGCACTTCATTTACGGAAGAAAAGATTAATGCCTATAGTTATTCACCTGAAAAAAAAAAAAAACTCTCGGAACCTGAACAAACGTTTGACACATATCTGTGCTAACTCCTTTGGCATTGTTATTACCAAAAATAATTTTGCAATCCCTTTTCAAAGTAGTCAATTTTGTCACAGCTCCAGCAAGTCAACTTCAACTTTTCGTTTGAAACAACCTTATTATAACCTTGATATATATGCGTGCTCTTTTATTGTTACCGTAGAACCTTTCATATTCTACCATATTACCCACAGACGTACCAACAACCTCGTTGCTTCTTGGTTTAAATCTCTCTGACAAATCATTATATTTATTCATTGAAACCCTATCATATACTCATCCGCATCTTTTAACGAGAACTACCATACCAATTACCGGGAATCAGCAATCAGTACTTTGAAAACGCACATCATATCTATATCAACAGTTATATGTATGACATTTATCTCTTAGAATTATGATCTCTCATTCTGAAATTCTGAAAAGCACTCAGTCACAAATCAATACTATGAATGTTGAAAAAGTTGAATGAAGCAGCAGAAACCATAGATAACCGTAAACGACCTTAATCATCGGAAGTTTGATGATAAAGAATAGTATGTTGGAAAAGCTTAGAAAAGTTGGAATTGGAAAACGGATTGAGCTAACCACGAAGGAGACCAAGGACAAATACAAGGACCAAACCCTATATTCAAAGAATCCAGGTAATTCTGAATCCGATGAACTCTTTAGAGAATATCTTGTTCCGAAGTCATGTTAAAATTTTGCGGAAAATCTTTCTCCATCAACCATCGAACTTAGAAATTCCCAAAATATCATCATCATATATCTTCGATATATCTGAGGATATTTTCATAAATATTCTCGTCCGAAATTATATATCTCTTCGTGCTATCAGTGTTACATCATATAGAAACTATTAATTTCTATATTCTGTAAACTTTCGAGCTTAAAATATGAATGTTTTTGAAGTAGTGTTGGGAACTGATGCATGAATTAGTATAATATAATGACACTTGATCAACGTGATTATATTACAGTAAGTCATGCTGAATTCTAATGGGACATGATGGTTCACAGTAGATCATACCACCATCATGTGTCATGTTACATAACTCTTTCATTCTAATTAACTTCTGAACATATCAAGAAAGTATATTCTTGATAGCTCTATTCTTAATGATTCTGGTAATTTGACGAATCAAATCGTGCTATTACGTTCTTTCTTGATTATAACATTAAATTCATTCGAAACTCCATACTTACAAATTCTAGACCATTACTCGTTTTCCTAGAGATCGAGAGGAGATTAAAAAGACTAAGAGCTCCGAAACATAAAGGAAGATATAAAACTCGACAACAACACTGAAATTACAATAATTAAAAATTAAAACATCGCGACAATTAAAAATTAAAAGATTACAATCAAACTACTCGTCGTCGTCAATTTTCATCTGCAAAGTAGCGTTCACCAGTCATTTCACCATCCGTGAGGTACTCTGGAGACATCGGTATTTCTCTTGATGCCTCAACTGATGCTTCAGCTGATTCATCGAGGTAACGATAACCCAACGTCTCTTCATCTTCAAGAACGGCATACAAAGAAATGCGTTTACCGCGATCTTCAATGGTATCTTTTATAAAGTACCATTGATCATCGGTACACAGAAAACTTTCCCTACAATCCGTATCATAATCGTCTTTATAAAAGACCATTACATAATGGTTTACAATACAAATATGTTACAACAAAATAAGTTTCTTGAATGCAGTTTTTACACAATATCATACAAGCATGGACTCCAAATCTTGTCCTTATTTAAGTATGCGACAGCGAAAGCTCTTAATAATCACCTGAGAATAAACATGCTTAAAACGTCAACAAAAATGTTGGTGAGTTATAGGTTTAACCTATATATATCAAATCATAATAATAGACCACAAGATTTCATATTTCAATACACATCCCATACATAGAGATAAAAATCATTCATATGGTGAACACCTGGTAACCGACATTAACAAGATGCATATATAAGAATATCCCCATCATTCCGGGACACCCTTCGGATATGATATAAATTTTGAAGTACTAAAGCATCCGGTACTTTGGATGGGGTTTGTTAGGCCCAATAGATCTATCTTTAGGATTCGCGTCAATTAGGGTGTCTGTTCCCTAATTCTTAGATTACCAGACTTAATAAAAAGGGGCATATTCGATGTTGATAATTCAACCATAGAATGTAGTTTCACGTACTTGTGTCTATTTTGTAAATCATTTATAAAACCTGCATGTATTCTCATCCCAAAAATATTAGATTTTAAAAGTGGGACTATAACTCACTTTCACAGATTTTTACTTCGTCGGGAAGTAAGACTTGGCCACTGGTTGATTCACGAACCTATAACAATATATACATATATATCAAAGTATGTTCAAAATATATTTACAACACTTTTAATATATTTTGATGTTTTAAGTTTATTAAGTCAGCTGTCCTCGTTAGTAACCTACAACTAGTTGTCCATAGTTAGATGTACAGAAATAAATCGATAAATATTATCTTGAATCAATCCACGACCCAGTGTATACGTATCTTAGTATTGATCACAACTCAAACTATATATATTTTGGAATCAACCTCAACCCTGTATAGCTAACTCCAACATTCACATATAGAGTGTCTATGGTTGTTCCGAAATATATATAGATGTGTCGACATGATAGGTCAAAACATTGTATACGTGTCTATGGTATCTCAAGATTACATAATATACAATACAAGTTGATTAAGTTATGGTTGGAATATATTTGTTACCAATTTTCACGTAGCTAAAATGAGAAAAATTATCCAATCTTGTTTTACCCATAACTTCTTCATTTTAAATCCGTTTTGAGTGAATCAAATTGCTATGGTTTCATATTGAACTCTATTTTATGAATCTAAACAGAAAAAGTATAGGTTTATAGTCGGAAAAATAAGTACAAGTCGTTTTTGTAAAGGTAGTCATTTCAGTCGAAAGAACGACGTCTAGATGACCATTTTAGAAAACATACTTACACTTTGAGTTTAACCATAATTTTTGGATATAGTTTCATGTTCATAATAACAATAATTTTCACAGAATAACAACTTTTAAATCAAAGTTTATCATAGTTTTTAATTAACTAACCCAAAACAGCCCGCGGTGTTACTACGACGGCGTAAATCCGGTTTTACGGTGTTTTTCGTGTTTCCAGGTTTTAAATCATTAAGTTAGCATATCATATAGATATAGAACATGTGTTTAGTTGATTTTAAAAGTCAAGTTAGAAGGATTAACTTTTTTTTGCGAACAAGTTTAGAATTAACTAAACTATGTTCTAGTGATTACAAGTTTAAACCTTCGAATAAGATAGCTTTATATGTATGAATTGAATGATGTTATGAACATCATTACTACCTTAAGTTCCTTGGATAAACCTACTGGAAAAGAGAAAAATGGATCTAGCTTCAATGGATCCTTGGATGGCTCAAAGTTCTTGAAGCAGAATCATGACACGAAAACAAGTTCAAGTAAGATCATCACTTGAAATAAGATTGTTATAGTTATAGAAATTGAACCAAAGTTTGAATATGATTATTACCTTGTATTAGAATGATAACCTACTGTAAGAAACAAAGATTTCTTGAGGTTGGATGATCACCTTACAAGATTGGAAGTGAGCTAGCAAACTTGAAAGTATTCTTGATTTTATGTAACTAGAACTTGTAGAATATATGAAGAACACTTAGAACGTGAAGATAGAACTTGAGAGAGATCAATTAGATGAAGAAAATTGAAGAATGAAAGTGTTTGTAGGTGTTTTTGGTCGTTGGTGTATGGATTAGATATAAAGGATATGTAATTTTGTTTTCATGTAAATAAGTCATGAATGATTACTCATATTTTTGTAATTTTATGAGATATTTCATGCTAGTTGCCAAATGATGGTTCCCACATGTGTTAGGTGACTCACATGGGCTGCTAAGAGCTGATCATTGGAGTGTATATACCAATAGTACATACATCTAAAAGCTGTGTATTGTACGAGTACGAATACGGGTGCATACGAGTAGAATTGTTGATGAAACTGAACGAGGATGTAATTGTAAGCATTTTTGTTAAGTAGAAGTATTTTGATAAGTGTATTGAAGTCTTTCAAAAGTGTATAAATACATATTAAAACACTACATGTATATACATTTTAACTGAGTCGTTAAGTCATCGTTAGTCGTTACATGTAAGTGTTGTTTTGAAACCTTTAGGTTAACGATCTTGTTAAATGTTGTTAACCCAATGTTTATAATATCAAATGAGATTTTAAATTATTATATTATCATGATATTATCATATATGAATATCTCTTAATATGATATATATACATTGAATGTCTTTACAACGATAATCGTTACATATATGTCTCGTTTAAAAATCATTAAGTTAGTAGTCTTGTTTTTACATATGTAGTTCATTGTTAATATACTTAATGATATGTTTACTTATCATAGTATCATGTTAACTATATATATATCCATATATATGTCATCATATAGTTTTTACAAGTTTTAACGTTCGTGAATCACCGGTCAACTTGGGTGGTCAATTGTCTATATGAAACATATTTCAATTAATCAAGTCTTAACAAGTTTGATTGCTTAACATGTTGGAAACATTTAATCATGTAAATATCAATCTCAATTAATATATATAAACATGGAAAAGTTCGGGTCACTACAGTACCTACCCGTTAAATAAATTTCGTCCCGAAATTTTAAGCTGTTGAAGGTGTTGACGAATCTTCTGGAAATAGATGCGGGTATTTCTTCTTCATCTGATCTTCACGCTCCCAGATGAACTCGAGTCCTCTACGAGCATTCCATCGAACCTTAACAATTGGTATCTTGTTTTGCTTAAGTCTTTTAACCTCACGATCCATTATTTCGACGGGTTCTTCGATGAATTGAAGTTTTTCGTTGATTTGGATTTCATCTAACGGAATAGTGAGATCTTCTTTAGCAAAACATTTCTTCAAATTCGAGACGTAGAAAGTGTTATGTGTGACAACCCGGAAATTTCCAACCAAATTTAAACTTTAATCTTTATATGTTTCCGACACGATAAGCAATATTTGTTAAGTTAAATTGCAAGAATTTTAAACTATGTTCATACATTCATTCAACCTCGACCAAGTTCTAACGATTTACGAACCATTAAACGAATATGATTATATATGTATATGTGTATATATATTATAACTTGAAACGTAAACAAAATATTAGATTAAATACTTTATATGATTGTATCTGTTTCAAAATGTTTATCAATGGAATTAGAAGATAAGATCAAATGATTGAATTATCAGATATATTGAATTATGATTACAAGTCTCTGTTGAAAGGCCCACGTTGATTTGAGAAATCTTTCCATTTTAACAATATTCGAAAAATGGTAAAGTGATTTATAAATAAGAATAAATTGTCAATCATTGAGAACTAGACAAAGGATAGTGGAAGATTGAATCGCATAAAGACTCGATTGATCTATTTAGTTTCAAACGTACAAAAACGTTTTCAATTTAAAAAGAACTTTATTATTAAAACGTATATAACTTTTATAAATATCTAGAATCACTTTTTACAACTCATTACTTAACTAGTATGATAAAGATAACGATATTTATATTTTATTTTATTAAATATATATAACAATTTAAATTAATATTATATATATTTATACGCGTATTATACGTACATAATTTTATACTTTTACTATACTTAAACTTTACCTTTACTTTATTTTTACTTTACTTTAACTTTAATAATTCACTTTAATAATTCATACTTTAATAATTCACTTTAATAATTCATACTTTAATAATTCACTTTAATAATTCACTTTAATAATTCATACTTTAATAATTCACTTTAATAATTCAAAAATCTATTATAAATAGAATTCAATAGGTTTCATTATTTCATAGAAACTTGAAAATATTTTTCTCTAAACTCTCTCAATCGATGTACATATATATTTACTCCGTATTATTTCAAGATATTATTAGTATACATAAAATATTACGACGGAGTGCTGTCCGAGTGATTTCGAAATTGTTTTTCGAGTAGGATAGGATTAAGGAAATTATGAGTTATAGCTATGGAGGTGATTGAGTATGGTTCATGGGTATGCTCGTGAGGTCAATATAGTGTTTATCATTTCCGTTGCGTCTACGTACCTTTCCTGCAATATTGAATCTCAATATTGATACGTGAGTACTCATAATTTAACTTTTACATACTAATAGTGTATCTCTGACTAGTGCTCGAGTATTAGGATTATGCATGCTTGTATTTTTGATATTGCCCTTAGACAGGTTAGGTTGAATATTGAATTAGTTACACTTGCGGTTGAGATAAGGTATAAGATATGCATGTCCTTGGAAATCTAGCGAAAAATTAAGAACTTTTCCTTTAGATATCGAATGGTTTCGATGAATGGATTAGAAGTTATAATCAATTGAATTTTCGATATTTTTATTAAAAATGATTATTATTATCGTCGTTTTTTTATCTTCGTTCTAGTTTTATCTTATTATTATCATTATTATTATCTTTATCAATAAAAGGGATTTATCATTAAAAATTGTTTATTTTTTTTATTATTACTATCGTTATTATCGTTAAAGTTATAATTAGTATTATTATTATTATTATCCAATTATTATTATTATTATTATTAGTATTATTATTATTATTATCATTATTAATATATATATCATTATTTAAAAATGGTTATTGTTATTGTTATTATTATTATTATTACTATATTATCATTAAGATAATTATTAGTATTATCGTTAATAATGTTATAGTAACTATCATTATTAATATAAGTGTAATTAAAACAAATATTGGTAACACCTAATTATTTTGATTACTATTATTATCATTATTATAAACACGATATAAAAGACGATTAAAAGCTATTAAACGAAACGATTAGGAAATAATGAGTAAGAGTATCATGATGAAATTAAAATATTATAAGATATTGATTTAGGTAAAATTATCGTTCTTATTATTTTTATCATTACTATTATTATTAAAAGTATCGTTAGTATTAAAACTATCATTTTAACAAAAATTATCATTTTAATAGAAATGTCATTGTTACTATAAAATATCATTATTATTATTATTTTAAATAGAATTATTATTTTAAAGATAATATTAAAAATTATCGTAAATATTAAAGTTATCATAATTAGAATTATCGTTTTATCATAATGTCATCTTAGTAATTATAAATATTGATATTTTTATAATAATATATTTTTTATAATAATAATTATTATTACAAAATAATACAACTTTTACTTACTATCATTATGGATATTATTTTATCAAATAAATATGTGATACAAACATATTTTACTACGTGTAATAACTTACTTTAATAATACCTATCATATTATCTTTATGATACTAAATGAACCATATAAATTTTATTACTTAATATATATAAAAGTATATTTTATTACATAAATTTAATATAAAATTTTATTTATTAATAAATAAATTATATTATTACTCTAATAAATCTTTTAAAAATATTTAAAAATATAAAACAACGATATTTAAACTATATATTAATCATGTATAGATTTTTGGAAATTATTTTGAGTCAAATTTACTTTTGTTGACTTTTGCATATTAGTCTCGAGCATTAGGATTGTGGTACACTATGACTTGACCTAATTTGTTAGACAAATATTGACCAACACATAATTATATATAATTAATTTAGGTTCGTGAATCCGAGGCCAACCTTGCACTTGTTCAATGACGTTATATGTATTTTTACTACGAAATACAGTATGGTGAGTTTCATTTGCCTTTTTACCCTTTATATTTTTGGGACTGAGAATACATGCGCTTTTATAAATGTTTGACGAAATAGACACAAGTAATTGAAACTACATTCTATGGTTGAATTATCAAAATCGAATATGCCCCTTTTTATTAAAGTCTGGTAATCTAAGAATTAGGGAACAGACACCCTAATTGACGCGAATCCTAAAGATAGATCTATTGGGTCTAACAAACCCCATCCAAAGTACTGGATGCTTTAGTACTTCGAAATTTATATCATGTCCGAAGGAGGATCCCGGAATGATAGGGGATATTCTTATATGTATCTAGTTAATGTCGGTTACCAGGTGTTCACCATATGAATGATTATTTTTGTCTCTATGCATGGGACGTATATTTATAAGAACTGGGAATGAAATTCTTGTGGTCTATTAAAATGATGAAAATAAATGATTATGATAAACTAATGAACTCACCAACCTTTTAGTTGACACTTTAAAGCATGTTTATTCTCAGGTGTTAAAGAAATCTTCCGCTGTGCATTTGCTCATTTTAAAGATATTACTTGGAGTCTTTCATAGCATATTTCGAAGAACGTTGCATTCGAGTCATTGAGTTCATCAAAGATTATTATTAAATCAATTTATAGTTGGATAGTGGATATTATGAAATGGTATGCATGCCTGTCAATTTTCAATGTAAAGAAAGTTTGTCTTTTAAAAGCGAATGCAATGTTTGTAAAATGTATCATATAGAGGTCAAATACCTCGCAATGTAATCAACTATTGTGAATCGTTTATAATGTATATGAACGGGTCCTTATAGTTGGTATCAGAGCGGTGGTCTTAGCGAACCATGTCTGCATTAGTGTGTCTAACTGATAAGTCGTTAGGATGCATTAGTGAGTCTGGACTTCGACCGTGTCTGCATGTCAAAAGTTTTGCTTATCATTTTTAGTCGGAAATCATCTGCTTATCATTCTTAGGAAATTACCTGCTTATCATTACTAGTTTAGACACGTCTTGCTACATTAATTGCATGAGTAGTGTATAGACAAAATTCATATCTTAGCGTATCTGCTAAATCATATCTTATCGTATCTGTTACTTTAAACTTTACCTGACATATCCCGTAAATTCCTCCGTAATCTATGAAATCTTTTGTTCTATATCTATGGATATTCTATGTAATTAGAATACCATCCGATAACCGAAAATCATTTCATATCGAAAAAAATCCTTATTCAATCGTACGAAATGGAATTCATCATTAATTCAAGTTCCTCGGATTCTGAAATGGAATCTCACTCCAGCTCTGAAAGCAGTGTGACCGGAATGGATCAACCAATCAGCCATCATCTATTCTGGATGAATTGGGGATGGGTTTGTAGCCTCCTCAATCATTGGAGACAAGAAGAAGGTGATCCCTTCCATCCACCCCATTGCCCTCTTAACGAAGAACCTGAAGCACTTACCGGCGAACTAATCCGAAACACCATTTTCTCTCTCATTTCCAGAGTATCTTTTCATGATTATATACTACATCAAATTCTAGATTATATTTATCCGCTCGTCCGAACCGACAATCACCCCGGTATAATAGAAGAAGTCAACGAGCATCGCGCTCGGGTAGTGGCTTTGGAGAATATGGTGCAAAGATTACAAACACCAGCAGCATAACCAGTACCACCATCATCAACGCCAACAGTACCATTACCACCTCCAACCACAACTGCGTCATAAACCTCAACTTCACAATCTGTCCCATGAGCATCAACGTCATACGCACCATAGATACCAAGGAATACCAACAACAATAACTGACGAAGTATTAATTCATAACTTCATTGGAGAAACATTCCGCGGCGATTTTGTAATCTCTAAAGTCTTAGAGATTATCTAATCTAGCCCTAACCATAAACCAGTTAAACGAATCAAAATGATAGAAGGAAGAGTAGAAACCCTGACAAAAATGGTGTGTGATTAACAAGCTAAACTTGCTTTACCAACAGCATCAACAGTACCGTTAGCGTTACCAGCATCGTCAATACACTCAACATCCGAATCAACAACACCGATAACATCACAAACTCCGTCAATTCAAGAATCACTGTGGACATTATTACGAATCAATAAGGTGTATATTGTATCAACGAGTTATGAAGAATTAACTCATTCCCTCTGAAGAAATTATATGTATATTATATATATATATATATATATATATATATATATATATATATATATATATATATATATATATATATATATATATATATATATATTTGAAATAAATCTTTCCGTGCTAAGCTATTGTGTGTGAATCTTAACTACTCGGTTAATTCATATTACAAATATGCAATAATGTACGTCCTTCGGCCGCAACTTAACCAGCGTTAACTACAATCTCTGTCGCAATTCAACAAATTCCAATTCATAATAATTCAAGTATATATTTGATTGTACACTTTCATCATCGATGTACTCGAAACTTTTCAGATAACATCATTCGTACTTTGCGAAATTCACAAGAATTCCACGAACCGAACATCATACATCAACAAATAACGAAGTATTGATTCATAATTTCAATGTCATTAAAGAAATACTGCGTAAAAGTTATGTACTTTTTAAAGCCTTTAGGGATTATTCAATTCTAGTTTCAACCGTAAATCAAATGAGTTTAATTTAACATTAACTCATTAAATCTATATTACATCTGAAGAAAATATACATATATATATATATTTTCATAAAGACTGTAATAAAATTCTTTTGTACAAAATATTAATTGTGAAATTTTTTTTTAACGGGTAGGTAATACCCGAGAGATATATAAATTCACAATTAATATGTTATATTCTTCGAATCTGATTCAGCAAATCATCCATTATACTCCCTACTTTCACAACAATATACATTCTTTTATAGAAATCAAAACAACCATACTCATTCAAAATTTAATTACATATTCTGATTTTGAAATCTCAAAATTCAACTTGAGATAAGACCAAAATCATCACTCTTAGATCCTTACATCTTTCACAAGATATATTTTGACTTCAAAACTGTGTTAGAACATCAAATGTATGTTAACGATTACAATCTGTGTTCAAACCCTTCGAAAATTTCTGAAGACACTTCGAATGATGAGCAATCGAGATGATGATCCAACCACATGTTACCCACAGTTATGTACCCGAAAAAACTCTTGAAACCAAAGTAAAAGTTTAAACAATGTATCCGCGTCAGATTCTTTGGCATTTATTAGCAAAAATAACTTTGCGACTCCTATTCAAAGTAGCCAGTTTTGTCACAGCTCCAGCAAGTCAACTTCGACTTTTCAGTAAGACTAACCTTATTATAACCTTGAGATATACACCATCGTTACCAGGGAACCTTTTACATTCTACCACATTATTAGCAGATGTACCAATAACTTCATTACCCTTTGACTTTAGCCTCTCCAAAAAGTCATTATAATTATTCATTGAAACTCCATCATTTACTCATTCGCATCTTATAATGAGAGTTGCCATACGAATCATTGGGAATTAGCAATCAGTATTTTGAAATCTCGCAGGATGTTTATGCCAACAGTTATATGTGTATATATAACGTCTATCTTCTGGACTTAATTTGAATGTGAAGTTTCTGAAAAACACTCCGAACTACGAATTGGTTCTCCAAAAATGGAGAAAAAAAAATGCTGATGAAGCAGCGAAAACTATAAACGACTTTAAAGGATAAAAGCTGGATTATAATGATGAAGTGTGCTGGAAAAGCGAAGAAAAAGAGAAGTTTTGGAACTGGAAAACGGATTGAGCAAAGTAGGAAGGAGGCTGTGGACAAATTACAAAGACTGGACCTGACTTGAAAGGATCCAAATGATTCAGTACCTGCTGAAGTCATTAACGAATACCTTGCTCCTGACTCTAAACCCCTGCGGACAATATTCTTCATCATCCTCTGATATTAGAAATTCTAAAATATCATCATATCTTTCATTATAAATATCCTCCATATTTCTGAAGATATTTTCTTAATTTTTCTTATTTGAAATCATTTACCTCTTCGCGCTATCTGTATTACATCATAAAAGAAACTATTTTAGTTTCTAAATTCTGAAACATTCAAGTTTAAAATAGGAATATTTTGAAGTAATGTTGGGAACTGAAGCATGAATTGTAGTGACCCGAACTTTTCCATGTTTATATATATTAATTGAGATTGATATTTACATGATTAAATGTTTCCAACATGTTAAGCAATCAAACTTGTTAAGACTTGATTAATTGAAATATGTTTCATATAGACAATTGACCACCCAAGTTGATCGGTGATTCACGAACGTTAAAACTTGTAAAAACTATATGATGACATATATATGGATATATATATATATATAGTTAACATGATACTATGATAAGAAAACATATCATAAAGTATATTAACAATGAACTACATATGTAAAAACAAGACTACTAACTTAATGATTTTTAAACGAGACATATATGTAACGATTATCGTTGTAAAGACATTTAATGTATATATATCATATTAAGAGATATTCATACATGATAATATCATGATAATATAATAATTTAAAATCTCATTTGATATTATAAACATTGGGTTAACAACATTTAACAAGATCGTTAACCTAAAGGTTTCAAAACAACACTTACATGTAACGACTAACGATGACTTAACGACTCAGTTAAAATGTATATACATGTAGTGTTTTAATATGTATTTATACACTTTTGAAAGACTTAAATACACTTATCAAAATACTTCTACTTAACAAAAATGCTTACAATTACATCCTCGTTCAGTTTCATCAACAATTCTACTCGTATGCACCCGTATTCGTACTCGTACAATACACAGCTTTTAGATGTATGTACTATTGGTATATACACTCCAATGATCAGCTCTTAGCAGCCCATTTGAGTCACCTAACACATGTGGGAACCATCATTTGGCAACTAGCATGAAATATCTCATAAAATTACAAAAATATGAGTAATCATTCATGACTTATTTACATGAAAACAAAATTACATATCCTTTATATCTAATCCATACACCAACGACCAAAAACACCTACAAACACTTTCATTCTTCAATTTTATTCATCTAATTGATCTCTCTCAAGTTCTATCTTCAAGTTCTAAGTGTTCTTCATAAATTCCAAAAGTTCTAGTTTCATAAAATCAAGAATACTTTCAAGTTTGCTAGCTCACTTCCAATCTTGTAAGGTGATCATCCAACCTCAAGAAATCTTTGTTTCTTACAGTAGGTTATCATTCTAATACAAGGTAATAATCATATTCAAACTTTGGTTCAATTTCTATAACTATAACAATCTTATTTCAAGTGATGATCTTACTTGAACTTGTTTTCGTGTCATGATTCTGCTTCAAGAACTTCGAGCCATCCAAGGATCCATTGAAGCTAGATCCATTTTTCTCTTTTCCAGTAGGTTTATCCAAGAAAATTAAGGTAGTAATGATGTTCATAACATCATTCGATTCATACATATAAAGCTATCTTATTCGAAGGTTTAAACTTGTAATCACTAGAACATAGTTTAGTTAATTCTAAACTTGTTCGCAAACAAAAGTTAATCCTTCTAACTTGACTTTTAAAATCAACTAAACACATGTTCTATATCTATATGATATGCTAACTTAATGATTTAAAACCTGGAAACACGAAAAACACCGTAAAACCGGATTTACGCCGTCGTAGTAACACCGCGGGCTGTTTTGGGTTAGTTAATTAAAAACTATGATAAACTTTGATTTAAAAGTTGTTATTCTGAGAAAATGATTTTTATTATGAACATGAAACTATATCCAAAAATTATGGTTAAACTCAAAGTGGAAGTATGTTTTCTAAAATGGTCATCTAGACGTCGTTCTTTCGACTGAAATGACTACCTTTACAAAAACGACTTGTAACTTATTTTTCCGACTATAAACCTATACTTTTCTGTTTAGATTCATAAAATAGAGTTCAATATGAAACCATAGCAATTTGATTCACTCAAAACGGATTTAAAATGAAGAAGATGTGGGTAAAACAAGATTGGATAATTTTTCTCATTTTAGCTACGTGAAAATTGGTAACAAATCTATTCCAACCATAACTTAATCAACTTGTATTGTATATTATGTAATCTTGAGATACCATAGACACGTATACAATGTTTCGACCTATCATGTCGACACATCTATATATATTTCGGAACAACCATAGACACTCTATATGTGAATGTTGGAGTTAGCTATACAGGGTTGAGGTTGATTCCAAAATATATATAGTTTGAGTTGTGATCAATACTGAGATACGTATACACTGGGTCGTGGATTGATTCAAGATAATATTTATCGATTTATTTCTGTACATCTAACTGTGGACAACTAGTTGTAGGTTGCTAACGAGGACAGCTGACTTAATAAACTTAAAACATCAAAATATATTAAAAGTGTTGTAAATATATTTTGAACATACTTTGATATATATGTATATATTGTTATAGGTTCGTGAATCAACCAGTGGCCAAGTCTTACTTCCCGACGAAGTAAAAATCTGTGAAAGTGAGTTATAGTCCCACTTTTAAAATCTAATATTTTTGGGATGAGAATACATGCAGGTTTTATAAATGATTTACAAAATAGACACAAGTACGTGAAACTACATTCTATGGTTGAATTATCGAAATCGAATATGCCCCTTTTTATTAATTCTGGTAATCTAAGAATTAGGGAACAGACACCCTAATTGACGCGAATCCTAAAGATAGATCTATTGGGCCTAACAAACCCCATCCAAAGTACCGGATGCTTTAGTACTTCGAAATTTATATCATATCCGAAGGGTGTCCCGGAATGATGGGGATATTCTTATATATGCATCTTGTTATTGTCGGTTACCAGGTGTTCACCATATGAATGATTTTTATCTCTATGTATGGGATGTGTATTGAAATATGAAATCTTGTGGTCTATTGTTACGATTTGATATATATAGGTTAAACCTATAACTCACCAACATTTTTGTTGACGTTTTAAGCATGTTTATTCTCAGGTGATTATTAAGAGCTTCCGCTGTCGCATACTTAAATAAGGACGAGATTTGGAGTCCATGCTTGTATGATATTGTGTAAAAACTGCATTCAAGAAACTTATTTTGTTGTAACATATTTGTATTGTAAACCATTATGTAATGGTCGTGTGTAAACAGGATATTTTAGATTATCAGTATTTGATAATCTACGTAAAGTTTTTTAAAACCTTTATCTATGAAATAAAGGTTATGGTTTGTTTTAAAAATGAATGCAGTCTTTGAAAAACGTCTCATATAGAGGTCAAAACCTCGCAACGAAATCAATTAATATGGAACGTTTTTAATCAATAAGAACGGGACATTTCAGTTGGTATCCGAGCGTTGGTCTTAGAGAACCAGAAAATTTGCATTAGTGTGTCTTATCGAGTTTGTTAGGATGCATTAGTGAGTCTGGACTTCGACCGTGTTTTCTTTAAAAATGATTGCTTAACATTTTTGTTGAAAACTATATATTTTTAACATATGAATATTATGTGATATATTAATCTCTTAACGTGTTTGATATTATGTGATAGATGTCTACCTCTAGAACAAGTCCCATTGACTCACCTAATAATAATGAAGAGTCAAATGTAAATTGGAATGATTTGTGGACTGATTCACAAGTTCCCGAAGAGGAACCGGAAGAAGAGTCGGAACCGGAAGAAGAATCGGAACCGGAAGAAGAATCGGAACCGGATGAAGAAATAGAACCGGTGGGGGAAATAATAAAACGGTTAAGTAAAAGAAAATCCTCAACCAACCGACCAAAGTTAATTATGGTCAATGGTGTTTCCGCCAAGGAAGCAAAATATTGGGAGGATTACCAATTCTCCGATGAATCGGATTCCGACGAGAATTCCGATGATGTTATAGAAATTACCCCAACTGAATTTAAAAAGGCAAAAGAAAATAATAAGGGAAAGGGCATAAAAATAGAGAAATCTAATTCCAACCCCGATGAACTTTATATGTATCGTCAACCCCCGAAGTCCTTAAGTTGTAACAATGACCCGGGAACCTCTAAACCACCAGGTTTTTCTAAACCAATGTGGACAACGATGGCTCGTATTAGGGGAACATCATATATCCCTAGAAACTTGGCAAAACGAACCAAAACCGAAGAAGAAGAAACGAGCGAGTCGGAATAAGATAGTTGTATTCGTGTGGTGTAATATATGTAATATAGTGTTCTTATGCTTTATGATATATGTAAAAATTGCTTGTATTAATAAGTATTTTTTTTTATGAATCTAACTCTTGTCTATTTTACAGTTTAAAAACACAAAATGGATAGACAACCCAATATTTTAAGAGACCTACCCGGAGACATGATTGATGAAATCTTGTCTAGAGTCGGCCAGAATTCTTCGGCACAACTATTTAAGGCGAGATCAGTTTGTAAGACATTCGAAGAACGTTCCAAGAATGTCTTGGTTTATAAGAGACTTTCGTTTGAAAGATGGGGGATATCACATTGGGAAACCCATAAGTTACGATGTGTTTACTTTGACGCATATATTGCGGGGAACCCAAATGCTATTTTACGCAACGGGTTAAGAAATTATTTTGACTCAATATATCCGAATATTGGACTTCGTGATTTAGAAAAAGCGGCTAACATGCAACATAAAGAAGCATGTTATGCTTACGGATTAGTAATGTTCGCTTCTCACCAAAGTGAGAACAAGAACATCAGGCTACAACTATTAAACAAAACGTTTCCACAAGTGACGGAGTCGGTAATTGGGGTAAGAAATGAGGTTTTTAGATTATTACGGGACTGTTGGACATTACGTAACCCTCGTCCCTTTGATGACGTTACAACACGCTGTCTTATCAACGGCCATAACGGTTATGTTGCACAAGACCAAGGATGGGAAGTAGTCCTAGTAAAACCAGAATGCATGACTTGTTTCTGGACGTATGAATTACGTGTCTTTATTGTCTTTGCTGAACGACTTGTGTACTAGCTAGAATTGTCTTCACAACTATCTTGTATCAAAGTTATTGTGTGCTATATTTCATGCTTTATGTAAAATAAGCGGTATTGTAAGTTTATAAAATATTGTATAAAAGTTTGAACGCGAAATATTATTATAATCAGTTTTTCATATAGAATTGTAGTAGTTGAATTGTATATTAGCTACTAAGTATGAACTTAACGGGTAGGTACTACCCGAATTTAAACTTATAAAACGCTAATATGAAGAAAAAGCTTTTATAAATGAGTTCATATTATGCTATGAAATACTATTAACTACTCTTAATATTCTGTATGATTAACTTGTTCCATTTGACTATTTTGAAGGAAATGGCACCGACTACTCGACACACTGTGAATATGAATGAAGAGGAATTCCGTACTTTTCTAGCTTCAAACATAGCCGCAGTACAGGCTGCGCTACATACCAACAATAACCTTGGATCTAGCAGTACAGGAAATCGTGTAGGATACACCTACAAAGAATTCACTGCCTGCAAACCTTTGGAATTTGATGGAACCGAAGGACCGATCGGATTGAAACGGTGGACCGAGAAGGTTGAATCGGTGTTTGCCATAAGTAAGTGTACTGAAGAGGACAAAGTGAAGTACGCTACGCATACCTTCACAGGTTCTGCGTTAACATGGTGGAATACCTATCTAGAGCAAGTGGGACAAGATGATGCGTACGCACTACCGTGGTCAGCATTCAAGCACTTGATGAACGAGAAGTACCGTCCCAGAACCGAGGTCAATAAGCTCAAGACAGAACTTAGAGGGTTACGAACCCAAGGATTTGATATTACCACGTACGAAAGACGATTCACAGAATTGTGCCTATTGTGTCCGGGAGCATTCGAAGATGAGGAAGAGAAGATCGACGCGTTTGTGAAAGGATTACCGGAAAGAATCCAAGAAGATATAAGTTCACACGAGCCCGCCTCCATACAACAGGCATGTAGAATGGCTCACAAACTAGTGAACCAGATTGAAGAAAGAATTAAAGAACAGACTGCTGAAGAGGCCAATGTGAAGCAAGTCAAAAGAAAGTGGGAGGAAAACGGTGATAAGAATCACCAATACAACAACAACAGCAATTACAACAATAATCGCAACAATTATCCCAACAATCGCAACATCAATCGCAACTACAACAAACGGCCCAACAACAACAACAACAACAACAACAACAACAACAGCAACTACAACAATCATCCCAACAACAATAATAACCGCAACAACAACAACAATCAGAAGCAACTATGCCAAAGGTGTGAAAAGAATCACTCGGGGTTCTGCACCAAATTTTGCAACAAGTGTAAAAGAAATGGTCATAGCGCGGCGAAGTGTGAGGTCTACGGACCAGGGGTTAATAGAACGAAAGGAACAAATGGTGTCGGAACGAGTAATGGCGGAGCAAGTAGTGTCGGAGCAAGTTATGCCAATGTAGTTTGTTATAAATGTGGAAAACCAGGCCACATTATTAGAAATTGCCCGAACCAGGAGAACACGAATGGACAAGGCCGTGGAAGAGTTTTCAATATTAATGCGGTAGAGGCACAGGAAGACCCGGAGCTTGTTACGGGTACGTTTCTTATTGACAATAAATCTGCTTACGTTTTATTTGATTCGGGTGCGGATAGAAGCTATATGAGTAGAGATTTTTGTGCTAAATTAAGTTGTCCATTGACGCCTTTGGATAGTAAATTTTTACTCGAATTAGCAAATGGTAAATTAATTTCAGCAGATAATATATGTCGGAATCGAGAAATTAAACTGGTTAGCGAAACATTTAAGATTGATTTGATACCAGTAGAGTTAGGGAGTTTTGATGTGATAATCGGTATGGACTGGTTGAAAGAAGTGAAAGCGGAGATCGTTTGTTACAAAAATGCAATTCGCATTATACGAGAAAAAGGAAAACCCTTAATGGTGTACGGAGAAAAGGGCAACACGAAGCTACATCTTATTAGTAATTTGAAGGCACAAAAACTAATAAGAAAAGGTTGCTATGCTGTTCTAGCACACGTCGAGAAAGTACAAACTGAAGAAAAGAGCATCAATGATGTTCCCATTGCAAAAGAATTTCCTGATGTATTTCTGAAAGAATTACCGGGATTACCCCCACATCGATCCGTTGAATTTCAAATAGATCTTGTACCAGGAGCTGCACCAATAGCTCGTGCTCCTTACAAACTCGCACCCAGCGAGATGAAAGAACTGCAAAGCCAATTACAAGAACTTTTAGAGCGTGGTTTCATTCGACCAAGCACATCACCGTGGGGAGCTCCTGTTTTGTTTGTCAAGAAGAAAGATGGTACATTCAGGTTGTGTATCGACTACCGAGAGTTGAACAAACTTACCATCAAGAACCGCTACCCACTACCGAGAATCGACGACTTATTTGATCAACTACAAGGCTCGTCTGTTTATTCAAAGATTGGCTTACGTTCCGGGTATCATCAAATGCGGGTGAAAGAAGATGATATTCCAAAGACTGCTTTCAGAACACGTTACGGTCATTACGAGTTTATGGTCATGCCGTTTGGTTTAACTAATGCACCAGCTGTGTTCATGGACCTTATGAACCGAGTGTGTGGACCATACCTTGACAAGCTTGTCATTGTTTTCATTGATGACATACTTATTTACTCAAAGAATGACCAAGAACACGGTGAACATTTGAGAAAGGTGTTAGAAGTATTGAGGAAGGAAGAATTGTACGCTAAGTTTTCAAAGTGTGCATTTTGGTTGGAAGAAGTTCAATTCCTCGGTCACATAGTGAACAAAGAAGGTATTAAGGTGGATCCGGCAAAGATAGAAACTGTTGAAAAGTGGGAAACCCCGAAAACTCCGAAACACATACGCCAGTTTTTAGGACTAGCTGGTTACTATAGAAGGTTCATCCAAGACTTTTCCAGAATAGCAAAACCCTTGACTGCATTAACGCATAAAGGGAAGAAATTTGAATGGAATGATGAACAAGAGAAAGCGTTTCAGTTATTGAAGAAAAAGCTAACTACGGCACCTATATTGTCATTGCCTGAAGGGAATGATGATTTTGTGATTTATTGTGACGCATCAAAGCAAGGTCTCGGTTGTGTATTAATGCAACGAACGAAGGTGATTGCTTATGCGTCTAGACAATTGAAGATTCACGAACAAAATTATACGACGCATGATTTGGAATTAGGCGCGGTTGTTTTTGCATTAAAGACTTGGAGGCACTACTTATATGGGGTCAAAAGTATTATATATACTGACCACAAAAGTCTTCAACACATATTTAATCAGAAACAACTGAATATGAGGCAGCGTAGGTGGATTGAATTATTGAATGATTACGACTTTGAGATTCGTTACCACCCGGGGAAGGCAAATGTGGTAGCCGATGCCTTGAGCAGGAAGGACAGAGAACCCATTCGAGTAAAATCTATGAATATAATGATTCATAATAACATTACTACTCAAATAAAGGAGGCGCAACAAGGAGTTTTAAAAGAGGGAAATTTAAAGGATGAAATACCCAAAGGATCGGAGAAGCATCTTAATATTCGGGAAGACGGAACCCGGTATAGGGGTGACAGGATTTGGGTACCAAAATTTGGAGATATGAGAGAAATGGTACTTAGAGAAGCTCATAAAACTAGATACTCAATACATCCTGGAACGGGGAAGATGTACAAGGATCTCAAGAAACATTTTTGGTGGCCGGGTATGAAAGCCGATGTTGCTAAATACGTAGGAGAATGTTTGACGTGTTCTAAGGTCAAAGCTGAGCATCAAAAACCATCAGGTCTACTTCAACAACCCGAAATCCCGGAATGGAAATGGGAAAACATTACCATGGATTTCATCACTAAATTGCCAAGGACTGCAAGTGGTTTTGATACTATTTGGGTAATAGTTGATCGTCTCACCAAATCAGCACACTTCCTACCAATAAGAGAAGATGACAAGATGGAGAAGTTAGCACGACTGTATTTGAAGGAAGTCGTCTCCAGACATGGAATACCAATCTCTATTATCTCTGATAGGGATGGCAGATTTATTTCAAGATTTTGGCAGACATTACAGCAAGCATTAGGAACTCGTCTAGACATGAGTACTGCCTATCATCCACAAACTGATGGGCAGAGCGAAAGGACGATACAAACGCTTGAAGACATGCTACAAGCATGTGTTATTGATTTCGGAAACAGTTGGGATCGACATCTACCATTAGCAGAATTTTCCTACAACAACAGCTACCATTCAAGCATTGAGATGGCGCCGTTTGAAGCACTTTATGGTAGAAAGTGCAGGTCTCCAATTTGTTGGAGTGAAGTGGGGGATAGACAGATTACGGGTCCGGAGATTATACAAGAAACTACCGAGAAGATCATCCAAATTCAACAACGGTTGAAAACCGCCCAAAGTCGACAAAAGAGCTACGCTGACATTAAAAGAAAAGATATAGAATTTGAAATTGGAGAGATGGTCATGCTTAAAGTTGCACCTTGGAAAGGCATTGTTCGATTTGGTAAACGAGGGAAATTAAATCCAAGGTATATTGGACCATTCAAGATTATTGATCGTGTCGGACCAGTAGCTTACCGACTAGAGTTACCTCAACAACTCGCGGCTGTACATAACACTTTCCACGTCTCGAATTTAAAGAAATGTTTTGCTAAAGAAGATCTCACTATTCCGTTAGATGAAATCCAAATCAACGAAAAACTTCAATTCATCGAAGAACCCGTCGAAATAATGGATCGTGAGGTTAAAAGACTTAAGCAAAACAAGATACCAATTGTTAAGGTTCGATGGAATGCTAGTAGAGGACCCGAGTTCACCTGGGAGCGTGAAGATCAGATGAAGAAGAAATACCCGCATCTATTTCCAGAAGATTCATCAACACCTTCAACAGCTTAAAATTTCGGGACGAAATTTATTTAACGGGTAGGTACTGTAGTGACCCGAACTTTTCCATGTTTATATATATTAATTGAGATTGATATTTACATGATTAAATGTTTCCAACATGTTAAGCAATCAAACTTGTTAAGACTTGATTAATTGAAATATGTTTCATATAGACAATTGACCACCCAAGTTGATCGGTGATTCACGAACGTTAAAACTTGTAAAAACTATATGATGACATATATATGGATATATATATATATAGTTAACATGATACTATGATAAGAAAACATATCATAAAGTATATTAACAATGAACTACATATGTAAAAACAAGACTACTAACTTAATGATTTTTAAACGAGACATATATGTAACGATTATCGTTGTAAAGACATTTAATGTATATATATCATATTAAGAGATATTCATACATGATAATATCATGATAATATAATAATTTAAAATCTCATTTGATATTATAAACATTGGGTTAACAACATTTAACAAGATCGTTAACCTAAAGGTTTCAAAACAACACTTACATGTAACGACTAACGATGACTTAACGACTCAGTTAAAATGTATATACATGTAGTGTTTTAATATGTATTTATACACTTTTGAAAGACTTAAATACACTTATCAAAATACTTCTACTTAACAAAAATGCTTACAATTACATCCTCGTTCAGTTTCATCAACAATTCTACTCGTATGCACCCGTATTCGTACTCGTACAATACACAGCTTTTAGATGTATGTACTATTGGTATATACACTCCAATGATCAGCTCTTAGCAGCCCATTTGAGTCACCTAACACATGTGGGAACCATCATTTGGCAACTAGCATGAAATATCTCATAAAATTACAAAAATATGAGTAATCATTCATGACTTATTTACATGAAAACAAAATTACATATCCTTTATATCTAATCCATACACCAACGACCAAAAACACCTACAAACACTTTCATTCTTCAATTTTATTCATCTAATTGATCTCTCTCAAGTTCTATCTTCAAGTTCTAAGTGTTCTTCATAAATTCCAAAAGTTCTAGTTTCATAAAATCAAGAATACTTTCAAGTTTGCTAGCTCACTTCCAATCTTGTAAGGTGATCATCCAACCTCAAGAAATCTTTGTTTCTTACAGTAGGTTATCATTCTAATACAAGGTAATAATCATATTCAAACTTTGGTTCAATTTCTATAACTATAACAATCTTATTTCAAGTGATGATCTTACTTGAACTTGTTTTCGTGTCATGATTCTGCTTCAAGAACTTCGAGCCATCCAAGGATCCATTGAAGCTAGATCCATTTTTCTCTTTTCCAGTAGGTTTATCCAAGAAAATTAAGGTAGTAATGATGTTCATAACATCATTCGATTCATACATATAAAGCTATCTTATTCGAAGGTTTAAACTTGTAATCACTAGAACATAGTTTAGTTAATTCTAAACTTGTTCGCAAACAAAAGTTAATCCTTCTAACTTGACTTTTAAAATCAACTAAACACATGTTCTATATCTATATGATATGCTAACTTAATGATTTAAAACCTGGAAACACGAAAAACACCGTAAAACCGGATTTACGCCGTCGTAGTAACACCGCGGGCTGTTTTGGGTTAGTTAATTAAAAACTATGATAAACTTTGATTTAAAAGTTGTTATTCTGAGAAAATGATTTTTATTATGAACATGAAACTATATCCAAAAATTATGGTTAAACTCAAAGTGGAAGTATGTTTTCTAAAATGGTCATCTAGACGTCGTTCTTTCGACTGAAATGACTACCTTTACAAAAACGACTTGTAACTTATTTTTCCGACTATAAACCTATACTTTTCTGTTTAGATTCATAAAATAGAGTTCAATATGAAACCATAGCAATTTGATTCACTCAAAACGGATTTAAAATGAAGAAGATGTGGGTAAAACAAGATTGGATAATTTTTCTCATTTTAGCTACGTGAAAATTGGTAACAAATCTATTCCAACCATAACTTAATCAACTTGTATTGTATATTATGTAATCTTGAGATACCATAGACACGTATACAATGTTTCGACCTATCATGTCGACACATCTATATATATTTCGGAACAACCATAGACACTCTATATGTGAATGTTGGAGTTAGCTATACAGGGTTGAGGTTGATTCCAAAATATATATAGTTTGAGTTGTGATCAATACTGAGATACGTATACACTGGGTCGTGGATTGATTCAAGATAATATTTATCGATTTATTTCTGTACATCTAACTGTGGACAACTAGTTGTAGGTTGCTAACGAGGACAGCTGACTTAATAAACTTAAAACATCAAAATATATTAAAAGTGTTGTAAATATATTTTGAACATACTTTGATATATATGTATATATTGTTATAGGTTCGTGAATCAACCAGTGGCCAAGTCTTACTTCCCGACGAAGTAAAAATCTGTGAAAGTGAGTTATAGTCCCACTTTTAAAATCTAATATTTTTGGGATGAGAATACATGCAGGTTTTATAAATGATTTACAAAATAGACACAAGTACGTGAAACTACATTCTATGGTTGAATTATCGAAATCGAATATGCCCCTTTTTATTAATTCTGGTAATCTAAGAATTAGGGAACAGACACCCTAATTGACGCGAATCCTAAAGATAGATCTATTGGGCCTAACAAACCCCATCCAAAGTACCGGATGCTTTAGTACTTCGAAATTTATATCATATCCGAAGGGTGTCCCGGAATGATGGGGATATTCTTATATATGCATCTTGTTATTGTCGGTTACCAGGTGTTCACCATATGAATGATTTTTATCTCTATGTATGGGATGTGTATTGAAATATGAAATCTTGTGGTCTATTGTTACGATTTGATATATATAGGTTAAACCTATAACTCACCAACATTTTTGTTGACGTTTTAAGCATGTTTATTCTCAGGTGATTATTAAGAGCTTCCGCTGTCGCATACTTAAATAAGGACGAGATTTGGAGTCCATGCTTGTATGATATTGTGTAAAAACTGCATTCAAGAAACTTATTTTGTTGTAACATATTTGTATTGTAAACCATTATGTAATGGTCGTGTGTAAACAGGATATTTTAGATTATCAGTATTTGATAATCTACGTAAAGTTTTTTAAAACCTTTATCTATGAAATAAAGGTTATGGTTCTCATATAGAGGTCAAAACCTCGCAACGAAATCAATTAATATGGAACGTTTTTAATCAATAAGAACGGGACATTTCATGAATTAGTATAATATAATGACACTTGATCAATGTGATTATATTACAGTAAGTCATACTGAGTTTCTAAATGGAACGTGATGATTCACAGATCATAACATCATCATGTGCCATGTTATACGACTCTTGTATTCTATTTAACCTCTAAAATATCAAGAAAATATTTCTTGATGATTCGGCTTTTTCCAAGGTATTCTAGTAATTTGACAAGTTAAGATCGTGCCATCACAATTTCCTTCCTAGAACATTAACAATGTTCATTCTGAAATTCATATCTGTGAATTCTGGACCATTACAAGCGGTGCTTAATCGCAAGAAGAAGAAACGAAGGACAAAACTTCAAAATAGAAATTGGGGTATAAATTGCAGCAAATAAAAGAGAGCATTAACTGTGAATGATAATGATTATAGAAGACAGAAGCAGAGACTTTGAAATATAAGGGAACATATAAATCCCAACGATAAACCAGAAATTATAAATCATATATATCGATGCATATAGCAATATAAAGACACGGGAGAACTAGAAACACTATAAACCCAAGAGTATAGTAGAAGTAAATAGATTCTTCCGGCGGTAGATGAAAAAGAAGAATGACCGATATGAAAGTTAGAAGTATATCGAGAATCAGAACTGGATGGAGCATATTGATGAATACTTTAAAATATGAGTTAAGGGGGAAAGAATAGAAGGTGATGAAACATGACTAGGAACTTAGAAATCAACAGATTTAACTCACATAATGGCGGAATAAGTGAATCAAACCCTCTAGTGAATAGGTTAAGTTTTTTTTTTTTTTTTTTTTTGATTAATTTAGTCAAACCACAACTAAATCAAGTGTGATTAGATCAACACCTAGAGCTATTATTCACCACCTGGGTGATTTGGACTGAGAGAGAATCGAAGGAGCTCACTAGATTTGAGTGTGTGTAACAAATAAGAGGCTTAACCTAAAATGAAGAACATAAGACTTTATATACCCCTGCTGTTGACTCACCCATACGATTCATTCATCACACGTACGAGTTGGCTTCATCAGCCGTACGGGTGATCACTCACTCATGTCTTCTCATTTAGGTTGTAATTGTGACTTAGCTCAGCATCAATCGTGCGTATGAGCCTGTCAGCCGTACTAGTGAGGCTTCACTCGTACGTCTGACTATGTCTAACATAGTCAAACATCTAAATCTCGTTCCTGCAGTTCCTGTAACCACATACAAACATGGATAGGATAATAACGAGCAATCATGGTGGCCTGTAAACTGTTGTACCTGCAATGGACGTGGGTAGATGTCTAGGGAGTTGCATAAAATGCATCAACAGAAGGTGTGAGTTGTAAGGAAACGAAGGAGGTGAATTTATAAGAAAATCTCCGACAGAACAATTAAAATGGACGATCGCATTTAAAGCGGATCCTAATTTCCTTGATTACCGGAGAGTCAAATCTTATTAAGAAGATTTTCTTCAAATCCCTTGAAATCTGGGAATCAATCATATCTAAGTCAAATGATAAGATGAATCTACACTTACTCATTTCACTCTTCTATGTTAGCTTCATTCGTACTCTTCATATAAATGGATTGTTTATCCAAATTATTCGCTGATGAGAAAACTCTAATTTTCAGCCCGTATGCATCATGAAAACATACTTATTATCATTCACGACCTTTCCACTCAAATTTCGGGACGAAATTTCTTTAACGGGTAGGTACTGTGACAACCCGGAAATTTCCAACCAAATTTAAACTTTAATCTTTATATGTTTCCGACACGATAAGCAATATTTGTTAAGTTAAATTGCAAGAATTTTAAACTATGTTCATACATTCATTCAACCTCGACCAAGTTATAACGATTCACGAACCATTAAACGAATATGATTATATATGTATATGTGTATATATATTATAACTTGAAACGTAAACAAAATATTAGATTAAATACTTTATATGATTGTATCTGTTTCAAAATGTTTATCAATGGAATTAGAAGATAAGATCAAATGATTGAATTATCAGATATATTGAATTATGATTACAAGTCTCTGTTGAAAGGCCCACGTTGATTTGAGAAATCTTTCCATTTTAACAATATTCGAAAAATGGTAAAGTGATTTATAAATAAGAATAAATTGTCAATCATTGAGAACTAGACAAAGGATAGTGGAAGATTGAATCTCATAAAGACTCGATTGATCTATTTAGTTTCAAACGTACAAAAACGTTTTCAATTTAAAAAGAACTTTATTATTAAAACGTATATAACTTTTATAAATATCTAGAATCACTTTTTACAACTCATTACTTAACTAGTATAATAAAGATAACGATATTTATATTTTATTTTATTAAATATATATAACAATTTAAATTAATATTATATATATTTATACGCGTATTATACGTACATAATTTTATACTTTTACTATACTTAAACTTTACCTTTACTTTATTTTTACTTTACTTTAACTTTAATAATTCACTTTAATAATTCATACTTTAATAATTCACTTTAATAATTCATACTTTAATAATTCACTTTAATAATTCATACTTTAATAATTCATACTTTAATAATTCACTTTAATAATTCAAAAATCTATTATAAATAGAATTCAATAGGTTTCATTATTTCATAGAAACTTGAAAAATATTTTTCTCTAAAATCTCTCAATCGATGTACATATATATTTACTCCGTATTATTTCAAGATATTATTAGTATACATAAAATATTACGACGGAGTGCTGTCCGAGTGATTTCGAAATTGTTTTTCGAGTAGGATAGGATTAAGGAAATTATGAGTTATAGCTATGGAGGTGATTGAGTATGGTTCATGGGTATGCTCGTGAGGTCAATATAGTGTTTATCATTTCCGTTGCGTCTACGTACCTTTCCTGCAATATTGAATCTAAATATTGATACGTGAGTACTCATAATTTAACTTTTACATACTAATAGTGTATCCCTGACTAGTGCTCGAGTATTAGGATTATGCATGCTTGTATTTTTGATATTGCCCTTAGACAGGTTAGGTTGAATATTGAATTAGTTACACTTGCGGTTGAGATAAGGTATAAGATATGCATGTCCTTGGAAAGCTAGCGAAAAATTAAGAACTTTTCCTTTAGATATCGAATGGTTTCGATGAACGGATTAGAAGTTATAATCAATTGAATTTTCGATATTTTTATTAAAAATGATTATTATTATCGTCGTTTTTTTATCGTCGTTCTAGTTTTATCTTATTATTATCATTATTATTATCTTTATCAATAAAAGGGATTTATCATCAAAAATTGTTTATTTTTTTTTATTATTACTATCGTTATTATCGTTAAAGTTATAATTAGTATTATTATTATTATTATCCAATTATTATTATTATTATTAGTATTATTATTATTATTATCATTATTAATATATATATCATTATTTAAAAATGGTTATTGTTATTGTTATTATTATTATTATTACTATATTATCATTAAGATAATTATTAGTATTATCGTTAATAATGTTATAGTAACTATCATTATTAATATAAGTGTAATTAAAACAAATATTGGTAACACCTAATTATTTTGATTACTATTATTATCATTATTATAAACACGATATAAAAGACGATTAAAAGCTATTAAACGAAACGATTAGGAAATAATGAGTAAGAGTATCATGATGAAATTAAAATATTATAAGATATTGATTTAGGTAAAATTATCGTTCTTATTATTTTTATCATTACTATTATTATTAAAAGTATCGTTAGTATTAAAACTATCATTTTAATAAAAATTATCATTTTAATAGAAATGTCATTGTTACTATAAAATATCATTATTATTATTATTTTAAATAGAATTATTATTTTAAAGATAATATTAAAAATTATCGTAAATATTAAAGTTATCATAATTAGAATTATCGTTTTATCATAATGTCATCTTAGTAATTATAAATATTGATATTTTTATAATAATATATTTTTTATAATAATAATTATTATTACAAAATAATACAACTTTTACTTACTATCATTATAGATATTATTTTATCAAATAAATATGTGATACAAACATATTTTACTACGTGTAATAACTTACTTTAATAATACCTATCATATTACTTAATATATATAAAAGTATATTTTATTACATAAATTTAATATAAAATTTTATTTATTAATAAATAAATTATATTATTACTCTAATAAATCTTTTAAAAATATTTAAAAATATAAAACGACGATATTTAAACTATATATTAATCATGTATAGATTTTTGGAAATTATTTTGAGTCAAATTTACTTTTGTTGACTTTTGCATATTAGTCTCGAGCATTAGGATTGTGGTACACTATGACTTGACCTAATTTGTTAGACAAATATTGACCAACACATAATTATATATAATTAATTTAGGTTCGTGAATCCGAGGCCAACCTTGCACTTGTTCAATGACGTTATATGTATTTTTACTACGAAATACAGTATGGTGAGTTTCATTTGCCTTTTTACCCTTTATATTTTTGGGACTGAGAATACATGCGCTTTTATAAATGTTTGACGAAATAGACACAAGTAATTGAAACTACATTCTATGGTTGAATTATCAAAATCGAATATGCCCCTTTTTATTAAAGTCTGGTAATCTAAGAATTAGGGAACAGACACCCTAATTGACGCGAATCCTAAAGATAGATCTATTGGGTCTAACAAACCCCATCCAAAGTACCGGATGCTTTAGTACTTCGAAATTTATATCATGTCCGAAGGAGGATCCCGGAATGATAGGGGATATTCTTATATGTATCTAGTTAATGTCGGTTACCAGGTGTTCACCATATGAATGATTATTTTTGTCTCTATGCATGGGACGTATATTTATGAGAACTGGGAATGAAATTCTTGTGGTCTATTAAAATGATGAAAATAAATGATTATGATAAACTAATGAACTCACCAACCTTTTGGTTGACACTTTAAATCATGTTTATTCTCAGGTGTTAAAGAAATCTTCCGCTGTGCATTTGCTCATTTTAAAGATATTACTTGGAGTCTTTCATAGCATATTTCGAAGAACGTTGCATTCGAGTCATTGAGTTCATCAAAGATTATTATTAAATCAATTTATAGTTGGATAGTGGATATTATGAAATGGTATGCATGCCTGTCAATTTTCAATGTAAAGAAAGTTTGTCTTTTAAAAACGAATGCAATGTTTGTAAAATGTATCATATAGAGGTCAAATACCTCGCAATGTAATCAACTATTGTGAATCGTTTATAATGTATATGAACGGGTCCTTTCAGTTAGTATCAGAGCGGTGGTCTTAGCGAACCATGTCTGCATTAGTGTGTCTAACTGATAAGTCGTTAGGATGCATTAGTGAGTCTGGACTTCGACCGTGTCTGCATGTCAAAAGTTTTGCTTATCATTTTTAGTCGGAAATCATCTGCTTATCATTCTTAGGAAATTACTTGCTTATCATTACTAGTTTAGACACGTCTTGCTACATTAATTGCATGAGTAGTGTATAGACAAAATTCATATCTTAGCGTATCTGCTAAATCATATCTTATCGTATCTGTTACTTTAAACTTTACCTGACATATCCCGTAAATTCCTCCGTAATCTACGAAATCTTTTGTTCTATATCTATGGATATTCTATGTAATTAGAATACCATCCGATAACCGAAAATCATTTCATATCGAAAAAAATCCTTATTCAATCGTACGAAATGGAATTCATCATTAATTCAAGTTCCTCGGATTCTGAAATAGAATCTCACTCCAGCTCTGAAAGCAGTGTGACCGGAATGGATCAACCAATAAGCCATCATCTATTCTGGATGAATTGGGGATGGGTTCGTAGCCTCCTCAATCATTGGAGACAAGAAGAAGGTGATCCCTTCCATCCACCCCATTGCCCTCTTAACGAAGAACCTGAAGCACTTACCGGCGAACCAATCCGAAACACCATTTTCTCTCTCATTTCCAGAGTATCTCGTCACGATTATATACTACATCAAATTCTAGATTATATTTATCCGCTCGTCCGAACAGACAATCACCCCGGTATAATAGAAGAAGTCAACGAGCATCGCGCTCGGGTAGTGGCTTTGGAGAATATGGTGCAAAGATTACAAACACCAGCAGCATAACCAGTACCACCATCATCAACGCCAACAGTACCATTACCACCTCCAACCACAACTGCGTCATAAACCTCAACTTCACAATCTGTCCCATGAGCATCAACGTCATACGCACCATAGATACCAAGGAGTACCAACAACAATAACTAACGAAGTATTAATTCATAACTTCATTGGAGAAACATTCCGCGGCGATTTTGTAATCTCTAAAGTCTTAGAGATTATCTATTCTAGCCCTAACCATAAATCAGTTAAACGAATCAAAATGATAGAAGGAAGAGTAGAAACCCTGACAAAAATGGTGTGTGATTAACAAGCTAAACTTGCTTTACCAACAGCATCAACAGTACCGTTAGCGTTACCAGCATCGTCAGTACAGTCAACATCCGAATCAACAACACCGATAACATCACAAACTCCGTCAATTCAAGAATCACTGTGGACATTATTACGAATCAATAACGTGTATATTGTATCAACTAGTTATGAAGAATTAACTCATTCCCTCTGAAGAAATTATATGTATATTATATATATATATATATATATTTTGAAATAAATCTTTCCGTGCTAAGCTATTGTGTGTGAATCTTAACTACTCGGTTAATTCATATTACAAATATGCAATAATGTACGTCCTTCGGCCGCAACTTAACCAGCGTTAACTACAATCTCTGTCGCAATTCAACAAATTCCAATTCATAATAAATCAAGTATATATTTGATTGTACACTTTCTTCATCGATGTACTCGAAACTTTTCAGATAACATCATTCGTACTTTGCGAAATTCACAAGAATTCCACGAACCGAACATCATACATCAACAAATAACGAAGTATTGATTCATAATTTCAATGTCATTAAAGAAATACTGCGTAAAAGTTATGTACTTTTTAAAGCCTTTAGGAATTATTCAATTCTAGTTTCAACTGTAAATCAAATGAGTTTAATTTAACATTAACTCATTAAATCTATATTACATCTGAAGAAAATATACATATATATATTTTCGTAAAGACTGTAATAAAATTCTTTTGTACAAAATATTAATTGTGAAATTTTTTTTTTAACGGGTAGGTAATACCCGAGAGATATATAAATTCACAATTAATATGTTACATTCTTCGAATCTGATTCAGCAAATCATCCATTATACTCCCTACTTTCACAACAATATACATTCTTTTATAGAAATCAAAACAACCATACTCATTCAAAATTTAATTACATATTCTGATTTTGAAATCTCAAAATTCAACTTGAGATAAGACCAAAATCATCACTCTTAGATCCTTACATCTTTCACAAGCTATATTTTGACTTCAAAACTGTGTTAGAACATCAAATGTATGTTAATGATTACAATCTGTGTTCAAACCCTTCGAAAATTTCTGAAGACACTTCGAATGATGAGCAATCGAGATGATGATCCAACCACATGTTACCCACAGTTATGTACCCGAAAAAACTCTTGAAACCAAAGTAAAAGTTTAAACAATGTATCCGCGTCAGATTCTTTGGCATTTATTAGCAAAAATAACTTTGCGACTCCTATTCAAAGTAGCCAGTTTTGTCACAGCTCCAGCAAGTCAACTTCGACTTTTCAGTCAGACTAACCTTATTATAACCTTGAGATATACACCATCGTTACCAGGGAACCTTTTACATTCTACCACATTATTAGCAGATGTACCAATAACTTCATTACCCTTTGACTTTAGCCTCTCCAAAAAGTCATTATAATTATTCATTGAAACTCCATCATTTACTCATTCGCATCTTATAATGAGAGTTGCCATACGAATCATTGGGAATTAGCAATCAGTATTTTGAAATCTCGCAGGATGTTTATGCCAACAGTTATATGTGTATATATAACGTCTATCTTCTGGACTTAATTTGAATGTGAAGTTTCTGAAAAACACTCCGAACTACGAATTGGTTCTCCGAAAATGGAGAAAAAAAAACGCTGATGAAGCAGCGAAAACTATAAACGACTTTAAAGGATAAAAGCTGGATTATAATGATGAAGTGTGCTGGAAAAGCGAAGAAAAAGAGAAGTTTTGGAACTGGAAAACGGATTGAGCAAAGTAGGAAGGAGGCTGTGGACAAATTACAAAGACTGGACCTGACTTGAAAGGATCCAAATGATTCAGTACCTGCTGAAGTCATTAACGAATACCTTGCTCCTGACTCTAAACCCCTGCGGACAATATTCTTCATCATCCTCTGATATTAGAAATTCTAAAATATCATCATATCTTTCATTATAAATATCCTCCATATTTCTGAAGATATTTTCTTAATTTTTATTATTTGAAATCATTTACCTCTTCGCGCTATCTGTATTACATCATAAAAGAAACTATTTTAGTTTCTAAATTCTGAAACATTCAAGTTTAAAATAGGAATATTTTGAAGTAATGTTGAGAACTGAAGCATGAATTAGTATAATATAATGACACTTGATCAATGTGATTATATTACAGTAAGTCATGCTGAGTTTCTAAATGGAACGTGATGATTCACAGATCATAACATCATCATGTGCCATGTTATACGACTCTTGTATTCTATTTAACCTCTAAAATATCAAGAAAATATTTCTTGATGATTCGGCTTTTTCCAAGGTATTCTAGTAATTTGACAAGTCAAGATCGTGCCATCACAATTTCCTTCCTAAAACATTAACAATGTTCATTCTGAAATTCATATCTGTGAATTCTGGACCATTACAAGCGGTGCTTAATCGCAAGAAGAAGAAACGAAGGACAAAACTTCGAAATAGAAATTGGGGTATAAATTGCAGCAAATAAAAGAGAGCATTAACTGTGAATGATAATGATTATAGAAGACAGAAGCAGAGACTTTGAAATATAAGGGAACATATAAATCCCAACGACAAACCAGAAATTATAAATCATATATATCGTTGCATATAGCAATATAAAGACACGGGAGAACTAGAAACACTATAAACCCAAGAGTATAGTAGAAGTAAATAGATTCTTCCGGCGGTAGATGAAAAAGAAGAATGACCGATATGAAAGTTAGAAGTATATCGAGAATCAGAACTGGATGGAGCATATTGATGAATACTTTAAAATATGAGTTAAGGGGGAAAGAATAGAAGGTGATGAAACATGACTAGGAACTTAGAAATCAACATATTTAACTCACATAATGGCGGAATAAGTGAATCAAACCCTCTAGTGAATAGGTTATTTTTTTTTTTTTTTTTTTGATTAATTTAGTCAAACCACAACTAAATCAAGTGTGATTAGATCAACACCTAGAGCTATTATTCACCACCTGGGTGATTTGGACTGAGAGAGAATCGAAGGAGCTCACTAGATTTGAGTGTGTGTAACAAATAAGAGGCTTAACCTAAAATGAAGAACATAAGACTTTATATACCCCTGCTGTTGACTCACCCATACGATTCATTCATCACACGTACGAGTTGGCTTCATCAGCCGTACGGGTGATCACTCACTCATGTCTTCTCATTTAGGTTGTAATTGTGACTTAGCTCAGCATCAATCGTGCGTATGAGCCTGTCAGCCGTACTAGTGAGGCTTCACTCGTATGTCTGACTATGTTTAACATAGTCAAACATCTAAATCTCGTTCCTGCAGTTCCTGTAACCACATACAAATATGGATAGGATAATAACGAGCAATCATGGTTGCCTGTAAACTGTTGTACCTGCAATGGACGTGGGTAGATGTCTAGGGAGTTGCATAAAATGCATCAACAGAAGGTGTGAGTTGTAAGGAAACGAAGGAGGTGAATTTATAAGAAAATCTCCGACAGAACAATTAAAATGGACGATCGCATTTAAAGCGGATCCTAATTTCCTTGATTACCGGAGAGTCAAATCTTATTAAGAAGATTTTCTTCAAATCCCTTGAAATCTGAGAATCAATCATATCTAAGTCAAATGATAAGATGAATCTACACTTACTCATTTCACTCTTCTATGTTAGCTTCATTCGTACTCTTCATATAAATGGATTGTTTATCCAAATTATTCGCTGATGAGAAAACTCTAATTTTCAGCCCGTATGCATCATGAAAACATACTTATTATCATTCACGACCTTTCCACTCAAATTTCGGGACGAAATTTCTTTAACGGGTAGGTACTGTGACAACCCGGAAATTTCCAACCAAATTTAAACTTTAATCTTTATATGTTTCCGACACGATAAGCAATATTTGTTAAGTTAAATTGCAAGAATTTTAAACTATGTTCATACATTCATTCAACCTCGACCAAGTTCTAACGATTCACGAACCATTAAACGAATATGATTATATATGTATATGTGTATATATATTATAACTTGAAACGTAAACAAAATATTAGATTAAATACTTTATATGATTGTATCTGTTTCAAAATGTTTATCAACGGAATTAGAAGATAAGATCAAATGATTGAATTATCAGATATATTGAATTATGATTACAAGTCTCTGTTGAAAGGCCCACGTTGATTTGAGAAATCTTTCCATTTTAACAATATTCGAAAAATGGTAAAGTGATTTATAAATAAGAATAAATTGTCAATCATTGAGAACTAGACAAAGGATAGTGGAAGATTGAATCTCATAAAGACTCGATTGATCTATTTAGTTTCAAACGTACAAAAACGTTTTCAATTTAAAAAGAACTTTATTATTAAAACGTATATAACTTTTATAAATATCTAGAATCACTTTTTACAACTCATTACTTAACTAGTATGATAAAGATAACGATATTTATATTTTATTTTATTAAATATATATAACAATTTAAATTAATATTATAGATATTTATACGCGTATTATACGTACATAATTTTATACTTTTACTATACTTAAACTTTACCTTTACTTTATTTTTACTTTACTTTAACTTTAATAATTCACTTTAATAATTCATACTTTAATAATTCACTTTAATAATTCATACTTTAATAATTCACTTTAATAATTCATACTTTAATAATTCACTTTAATAATTCATACTTTAATAATTCACTTTAATAATTCAAAAACCTATTATAAATAGAATTCAATAGGTTTCATTATTTCATAGAAACTTGAAAATATTTTTCTCTAAACTCTCTCAATCGATGTACATATATATTTACTCCGTATTATTTCAAGATATTATTAATATACATAAAATATTACGACGGAGTGCTGTCCGAGTGATTTCGAAATTGTTTTTCGAGTAGGATAGGATTAAGGAAATTATGAGTTATAGCTATGGAGGTGATTGAGTATGGTTCATGGGTATGCTCGTGAGGTCAATATAGTGTTTATCATTTCCGTTGCGTCTACGTACCTTTCCTGCAATATTGAATCTCAATATTGATACGTGAGTACTCATAATTTAACTTTTACATACTAATAGTGTATCCCTGACTAGTGCTCGAGTATTAGGATTATGCATGCTTGTATTTTTGATATTGCCCTTAGACAGGTTAGGTTGAATATTGAATTAGTTACACTTGCGGTTGAGATAAGGTATAAGATATGCATGTCCTTGGAAAGCTAGCGAAAAATTAAGAACTTTTCCTTTAGATATCGAATGGTTTCGATGAACGGATTAGAAGTTATAATCAATTGAATTTTCGATATTTTTATTAAAAATGATTATTATTATCGTCGTTTTTTTATCGTCGTTCTAGTTTTATCTTATTATTATCATTATTATTATCTTTATCAATAAAAGGGATTTATCATTAAAAATTGTTTATTATTTTTTATTATTACTATCGTTATTATCGTTAAAATTATAATTAGTATTATTATTATTATTATCCAATTATTATTATTATTATTATTATTATTATTATTATTATTATCATTATTAATATATATATCATTATTTAAAAATGGTTATTGTTATTGTTATTATTATTATTATTACTATATTATCATTAAGATAATTATTTGTATTATCGTTAATAATGTTATAGTAACTATCATTATTAATATAAGTGTAATTAAAACAAATATTGATAACACCTAATTATTTTGATTACTATTATTATCATTATTATAAACACGATATAAAAGACGATTAAAAGCTATTAAACGAAATGATTAGGAAATAATGAGTAAGAGTATCATGATGAAATTAAAATATTATAAGATATTGATTTAGGTAAAATTATCGTTCTTATTATTTTTATCATTACTATTATTATTAAAAGTATCGTTAGTATTAAAACTATCATTTTAACAAAAATTATCATTTTAATAGAAATGTCATTGTTACTATAAAATATCATTATTATTATTATTTTAAATAGAATTATTATTTTAAAGATAATATTAAAAATTATCGTAAATATTAAAGTTATCATAATTAGAATTATCGTTTTATCATAATGTCATCTTAGTAATTATAAATATTGATATTTTTATAATAATATATTTTTTATAATAATAATTATTATTACAAAATAATACAACTTTTACTTACTATCATTATAGATATTATTTTATCAAAAATATTTAAAAATATAAAACGACGATATTTAAACTATATATTAATCATGTATAGATTTTTGGAAATTATTTTGAGTCAAATTTACTTTTGTTGACTTTTGCATATTAGTCTCGAGCATTAGGATTGTGGTACACTATGACTTGACCTAATTTGTTAGACAAATATTGACCAACACATAATTATATATAATTAATTTAGGTTCGTGAATCCGAGTCCAACCTTGCACTTGTTCAATGACGTTATATGTATTTTTACTACGAAATACAGTATGGTGAGTTTCATTTACCTTTTTACCCTTTATATTTTTGGGACTGAGAATACATGCGCTTTTATAAATGTTTGACGAAATAGACACAAGTAATTGAAACTACATTCTATGGTTGAATTATCAAAATCGAATATGCCCCTTTTTATTAAAGTCTGGTAATCTAAGAATTAGGGAACAGACACCCTAATTGACGCGAATCCTAAAGATAGATCTATTGGGTCTAACAAACCCCATCCAAAGTACCGGATGCTTTAGTACTTCGAAATTTATATCATGTCCGAAGGAGGATCCCGGAATGATAGGGGATATTCTTATATGTATCTAGTTATTGTCGGTTACCAGGTGTTCACCATATGAATGATTATTTTTGTCTCTATGCATGGGACGTATATTTATGAGAACTGGGAATGAAATTCTTGTGGTCTATTAAAATGATGAAAATAAATGATTATGATAAACTAATGAACTCACCAACCTTTTGGTTGACACTTTAAAGCATGTTTATTCTCAGGTGTTAAAGAAATCTTCCGCTGTGCATTTGCTCATTTTAAAGATATTACTTGGGTTCTTCGATGAACTCACCATTATTTCGACGGGTTCTTCGATGAATTGAAGTTTTTCGTTGATTTGGATTTCATCTAACGGAATAGTGAGATCTTCTTTAGCAAAACATTTCTTCAAATTCGAGACGTGGAAAGTGTTATGTACAGCCGCGAGTTGTTGAGGTAACTCAAGTCGGTAAGCTACTGGTCCGACACGATCAATAATCTTGAATGGACCAATATACCTTGGATTTAATTTCCCTCGTTTACCATATCGAACAACGCCTTTCCAAGGTGCAACTTTAAGCATGACCATCTCTCCAATTTCAAATTCTATATCTTTTCTTTTAATGTCAGCGTAGCTCTTTTGTCGACTTTGGGCGGTTTTCAACCGTTGTTGAATTTGGATGATCTTCTCGGTAGTTTCTTGTATAATCTCCGGACCCGTAATCTGTCTATCCCCCACTTCACTCCAACAAATCGGAGACCTGCACTTTCTACCATAAAGTGCTTCAAACGGCGCCATCTCAATGCTTGAATGGTAGCTGTTGTTGTAGGAAAATTCTGCTAACGGTAGATGTAGATCCCAACTGTTTCCGAAATCAATAACACATGCTCGTAGCATGTCTTCAAGCGTTTGTATCGTCCTTTCGCTCTGCCCATCAGTTTGTGGATGATAGGCAGTACTCATGTCTAGACGAGTTCCTAATGCTTACTGTAATGTCTGCCAAAATCTTGAAATAAATCTGCCATCCCTATCAGAGATAATAGAGATTGGTATTCCATGTCTGGAGACGACTTCCTTCAAATACAGTCGTGCTAACTTCTCCATCTTGTCATCTTCTCTTATTGGCAGGAAATGTGCTGATTTGGTGAGACGATCAACTATTACCCAAATAGTATCAAAAGCACTTGCAGTCCTTGACAATTTAGTGATGAAATCCATGGTAATGTTTTCCCATTTCCATTCCAGGATTTCGGGTTGTTGAAGTAGACCTGATGGTTTTCGATGCTCAGCTTTGACCTTAGAACACGTCAAACATTCTCTTACGTATTTAGCAACATCGGCTTTCATACCCGGCCACCAAAAATGTTTCTTGAGATCCTTGTACATCTTCCCCGTTCCAGGATGTATTGAGTATCTGGTTTTATGAGCTTCTCTAAGTACCATTTCTCTCATATCTCCAAATTTTGGTACCCAAATCCATTCAGCCCTATACCGGGTTCCGTCTTCCCGAATATTAAGATGCTTCTCCGATCCTTTGGGTATTTCATCCTTTAAATTTCCCTCCTTTAAAACTCCTTGTTGCGCCTCCTTTATTTTAGTAGTAAGGTTATTATGAATTATTATATTCATAGATTTTACTCGAATGGGTTCTCTGTCCTTCCTGCTCAAGGCATCGGCTACCACATGTGCCTTCCCCGGGTGGTAACGAATCTCAAATTCGTAATCATTCAATAATTCAATCCACCTACGCTGCCTCATATTCAGTTGTTTCTGATTAAATATGTGTTGAAGACTTTTGTGGTCGCTATATATAATACTTTTGACCCCATATAAGTAATGCCTCCAAGTCTTTAATGCAAAAACAACCGCGCCTAATTCCAAATCATGCGTCGTATAATTTTGTTCGTGAATCTTCAATTGTCTAGACGCATAAGCAATCACCTTCGTTCGTTGCATTAATACACAACCGAGACCTTGCTTTGATGCGTCACAATAAATCACAAAATCATCATTCCCTTCAGGCAATGACAATATAGGTGCCGTAGTTAGCTTTTTCTTCAATAACTAAAACGCTTTCTCTTGTTCATCATTCCATTCAAATTTCTTCCCTTTATGTGTTAATGCAGTCAAGGGTTTTGCTATTCTGGAAAAGTCTTGGATGAACCTTCTGTAGTAACCAGCTAGTCCTAAAAACTGGCGTATGTGTTTCGGAGTTTTCGGGGTTTCCCACTTTTCAACAGTTTCTATCTTTGCCGGATCCACCTTAATACCTTCTTTGTTCACTATGTGACCGAGGAATTGAACTTCTTCCAACCAAAATGTACACTTTGAAAACTTAGCGTACAATTCTTCCTTCCTCAATACTTCTAACACCTTTCTCAAATGTTCACCATGTTCTTGGTCATTCTTTGAGTAAATAAGTATGTCATCAATGAAAACAATGACAAACTTGTCAAGGTATGGTCCACACACTCGGTTCATAAGGTCCATGAACACAGCTGGTGCATTAGTTAAACCAAACGGCATGACCATAAACTCGTAATGACCGTAACGTGTTCTGAAAGCAGCCTTTGGAATATCATCTTCTTTCACCCGCATTTGATGATACCCGAAACGTAAGTCAATCTTTGAATAAATAGACGAGCCTTGTAGTTGATCAAATAAGTCGTTGATTCTCGGTAGTGGGTAGCGGTTCTTGATGGTAAGTTTGTTCAACTCTCGGTAGTCGATACACAACCTGAATGTACCATCTTTCTTCTTGACAAACAAAACAGGAGCTCCCCACGGTGATGTGCTTGGTCGAATGAAACCACGCTCTAAAAGTTCTTGTAATTGGCTTTGCAGTTCTTTCACCTCGCTGGGTGCGAGTCTGTAAGGAGCACGAGCTATTGGTACAGCTCCTGGTACAAGATCTATTTGAAATTCAACGGATCGATGTGGGGGTAATCCCGGTAATTCTTTCGGAAATACATCGGAAAATTCTTTTGCAATGGGAACATCATTGATGCTCTTTTCTTCAGTTTGTACTTTCTCGACGTGTGCTAGAACAGCATAGCAACCTTTTCTTATTAGTTTTTGTGCCTTCAAATTACTAATAAGATGTAGCATCGTGTTGCCCTTTTCTCCGTACACCATTAAGGGTTTTCCTTTTTCTCGTATAATGCGAATTGCATTTTTGTAACAAACGATCTCTGCTTTCACTTCTTTCAACCAGTCCATACCGATTATCACATTAAAACTCCCTAACTCTACTGGTATCAAATCAATCTTAAATGTTTCGCTAACCAGTTTAATTTCTCGATTCCGACATATATTATCTGCTGAAATTAATTTACCATTTGCTAATTCGAGTAAAAATTTACTATCCAAAGGCGTCAATGGACAACTTAATTTAGCACAAAAATCTCTACTCATATAGCTTCTATCTGTAGCCGAATCAAATAAAACGTAAGCAGATTTATTGTCAATAAGAAACGTACCCGTAACAAGCTCCGGGTCTTCCTGTGGCTCTGCCGCATTAATATTGAAAACTCTTCCGCGGCCTTGTCCATTCGTGTTCTCCTGGTTCGGGCAATTTCTAATAATGTGGCCCGGTGTTCCACATTTATAACAAACTACATTGGCATAACTTGCTCCGACACTACTTGCTCCGCCATTACTCGTTCCGACACCATTTGTTCCTTTCGTTCTATTAACCCCTGGTCCGTAGACCTCACACTTCGCCGCGCTATGACCATTTCTTTTACACTTGTTGCAAAATTTGGTGCAGAACCCCGAGTGATACTTTTCACACATTTGGCATAGCTGCTTCTGATTGTTGTTGTTGTTGCGGTTATTATTGTTGTTGGGATGATTGTTGTAGTTGCTGTTGTTGTTGTTGTTGGGCCGTTTGTTGTAGTTGCGATTGATGTTGCGATTGTTGGGATAATTGTTGCGATTATTGTTGTAATTGCTGTTGTTGTTGTATTGGTGATTCTTATCACTGTTTTCCTCCCACTTTCTTTTGACTTGCTTCACATTGGCCTCTTCAGCAGTCTGTTCTTTAATTCTTTCTTCAATCTGGTTCACTAGTTTGTGAGCCATTCTACATGCCTGTTGTATGGAGGCGGGCTCGTGTGAACTTATATCTTCTTGGATTCTTTCCGGTAATCCTTTCACAAATGCGTCGATCTTCTCTTCCTCATCTTCGAATGCTCCCGGACACAATAGGCACAATTCTGTGAATCGTCTTTCGTACGTGGTAATATCAAATCCTTGGGTTCATAACCCTCTAAGTTCTGTCTTGAGCTTATTGACCTCGGTTCTGGGACGGTACTTCTCGTTCATCAAGTGCTTGAATGCTGACCACAGTAGTGCGTACACATCGTCTTGTCCCACTTGCTCTAGATAGGTATTCCACCATATTAACGCAGAACCTGTGAAGGTATGCGTAGCGTACTTCACTTTGTCCTCTTCAGTACACTTACTTATGGCAAACACCGATTCGACCTTCTCGGTCCACCGTTTCAATCCGATCGGTCCTTCGGTTCCATCAAATTCCAAAGGTTTGCAGGCAGTAAATTCTTTATACGTGCATCCTACACGATTTCCTGTACTGCTAGATCCAAGGTTATTGTTGGTATGTAGCGCAGCCTGTACTTCGGCTATGTTTGAAGCTAGAAAAGTACGAAATTCCTCTTCATTCATATTCACGGTGTGTCGAGTAGTCGGTGCCATTTCCTTCAAAATAGTCAAATGGAACAAGTTAATCATACAGAATATTAAGAGTAGTTAATAGTATTTCGTAGCATAATATGAACTCATTTATAAAAGCTTTTTCTTCATATTAGCGTTTTATAAGTTTAAATTCGGGTAGTACCTACTCGTTAAGTTCATACTTAGTAGCTAATATACAATTCAACTACTACAATTCTATATGAAAAAACTGATTATAATAATATTTCGCGTTCAAACTTTTACACAATATTTTACAAACTTACAATACCGCTTATTTTACATATAACATGAAATATAGCACACAATAAATTTGATACAAGATGGTTGTGAAGATAATTCTAGCTAGTACACAAGTCGTTCAACAAAGGCAATAAAGACACGTAATTCATACGTCCAGAAACAAGTCATGCATTCTGGTTTTACTAGGATTACTTCCCATCCTTGGTCTTGTGGAACATAACCGTTATGGCCGTTGATAAGACAGCGTGTTGTAACGTCGTCAAAGGGACGAGGGTTACGTAATGTCCAACAGTCCCGTAACAATCTAAAAACCTCATTTCTTACCCCAATTACCGACTCCGTCACTTGTGAGAACGTTTTGTTTAATAGTTGTAGCCCGATGTTCTTGTTCTCACTTTGGTGACAAGCGAACATTACTAATCCGTAAGCATAACATGCTTCTTTATGTTGCATGTTAGCCGCTTTTTTTAAATCACGAAGTCCAATATTCGGATATATTGAGTCAAAATAATTTCTTAACCCATTGCGTAAAATAGCATTTGGGTTCCCCGCAATATATGCGTCAAAGTAAACACATCGTAACTTATGGATTTCCCAATGTGATATCCCCCATCTTTCGAACAAAAGCCTTTTATAAACCAAGGCATTCTTGGAACGTTCTTCGAATGTCTTACAAACTGATCTCGCCTTAAATAGTTGTGCCGAAGAAATCTGACCGACTCTAGACAAGATTTCATCAATCATGTCTCCGGGTAGGTCTCTTAAAATATTGGGTTGTCTATCCATTTTGTGTTTTTTTACTGTAAAATAGACAAGAGTTAGATTCATAAAAAAAATACTTATTAATACAAGCAATTTTTACATATATCATAAAGCATAAGCACACTATATTACATATATTACACCACACGAATACAACTATCTTATTCCGACTCGCTTGTTTCTTCTTCTTCGGTTTTGGTTCGTTTTGCCAAGTTTCTAGGGATATATGATGTTCCCCTAATACGAGCCGCCGTTTTCCACATTGGTTTAGAAAAACCTGGTGGTTTAGAGGTTCCCGGGTCATTGTTACAACTTAAGGACTTCGGGGGTTGACGATACATATAAAGTTCATCGGGGTTGGAATTAGATTTCTCTATTTTTATGCCCTTTCCCTTATTATTTTCTTTTGCCTTTTTAAATTCAGTTGGGGTAATTTCTATAACATCATCGGAATTCTCGTCGGCATCCGATTCATCGAAGAATTGGTAATCCTCCCAATATTTTGCTTCCTTGGCGGAAACACCATTGACCATAATTAACCTTGGTCGGTTGGTTGAGGATTTTCTTTTACTTAACCGTTTTATTATTTCCCCCACAGGTTCTATTTCTTCATCCGGTTCCGATTCTTCTTCCGGTTCCGATTCTTCTTCCGGTTCCGACTCTTCTTCCGGTTCCTCTTCGGGAACTTGTGAATCAGTCCACGAATCATTCCAATTTACATTTGACTCTTCATTATTATTAGGTGAGTCAATGGGACTTGTTCTAGAGGTAGACATCTATCACATAATATCAAACACGTTAAGAGATTAATATATCACATAATATTCACATGTTAAAAATATATAGTTTCCAACAAAATTTGTTAAGCAATCATTTTTCAAGTAAACACGGTCGAAGTCCAGACTCACTAATGCATCCTAACAAACTCGATAAGACACACTAATGCAAAATTCTGGTTCTCTAAGACCAACGCTCGGATACCAACTGAAATGTCCCGTTCTTATTGATTAAAAACGTTCCATATTAATTGATTTCGTTGCGAGGTTTTGACCTCTATATGAGACGTTTTTCAAAGACTGCATTCATTTTAAAACAAACCATAACCTTTATTTCATCAATAAAGGTTTAAAAAGCTTTACGTAGATTATCAAATAATGATAATCTAAAATATCCTGTTTACACACGACCATCACATAATGGTTTACAATACAAATATGTTACAACAAAATAAGTTTCTTGAATGCAGTTTTTACACAATATCATACAAGCATGGACTCCAAATCTTGTCCTTATTTTAGTATGTGACAGCGGAAGCTCTTAATAATCACCTGAGAATAAACATGCTTAAAACGTCAACAAAAATGTTAGTGAGTTATAGGTTTAACCTATATATATCAAATCATAATAATAGACCACAAGATTTCATATTTCAATACACATCCCATACATAGAGATAAAAATCATTCATATGGTGAACACCTGGTAACCGACATTAACAAGATGCATATATAAGAATATCCCCATCAATCCGGGACACCCTTCGGATATGATATAAATTTCGAAGTACTAAAGCATCCGGTACTTTGGATGGGGTTTGTTAGGCCCAATAGATCTATCTTTAGGATTCGCGTCAATTAGGGTGTCTGTTCCCTAATTCTTAGATTACCAGACTTAATAAAAAGGGGCATATTCGATGTTGATAATTCAACCATAGAATGTAGTTTCACGTACTTGTGTCTATTTTGTAAATCATTTATAAAACCTGCATGTATTCTCATTCCAAAAATATTAGATTTTAAAAGTGGGACTATAACTCACTTTCACAGATTTTTACTTCGTCGGAAAGTAAGACTTGGCCACTGGTTGATTCACGAACCTATAACAATATATACATATATATCAAAGTATGTTCAAAATATATTTACAACACTTTTAATATATTTTGATGTTTTAAGTTTATTAAGTCAGCTGTCCTCGTTAGTAACCTACAACTAGTTGTCCATAGTTAGATGTACAGAAATAAATCGATAAATATTATCTTGAATCAATCCACGACCCAGTGTATACGTATCTCAGTATTGATCACAACTCAAACTATATATATTTTGGAATCAACCTCAACCCTGTATAGCTAACTCCAACATTCACATATAGAGTGTCTATAGTTGTTCCGAAATATATATAGATGTGTCGACATGATAGGTCGAAACATTGTATACGTGTCTATGGTATCTCAAGATTACATAATATACAATACAAGTTGATTAAGTTATGGTTGGAATAGATTTGTTACTAATTTTCACGTAGCTAAAATGAGAAAAATTATCCAATCTTGTTTTACCCATAACTTCTTCATTTTAAATCCGTTTTGAGTGAATCAAATTGCTATGGTTTCATATTGAACTCTATTTTATGAATCTAAACAGAAAAAGTATAGGTTTATAGTCGGAAAAATAAGTTACAAGTCGTTTTTGTAAAGGTAGTCATTTCAGTCGAAAGAACGACGTCTAGATGACCATTTTAGAAAACATACTTCGACCTTGAGTTTAACCATAATTTTTGGATATAGTTTCATGTTCATAATAACAATCATTTTCTCAGAATAACAACTTTTAAATCAAAGTTTATCATAGTTTTTAATTAACTAACCCAAAACAGCCCGCGGTGTTACTACGACGGCGTAAATCCGGTTTTACGGTGTTTTTCGTGTTTCCAGGTTTTAAATCATTAAGTTAGCATATCATATAGATATAGAACATGTGATTAGTTGATTTTAAAATTCAAGTTAGAAGGATTAACTTTTGTTTGCGAACAAGTTTAGAATTAACTAAACTATGTTCTAGTGATTACAAGTTTAAACCTTCGAATAAGATAGCTTTATATGTATGAATTGAATGATGTTATGAACATCATTACTACCTTAAGTTCCTTGGATAAACCTACTGGAAAAGAGAAAAATGGATCTAGCTTCAATGGATCCTTGGATGGCTCAAAGTTCTTGAAGCAGAATCATGACACGAAAACAAGTTCAAGTAAGATCATCACTTGAAATAAGATTGTTATATTTATAGAAATTGAACCAAAGTTTGAATATGATTATTACCTTGTATTAGAATGATAACCTACTGTAAGAAACAAAGATTTCTTGAGGTTGGATGATCACCTTACAAGATTGGAAGTGAGCTAGCAAACTTGAAAGTATTCTTGATTTTATGTAACTAGAACTTATAGAATATATGAAGAACACTTAGAACTTGAAGATAGAACTTGAGAGAGATCAATTAGATGAATAAAATTGAAGAATGAAAGTGTTTGTAGGTGTTTTTGGTCGTTGGTGTATGGATTAGATATAAAGGATATGTAATTTTATTTTCATGTAAATAAGGCATGAATGATTACTCATATTTTTGTAATTTTATGAGATATTTCATGCTAGTTGCCAAATGATGGTTCCCACATGTGTTAGGTGACTCACATGGGCTACTAAGAGCTGATCATTGGAGTGTATATACGAATAGTACATACATCTAAAAGCTGTGTATTGTACGAGTACGAATACGGGTGCATACGAGTAGAATTGTTGATGAAACTGAACGAGGATGTAATTGTAAGCATTTTTGTTAAGTAGAAGTATTTTGATAAGTGTATTGAAGTCTTTCAAAAGTGTATAAATACATATTAAAACACTACATGTATATACATTTTAACTGAGTCGTTAAGTCATCGTTAGTCGTTACATGTAAGTGTTGTTTTGAAACCTTTAGGTTAACGATCTTGTTAAATGTTGTTAACCCAATGTTTATAATATCAAATGAGATTTTAAATTATTATATTATCATGATATTATCATGTATGAATATCTCTTAATATGATATATATACATTGAATGTCTTTACAACGATAATCGTTACATATATGTCTCGTTTAAAAATCATTAAGTTAGTAGTCTTGTTTTATATATGTAGTTCATTGTTAATATACTTAATGATATGTTTACTTATCATAGTATCATGTTAACTATATATATCCATATATATGTCATCATATAGTTTTTACAATTTTTAACGTTCGTGAATCACCGGTCAACTTGGTTGGTCAATTGTCTATATGAAACATATTTCAATTAATCAAGTCTTAACAAGTTTGATTGCTTAACATGTTGGAAACATTTAATCATGTAAATATCAATCTCAATTAATATATATAAACATGGAAAAGTTAAGGTCACTACACTTAAAGTGTCAACCAAAATGGTTGAGTGAACAACATAGGTTTAATAAGTATAACAAGTTTTTAGACCACAAGATTTAAATAAGCGGTTTAATCAGTTCGGTAGTAGTGCTGGTGTATATGATATCGATACTAACCATTAGTTACCCTAAACACATCACGTTCGTGTCGTTCATCGTTATTATATATCCATTGACCAGCGGTCATCCGGATAGAGATGTCACCCTCAATAGCGCTATCACAATAACTAAGCTTACCAAATTCCAGTAATTAACGATATCATGGTAGGGATTAAGCATGAATCAAAGCATGTTAGCAAACAGTTTGAACTGATCAAAATAAAGTTTGAGTACTTGTGTCTAAGCGTAAAATAGTTTAAAAGCAAGCATGTGTCTCACCCCAAAGTTATAAAACAGTTAAAAAATAGTAAAAAGAGGGGCTATGAAGTTCACCTTAGTAGCAAGCAAGAAAATCCACGCGAGTAGTACGAATGGAGTGTGTAAGCAGAGATCTCAACCTAGAGTTGTAATGTTCAATTAGTCGATGTCTAGTAGACATAAAGCTTCTTTGTTAATATAACAAACTATATTAACAGTGACCATTTTCGAGAAAGTTATATTTATATAAGTGATAATATACTTAGTATTACTAAGTGTTACCATATAATTAGGTGTATAAGTTATACTAATAATAGTATTATTATTTACTTTAATAGTCAACTATTATGTTACATGTATAAATATACCTATATGATACATTCATATATATTCTTTATTCATTATTATACATGTATGTATTTATAACTATATGGTATATACATATTAGGTATAGGTGTTACATATACATAAGTGTAGGATGATATATATATATATATATATATATATATATATATATATATATATATATATATACTTGTTACTTTTATTACTCTATTTATTAACTTATATACTTTGCACAATACACATCCATACATATATACACACGTACATATACATACATATATACCCATACGTATACACGTATGTATATATCTAAACATATACACAAGCGTATACCTACCTATACATATGTACATACATACGTATGCATGCATGCATGCACATGTATTATTATCATCATTACTCTTTACTAAACATAAAATCATAACCTTCACCTACATAAAATCATAACTTCTTATTATTAACTAATCATAATACTTGGTTAAGATCTTACCTTAAATACTTTTAACTTTTTCTTTTATCCATAACTTTTATTCATCTTTTATATTAATCACCACAATTATATTTATTCCATACTAATATAACCTAATCAAGATCATACATCGTATTCATACTTAAATTCATTAATCCCAACCTTTAATAATCATACCCAACTCATTACTAATATTCATTCATAATCTACTTTATCTTAATACTTCATAACCATAAATTGTATATTCAAGTTCATGATCATAACTCTATTAATTTCATAATCTTCAAGTTTAATTTATAACTTATAATACCTAATTATATTAAGATGTTCGTTCATGATTCCCAGAAAAACTGTAATACTCATACCATTATATTCATAATCATTAATAATGATATTTATTTATTTTATCACAAGTTTATTAATTCTATAACTATTAAATATTCATCTTATGTTTTATTGTATGATTTTAAGATCATCATTCAAGTTAAACATTGTTTAAGTAATATACATACACCACAACCTCTCGTGCATGTGCATGGGTTCATGCAGGACTAGCCATGTTTATAATGTTTACAATCATACGTATAAGGTTAAGTTTCTAAGTATGAATCAATAGTATAAGTTAGGTTTTATACCTTTGTTTTACACGAATGAAACAAGTAATCGAGTAGGGTTTTGTGGACTGACGAACAGCTATAACACAACAGTAAATTAGTAGCAGTTGATGATCGTTTTGCAGCAGAAAAACTAGTGACGGTTGGGGCGCAGGACCAGTAGCAAACATGATCCAAACAGATGGGTTCTACGTGCCTGATTTGCTTGACAGAAACTGCAGCAAACTGAAAAGAAAACGCAGCAACAACGGACCATCCTCGAGGCTATTTATGATCGAGGATTGTAGCAGGAAAAAAACAAGCAGAAATACCGGTTGATCTTGAGATGTTTTGGCGTCGACTTGAAGGCCCATTATAGCAACAAACAAGTGGCGAAAAGGAGCTGTTTATGTGAGGTGTTGGGTCACGATCACAACAGCAGAAATTGTGAATAAAACCCAGTAACAATGGAACCAAACGAACAGGCTTTTTAGGTCTGTTTTGGGTCACGAATTGCAGCAACAGATGCAGCAACAAAGGTCAATTTTAAGGGCTATTTTAGATGGCGAATTACAGCAGAAAACATAGCCGGAAAACAGCAAAACAGTAGGACGTTTAATGGCGGTTTTGTGGTAGACGAATTCAGCTGCAAACTAGCGACTACAGGGGTGTTTTTGGAGGTTGTTTTTATGGGTTTGTAACAGCAGAACTAGGGTGATTTCGCGGTGGTGTTGGGATGCAACGATGGCAGCAGGTCTTGGCGTTTTAATGGGCTGAAAAAGGCTGTGAATGATGGAGATTCAGGTCGATGCAGATGGGGGTTTTGGATGGGGGTTCAGTCGACAGAATGGGAGAGAAAAAGCTGGAGTTAATTGACTAATATTCAGCACAATTTGAGGTTTACTTTGTGATGCAATTTAGAAAAAACTTATATGCATTTTATAGTTAATCTCTAGTTCCCTTAATCAAATTTTTTTTTTCTTCTAGTCGATCTTGTTATATATGTATTATATATTTCTTTTTTTTCGGCAAGTATATACTTAAATATATGTCTTATATATTTTTTTTATTAAAGTTATTGTGATTATTATTATTAAAGTGACATTTATTTAGATTACATTTTATTTAATTATTAATCGTAATAATAACACTAATAATAATAACAGTTTTTAAGGTTTGGGTTTAATTTTTAATATCAAATGGTATTAGGGTTTAGCACTTAATGCATAGGGTTAGGTTTAGGGTTTTAAATAATATTAGGGTTTTAGTATTAATTACTTTATTTATTATATCCCGGATAACAACCCTAACGCTAAATGCACAGAGTATGACATTGAAACCCTAAAGGAAATTTGGTAAATTCAGAAGGGAAAAATGAGGGTTGTTATATGTTTGTACTTGAAAATCTTACGGTCCATACATTTAAATATATTAAACATATGATCTCACCAACATTATTGTTGACGTTTTAAGCATGTGTTTTCTAATGTCCATAAGCAGGAGTCCGCATACTTTCAGGTTGTCTTTTGGGATGTCGTCAGGATGTCGGGACGTCGTATTAAAAATAAGTCATCATGCACTATATTTAAGGGTTGTACTTCATTATATTTTGGTTGTATTTGTTGTACTTTACTTTTAAGTCCCGACATGTAACTCAAAACTTGTACTTGTATGTCGAAATAAAAATGTTTCCGCTGTCGTCTTTAGAAATCGTTAACTATAACTGGGACACCTATCACGTCACATTTTGGGATCGAAATGGGGTCGTGACAGACATGGTATCAGAGCCCACATTATAGGGAACCAGGACTGTATTAGTATGTCTAAGATATTAGGATGCGGTAGTGAGTCGGGTCCATAACCGAGTCATTTTTGGCCTTTCACTTATTTTGTCTTTTGTTGGTCATATTGCTTGTCAAAACTTCTATATCTTAACTTGTGTGTTTTTGTGTGATGACTTAAGATGTCCGCCTCACAAAGCTCGATGTCTTCCAACTACTTTTTCAACCCGATGGTGAACTCAAGCTCGAGTAGTTATGATAGCTCCGATGAAGATGCGAATGTTTACCAGCCATTTTGGAGACGTTAGGGTTGGGTTAGAACCATGATTTTCTCTTGGGTACATGAGGAAGGTACACCTTATCATGAGGTGAACGTTCCACCTTCCCAAAGAGGTGTTGATATTTTGACTGGCCAAACCGTTAGGGACACTATTTTTACCATTATTGCCCGAATTCGTCGTCTCAATAACCGTATTTCTAGACTATTTCATTCTGTTCAAACATTGTATGATTCTGATAAGCAAGAGGCCTTATAGGATTCTGTTAAAGATCTTAGGGATGACTATGATAACCTTTATGCTAAGGTAGAGCTCATTAGGCAGTAGATGGAGCGATATGCGGGTAGTGTTGATAGAATGAAGCAAACCATGATTGATTTTGATTCAAGGTTGGGTGCTATGGAGGCGATGCGTTCAATGAACTTGCACATGTTTGCTCAAGATCACTAGTAGAGATCTTAGATTGCTTTGGGAGATTGTGGTGATCCCTACTAGTGATGTATGACATTAGTAAATTTTGACTACTACCACATAATCGGATATATCTAGGAATAGTAGTAGTAACTTAACTTGTACTAGCAAATTATCCAAGTGAACTGTAATTGGTGAATGTTACCCAAATTTTGTAATTATAAAATGCTAATGGAAAAGGCTTTTATTATTATGGAGTTTAGTTCATTTTCTTAATTGTGTCATTATGTACAATCACTACTATTTATTTTGTATATATTATTCTAAGTAATTGACGGTCTCTTTTGATTATCATGAAGGATAATGCAAACACGAAGGACTTTTACCGACGCCCAAGTTGATGAGATGATAAGTCAAAGGGTTAACGAAGCTGAGAATGCAAGCTAATGTGAGTCAGGCTGGAGGATCCGGTGGAAATAATGCTTCCCAAAGATGTACTTACAAAGAGTTCAACAGCTGCAAACCTCAAACTTTTACTGGAGTGGAAGGACTGGTTAGTTTGATGAGGTGGTTTTAGAAGCTCAAGTCAGTTTTTAGTATCAGCAACTGTGCAGATATTGATAGAGTAAAATTTGCCACCTGTAGTCTTTAAGAGAGTGCTGTGACATGGTGGAACTCTTATGCTCAGTCCTCAGGCATGGATGAAGCTTTTGCAACACCATGGGAAGAATTCAAGCAAATGATGATCAGCAAGTATTGTCCAAGGAACGAGATTCAGAAACTTGAGATAAAATTGTGGAATTTGGAGATTCAAGGGACTGACATTACAGGATATATGAAGCGATTCCTATAACTTGCTTTGATGTGTCCCGAGTTTGTTACTACTAAAGAAAATAAGATCAAGAGGTATGTGTGGGGACTCTTGAAGGACATCCAAGGAGATGTGATGTCATCTAAACCAGGAACTCTTCAAGGTGCTATCCGAATGGCACACAATTTGATGGATCAGATTACGCATCGTCAAACACCAGAATCAACGACAGATGTGAAAACTCAAGGCAACAAGCGCAAGTGGAACGAGAACCAAGGAAATAGTGCTCAACGGAAGAAGCATGATAATCCCAAATCCGAGAATAATAGTGCCAACAAGAACTACATTGGCAAGAAACCTTATTGTAATCGATGCTATAAACATCATTATGGGGCTTGCACCATTGTTTGTGATAGGTGCACAAAGGTGGGACATATGTACAAATATTGTAGAGTCAATCTCGCTCAGCCAACTGAAAACAAACCCAAGACTTGTTATGGATGTGGACTAGTAGGACACATGAAGAATCAGTGTCCGAATGCCAAGAAGGATGGAAATGCAAAAGGAAGAACATTAAATATCTCGGTAAAAGGAGCTCGTGAAGATCCTGATTTGGTCACGAGTACATTTCTTCTTAACAACTACATTGCTTATGTACTATTTGATAGTGGTGCTGATAGAAGTTTTATTTCTAAGGACTTTAGTACTATGATTAACATACCTCCAACTGCTTTAGACTCTAAGTATATCATAGAATTGGCTAATGGCAAATTTTTGAAAGTAGATAAGATTTTTTGAGGTTGTGCCCCAACATTAGCTGATAAACTATTTAAAGTCGATCTTATGCCTATTGAGTTAGGTAGTTTTGATGTTATTATTGGTATGGATTGGTTATCTAAGATCCATGCCGGATATTGCTTGCGTAAAGAAAGCCATTCGGATTCCTCTCGCGAATGCTGAAACTTTAGTAGTTCAAGGAGACACACGTGGCGCGAAACTCAACATCATTTCTTGCATGAAGGCTTGAAAATATTTAAGAAAATAATGTCAAGCCATCCTCATGCACGTAAAGGAGATAGAGTCAGAGAAGAAGCAACTTCTTAATGTACCAGTAGTAAAGGATTTTCCTGGAGTTTTTCATGAAGATTTACCTGGTCTTCCTCCACATAGACAAGTTGAATTTCAAATCGACTTAAATCCGGGTGTTGCACCTGTTGCTCGACCACCGTATCGATTAGCACCTTCAGAATTGCAAGATTTGTCGAACCAATTACAAGAACTGTTGGATAAGGGATTTATTCGACCTAGTTCATCGCCCTTGGGTGCTCCTATTTTGTTCATAAAGAAGAAAAATGGATCTATGAGGATGTGCATAGATTATCGAGAATTGAACAAATTGATGATTAAGAATCATTACCCACTACCGAGGATCGATGATTTGTTTGATCAACTACAAGGATCTTGTATATATTCGAAGATTGATCTGAGATTTGGTTATCATCAGTTAAGAGTCAAGGAGGATGATATTCCTAAGACAACTTTTAGGACGCGATATGGCCATTACGAATTCTTAGTGATGGCATTTGGTTTGACTAACACACCTGCGGTATTCATGGATCTCATGAACTGTGTGTGTAAGCCGTATTTGGACAAGTTTGTTATCCTATTCATTGACAATATCTTGATCTACTCCAAAAGAAAGGAAGAACACTTGCGAATAATTCTTGGATTGCTAGAGAAAGAGCAATTATATGCCAAGTTTTCAAAATGTGATTTTTGGTTGCATTCGGTACAATTTTTGGGTCACGTGGTTAGTAGCCAAGGTATTCATGTTGATCCTACCAAGATCGAGGCTATTGGCAACTGGGAAGTTCCTAAGACCCCAACTCATGTGAGGCAATTTTTAGGTCTTGCTGGATATTACCGAAGGTTTATTCAAGATTTTTCGAAGATTACACGACCTTTAACTGCATTGACTCATAAAGGAAAGAAGTTTGAATGGCTGAAAGAACAAGAGTCTGCATTCCAACAATTGAAGCATAAACTAACTACTGTACCCATATTATCATTACCTGAGGGAAATTAAGATTTTATGGTTTATTGTGACACCTCGCGTCAACGTCTTGGACGTGTTTTGATGTAGCAACAGAAGGTCATTGCCTATGCATCACGACAGCTAAAAGTGCACGAACAGAACTATAAAAATCATGATTTAGAGTTGGAAACTATTGTCTTTGCACTCAAAATGTGGAGACATTATTTGTATGGAACTAAATGCACCGTGTTTACGGATCACAAGAGTCTTCGGCATTATTTTGATCAGAAAAAATTAAATATGCGACAACGGCATTGGGTTGAATTGTTGAATGATTATGACTGCGAAATCCGTTATCATCCTGGGTAGGCTAACGTTGTTTCCGATACGTTGAGCTGGAAGGAAAGGATTAAACCTCTGCGAGTTAGAGCACTGAATATGACTATTCGTGCAAATCTTTTTTCGCAAATCCGAGATGCTCAATTAGAGGCTGTGAAGGAGGAACATTTGAAGGATGAAGAGATTAAAGGATTGGTTAAGCAATTTGAAGTAAAGGGTGATGGGACCCGATACTTTGTAGGACGTTTATGGGTACCAACGCGTGGTGATTTAAGAAAACTTGTGTTAGATTAAGTGCACAAGACGAGATACTCAATTCATCCTGGAACTGGAAAGATGTATCACGATCTTAAGGAATTTTATTGGTGGCCTAATATGAAGGCTGATGTTGCCACTTATGTGAGCCAATGTTTGACTTGTGTGAAAGTCAAAGTGGAGAATCAGAAACCGTCAGGGTTGTTGCAACAACCGGAAATCCCACAGTGGAAATGGGAAAGAATAACAATGGACTTTGTAACGAAGCTACCAAGAACCGCGAGTGGTTACGACAATATTTGGGTGATCTTCGATCATCTCACCAAGTCTGCACATTTCCTACCCATGAAGAAGACCGATCGAATGGAAGAATTAGCACAATTATATTTGAAAGAAGTTATTTCAAGACACGGAGTGCCTGTCTCTATTATATCTGACCGCAATAGTCGATTCGCGTCAAGAATTTGACAATCTTTACAAGAAGCTTTAGGAACTCGTGTGGATATGAGTACCGCTTACCATCCGCAAACTGACGAACAAAGTGAAAGGACCAACCAAACCCTAGAAGATATGATGCGGGCATGTGTTATTGATTTTGGTAGTGGATGGGACAAATATCTACCGTTAGCGGAGTTTTCATATAGCAACAGTTATCACGCGAGTATTAAGGCCGCACCGTTTGAAGCACTATATGGTAGAAAATTTAGATCGCCTCTGTGTTGGAATCAAGTGGGTGATAGAGAACTCACTGGTCCAAAAATCATACATGAGACTACCAAGAAAATCTTTCAAATTCAAGAGAGATTGAAGACTGCCATGAGGCGACAAAAGAGCTATGCTGACGTACGAAGAAAATTCTTAGAATTTCAGGTAGGAGACAAAGTCATGCTTAAGGTGTCTCCATGGAAGGGTGTAATTCGATTTGGGAAGAGAGGGAAACTAAACCTGAGATATGTGTCCTGTAGCGTATCGTTTGAAACTACTACGTCTCAAACTTAAAGAAGTGTTTGTCTGATGAGGGTCTCGTCATTCCGTTGGAAGGGATTCGTATAGACAACAAACTTCATTTTATCGAGGAAACAGCTGAGATCATGGATCGCGAAGTTAAGCGCTTGAAGCATAGTAGTATTTCGATTGTCAAAGTTCGTTGGAACGCTCGTAGAGGACCGGAGTTTACTTGGGAACGGGAGGACCACATGAGGCGGAAGTATCCCCATCTTATCACAGATATCACACAAACGTCAGGTACTACCTAAAATTTCGGGACGAAATTTTCTTTAACGGGTGGGTACTGTGATAACCCGAATTTTTCCGACTAGGTTTTCTTAACCTAACTTGAATGATTTAAGTTTCGACAAGATAAGCAATTTGATGTCTTGAGTCTTTTTAGTCTTTTGTAAGATTTATAGTTATTTGGTAAGCAGTTAAGAAACTACTACCTTCATCTTAACTTTAATTCACAATGTGATAATAAATAAAAGACTATAACATTTCTATATATGTCCATTATATAGATATATGTAAATAATACCATAAGTACCTTAATATAGTAAATGAAAAACCTTATTATCATTCACCTAGTTTATATCCACCTTCATCCGCCTTCATACATCTTCAAACAATTCTTCAAGAATCTTCATCTTCATACATCATTCTTAAACATCTAGGTATAAAACTTTAACTATTTTCTTCATCAATTTCTTTTACAAGCCCTCTAATAAGATCAAACTTGGTGATAATACTAGAGCTAGTGTTTTAAACACAAGGAAGTTCATGTGCCAAGCCATGATCTTGTCAAGTTGTGACTACACATATGTACTTATATATATGTTATATATCACTAATAAAAGTTATCTTAATAAATTGAACAATTAAAAACAAGAAGAAGTAACTTAAACACTTAGAAACTTCATAACCATAGATCTGTCCAAAACAGCCTTTGTAAGTTCATAACCTAAACACTAACTTAGACTTTAGATCTGGACTTCATAAATTTAATCCATGTTCATATATATGTTCTTGACTCTTTATAAACTTTCAATGATTTTTCTCAAAGAAAAAGGCATTTTTCATTTTTTTTTTCTCACTACATGTCAGATTTTGGACAGATCTAACCAAGATCTAAAGGATGGGGTAAAAATCAAAACCTAAAATAGTTATGGAAATATACACTTTTGCCCTGTAAATGGAATACATAGAGGAGTAAATCACAATTTGAACCACTTAAAACCATGTAGTATTCATAGAGAAATGGCCATACCAAGTTGACCTATGAAATTGTTGTAGTCTAATAATGGTCTAGAACACCACTTGTAAAAACCAAGTTAATGAAGACCTGGAGTCAAATCCTTTTAAACATATGTTATTTTATATCTTCTAAACCCTCTGTAAAAAGCTCAAGTCAAAAAAATGTGTTTTACTATTTTTAAGCTTACATGGGAGCTTATAGTGTAAATCTGGACAGTTTTGCACACCTGTAGAAACATGCACTTTTGACCAACTTTATTTTGAGTCTGAACCAGAACCTTACATATTTGAAAAGTGGACTCAAAGACCTTTCCAAAGGTGGTAATCTCATTCTAAATGGATGTGTATTTTGGGAGAAACACTAGGGCCAAAATGTTGGTTTAAAACAGTAAAATCTGAAAACACTAAGTTAGGAAACTAAGCACTAACCTAAAACCAAAACGGACATGTAAAACTGACCAACTAAGATAATAAACTTAATTAAGTACTATATATTACACAGTATGACCTCTGACCTAAATCATTTATCTAGGTCCTTGATCTCGGAGTTGTTCAATCACTTAACCACACTTACGACATCTAACCATTACGCATCATTGTGAGTATTCATAGTCCCATTTTTACTTGCTTTTAGAAAACTTATTATTTTGGGATGAGAAACATGCTACTTTTTTGTTTTACATTATGGGCATAAGTACTTAAAACTATATTCTATTGTATTGAGTTTATGACTTAGCTTAAACCCCGATTCTGATATCGTTAATTACTTGTTTATGGTAAACTCGAATAATGTGGATAGATCTATTTGAGGGTGACTCCTCACATCCGGCATAGTCTTCAGGCTAGCGGATGCATAACCTTCAACTTTGTAGCTCTAGCTAAGTGAGACTACATGATTTCGGGTTCTTGATTGTTAAGTTCGATATCGGGAGGTCATGTTTATATAGAATATATTTTACAACTGTTTTTACTTGAAAATCTTATTTTCCATACATTTAAATATATTAAACCTATGATCTCACCAACATTATTGTTAACGTTTTAAGCTTGTGTTTTCTCAGGTCCATAAGCAGGATTCCGCATACTTTCAGGTTGGCTTTTGGGATGTCGTCGGGATGTCGGGACGTCGTTTTAAAAATAAATCATCATGCACTATGTTTAAGTGTTGTACTTCATTATATTTTGGTTGTATTTGTTGTACTATACTTTTAAGTCCCGGCGTGTAACTCAAAACTTGTACTTGTATGTTGAAATAAAAACGTTTCCACTGTCGTCTTTAGAAATCGTTAACTATAACTGGGACACCTATCACGTCATATTTCGGGATCGAAATGGGATTGTGACAGTATGATCGATTTTAGTGACAAGTTTACCATTCCGAAAGAACTCCAAGATTTCCAAACTAACCTCCTCTCCCACCACATCCCAAGCAGCTTTAAAAAACCCAGCCGTATACCCGTTCGGACCCGGAGATTTTGTCGTGATCCGTCGTAATCTACCTGGATGAAGTCTTCAACATTTGATCCCATTGCGAGGTACTGATCTAAATATGTCATGAACGACTCCATGTAATATCTTTTAAATGTGCAAATGCACAGCAGAAGATTTCTTTCATACCTGAGAATAAACATGCTTTCAAGTGTCAACCAAAAGGTTGGTGAGTTCATAGGTTTATCATAAACAATCATTTTCATAATTTTAATAGACCACAAGATTTCATTTTTCCATAAATATACATCTCATATCAGGCATTTCGCAAACTGCATAGAGATAAAAATCATCTATATGGTGAACACCTGGTAACCGGCCTTAACAAGATGCATATAGAATATCCCCATCATTCTGGGACTCCCTTCGGACATGATAAATTCGAATTACTAAAGCATCCGGTACTTTAGATGGGGCTTATTGGGCCCAATAGATCTATCTTTGAGATTCGCGTCAATTAGGGTGTCCGCTCCCTAATTCTTAGATTACCAGACTAAAAAGGGGCATATTCGGTTTAATAATCCAGCCATTGAATGTAGTTTTAAGTACTTGTGTCTATTTCGTCAAACATTTATAAAGCCGCGCACGTATTCTCAGTCCCAAAAATATATATTGCAAAAGCATTTAAAAAGGGAGCAAATGAAACTCACAATACTGTATTTCGTAGTAAAAATACATATGACGGCATTGGACAAATGCAAGGTTGGCCTCGGATTCACAGACCTATATCATTTATATATATATTAACACACATAATAATATTTAAACAAGTTTATTTATTAATATTAATATGCTTGTTATATTAATTGTTCCCACATTAGTTATTATAATTATTACCTGTTAATGTTTAGAATATTTTGTAATGTACAATATTTTTATATTTTCTGTATCAGTTAATTTTTATTATATAAAAATAACATTTTAAGAATATAAGAGTATGTAATATTAGTATAGATATGTAATAAATATATTTTATATGAATAATATTTGTTGTAATAATAATAATAATGACAGTAATAATAATAATGATTTTAATAAGTATCATAGTCTTAATAACAATGTTAACCTAAATAAAAAGATAATTTTAGTAATAATGATAAAATAATAGTAATAATAATAATAATAATAATAATAATAATAATAATAATAATAATAATAATAATAATAATGATAATAATAATAATAATAATAATAATAATAATAATAATAATAATAATAATAATAATAATAATAATAATAATAATAATAATAATAATGTTAATAATGATTTTAAGAATGATAATACTTATAATAATAACTATAAAAATAATGATTTTTCTAATAATAATAATAATAATAATAATAATAATAATACTAATGTTTATATTAATAACTATAATGATAATAATATTATTAATAATAATAATAATAACTATGATAATAATAACTTTACTACTAATGATAATAATGATAATGATAATAATAATAATAATAATAATAATAATAATAATAATAATAATAATAATAATAATAATAATAATAATAATAATAATAATAATAATAATAATAAGAGTAATAATAATAATAATGATATTACTAATACTAACAATAATGATAATAATATTAATTGTATGAATGATACTAATAATTATATTTTTAATATTTGTAATAATCTAATAACAATAATAATTAATAATAACAATAATAATAATAATGATAATCATAATAATAAAGTGTAATAAATAAACTACCTCAAAGAAGTAGCCCTTAAAAAATGCCCAAGTTCGGGTTTGAATCCGCGACCACCCGCAAACTCGATAACAACCTAAACCATTATCATTATCAATATCGTGAACATCATAATCTTTACATCATTATGTCATCATCTCTACCATCATACATGGCCATAATCTTCATCTAACATCATAATAACGAAATCATCATCATAATTATATGCATAATCATCATCTTCTCGTTATACATCATGTCATAACCATTTCATTATCAATATCACAATCATGATACGCATCATCATCATTCCCCTCATTTCATCATCATTATCCTAAGACTTATATATGAGCAACACTATAAAATCATAATCTTAATATCGCCTAACATCATCAACACTTTGATCATCATCAAATAATCACGTCATCATCATATTCATTCTCTTCACCATCATTATTAAAATCATAACAGCCTACCATCTGTGATGACCCGGGAATTTCCGACTAAATTTAAACTTAATCTTTATATGATTTCGATACGATAAGCAAAGTATGTAAAGTTGAGTCTAGAAAATTTTGAACTATGTTATGAAATCATTTGACTTTCAACTACTTCCGACGATTCACGAACAATTGATTGTAAATAGATATGTGTGTATATATATATATATAAATAATCATTATAATTTGATGTATTATATGTTGTTGTTATTAATATTAATAAAAATAAAAATAGAATATTATAATATTTTTTTATTTAAAAATATATCTATATATACAAATAAAATATAATAAATACATATTTTGTGATTTCAAAATTATTTAGTAAACGACGGTAACGCTAAATTGTTATTCGTTTGATACTAAACAAGTTAAGAAGGAACTTATGTGATTTTAAATAAACGGTGATCCGAAAAAGAGTTATATAAATTGTAGACTTACTAAAAATATATTTAGGAACTATTTGATGAGTTTTAAAACTTTTTATATTTTACTTGGGGTTAGGAGTGAATAATTAATGTAATTTTTATTTAATATTTAATGACTAAATTTTATACCATAATGACCGAAATAAATAAAGATGATCAATATAAAATTTTGGAATTTTTCTGAAGACTTTTATTCATCACTAAATTAACAACGGAGTACGAATTAATAGTCCGTCTAAAACTTTCGGCACATAATTCTAATTTAATGACTGTTATACTATTTGTAAAGTTTCTTTTAATTATCAAACGTGTGAATTGATTAAACAAAAAAGCCACTGTTTTGCTTTTCCTTCTTCTCAATCATACTCATACAGATTATATAGATATTTATATATACATGCACTACATGATAACACCCATCACCACTTTCTTGCACACCAACCATATTATTGATTTTTTTTTCGATCACAACCATCATCGTTACTATTTCTTATTCGAACATTACCATCAAACAACCCATCAAAAACTATTGCTATATTACCATTGTTGCTACTGTAACGAGTATAAACCATCACCTTCTTCAACCTCCTAACAAACATCCATATACAACCACCATCAAACCATCGAATGAAGTATTACAAATGCTCACTGATCATATACATAGCATTGTATATGTATATTTTATTGGCTAAAGGCCAAAGGCTGAACTGCGCGAATTATAAGGCAAAGCTATGCAATATTCGCTGAAAATAAATACTGCGGTTAAGTATTCGCTGAAATGCCAAACTGAGGTTTGATCCGCTGACTTTCCGCGGAGAGCCGAGCATCTCGCAGACCGCGGATATCACAGATACTATAAATAGGGAGCTTAGCCTCTCATTTATAGGTTGTTGATTCTCTGCCATTTGCCTAAGCCTTTGTAGATTTCACTTGTGACTTTGCCCTAGGACTTCTTACATTGAGTTAAGGTGAATCATGCTAATCGATAACGAAGACCGGGTCGGGGTGGTTGATCACTTGATAGTTAAAGTGAAAAACGATCATCGGGGCCCAAAATAATCATCGAACATCCCATCCTCCATTATAATCTTATTGCACTCAATCCGTAATTAAGCAACATCATTAATTAAGGATTGATCAATTGGCGCCATCCGTGGGACACGTTTTACGAATTAAACTGAAAATTTTTGTTTTACGCTGTTAAACAATTAATTAGGCGGTTTAATTTCAATCGTGTTTTTGTTGCGATGATTTGCAGGTGCGTGTTTTCAAATTGGCAGTAAATAATGAATAACATTGGCGATAATAGTGATAACATGGCCACTATGCGAATGAATGTACAAAAAAGAGGAAAGAAGCGAAAATCTGGCAAAATGTGTCATAATTGGCAATCAGCGCCAATTAGCTTTCCAACAATGCAGAGCGACGTTTTTTCTGAAATGCTGATAATAGTATCGTGTAAAATTGCGGACGCTAATATCACAGTGATGAAAGTTCATGTTGATAATGGTAGTAGCGTTGATATTATTTACGAACAATGTTTCGCTCAGTTGCCAGAGGATATTAAAGCAAATATGCAAACGACTGCGGTTTCGCTAACCGGTTTTGCAGGAGAATTTTCGCTACCAATCGGTGTCTTGTCGCTGAACATCGAGCTAGCCGATGTAAATAATAATGCTTTAGCGCGACAAGCACGGCTAGATTTCTATGTTACGCGAGCTTCTTCTCGCTATAACATGTTGCTAGGAAGGACCGCTATAAGCAAATTTGGAATTGTACCGTCCAAAATTCATGGCATGATTAAATTTCCAACATATAAAGGAATCGCCGCAATATGTTCAGCGAGCATAGTGCCTATTTGCGCGGCTGTCAATGTAAAAACCGCAGGTCAGAAACCTGAGGATACTGCTGTAATGTCCCGCACTTTTTCGATCGTTCTATACTTATAAGATTAATATTTACATAAATTAAACCTTACCAACATGATAAGCAATCCAAATTGTTGAGACTTATGTTTTCGAAAAGAGTTTTACACAACGTTTGACCGTCTAGTTTGACCGATGATATCACGAACTATACAATATATGATAATTATACGTTTGTGTAAATATATGTATATATACATATTTAACATGATCTAAGAATGTTTTAATATATCATTTTTCTATTAATAACAATAAGTTATAAGTATATTTTGAAACTACTAACTTAAGTTTTCAAAACGATAACCATACGTAACGTTATTTGACTTAAATACTTATAACCTATAATGTTTATACATATATCGTATAAGTAATGTATTTAATAACTTTTAAAGGGCTTACATATATAAAACAATATAAGTATATTTACAAAAGATAGCTATATTTGAATCCTCGTTCCGTTTTCTCAAAGATTTCTATACGTATACCTAGGGTATATGTACCCGTATCATACGCAGCTTCTAGATGTATTTACTATTGGTATATACCAATAAAAATCTGCTCCTTAGCAGCCTTAAATGATTAAGAAACATGTGGAACCAACCATTTGTCAAGTAGCATGAATTATTTAGCAAGAAAACAAAGTTATGTATCTTTTTTTTCCTTTATAACTTAAAAACGTTTTTATGCATGCACACCATTTCTTCACCCCATTTTCTCATACTTACACTTCCATTTCTCTCTCAAAATACTCTTAACTTCATACTTGATCATCTCCAAGCATTTTCCCCATCATTTAGCTTCAAAAACAACACTTAAACCTCATAAGAAAACCTTACAAAAACACTTCAAAAAATCCTTCCAAGAACACCAACTTACTTCCAATCTTTCATCCACTTCCATCACCCTTTTGGTTCTAGGTTCTTACTCCTCTTTTACAGGAACCTTGTCCAAGGAACTTGAGGTAGAATCTATGTTCATAACCTTATTCGATTCATATATATATAGCTATCTTATTTTGTGGTATAAAAGTTTAACAACAAGAACATAGTTTGAAAGTTTTCAAACTTGTTTGCAAACTAAATAGATCCTTCTAACTTAACTTTTAAAATACTTCAAGACCTGTATTATATCTTAAATATATGCTAATTTAACAAGGTATAACTTGGTTTTTCAAAGAACACCTTAAAAACTGAATTTACGACATCGGAGTGCAACCGGGGGCTGTTTTGGGTTGGATAATTAAAAACCATCTTAAACTTTGAATTGGAGGTTTATTTTCTGGAAAAATGATTTTTACTATAAATATGATAACACATAAAAATTTCATGATTTAACTCAAAGTATAAGTATTTTTAGAAAAATAATCATTTAAGGTTGTTTACATGATGGAAAATGATTAACTTCATAAGTTTCACTAAAGTTTGACCTATGACCTGTGATTTCGAATACAAACTAAGGTATTTACAGTTCATAGTCTTAAAGAGGGACTCGATCCAAGGAAGTGGCAAGTTGAATCAACGAAAACGGAGTTGTAACGAAGAAACTATGACCAAAACGAGATCGGATATCTAAGACTAGTTTAGCTACGAAAATAATTGGAGAAAATTAAATAAATCACATCTTTTTAAAATAACATGATATTTTATATATATGTACTCATAATTTAATTTTATATGGTTCAGGATCACCCGTAAACAATACGAGAAGATTAATCATAAGATCCCATGATTGTACGCAACATGTCATTTGACAACACCGGTACTTTATGTACGCAACACGTCATTTGACAACACCGGTACCATGGGTCAAGATTAATCTCGACCAATACATATACGATGGGGTTTTATTTATTTCGTTGGGGGTTTTATTTATTTCATTGCGGGTATATTAAACATCTAAAAATGAACCATTAAAATTATATTACTAACAACGAACTGCTAACTACGGACTAAGGAATTATTAAAAGTATTAAAAGTATAACAAGTATATATATGTGACGTTTGTTTAAAAAGAAAAGGTATTGATATATTATATATGGATAGGTTCGTGATATCAACCGGAGACCAAGTCAAATTATATATATCTTCAAGACGAAAGTGAGTATATAGTCCCACTTTTAAACTCTAAATATTTCAGGATGAGAATACATGTATTTTATGTTTTACGTTATGGACACAAGTAACTGAAAATATATTCTACGTTGAGTTGTACCACTGGCATACTTCCCTGTAGCTTGGTAACTAATATTTACAGCGGTATTGTAAACGCGAATCCTGTTGATAGATCTATCGGGCCTGACAACCCCAACCGGACTGGACGACCAGTATTCAACGGTTGCACAGTACTTCGTTTTGTGACTACACTTGGTACGGTGTAGTAAGATTTCATATTAAAGGGAATATGCGACGTGATTAAATGTTAAGTATGGTTACCAAGTGCTCAACCACTTAGAATATTTTTATGAAAATGTTTATATATGAAATCTTGTTGTCTATATATATATATATTGCTGCCGGCACTAAACCTATATCTCACCAACTTTATGTTGACGTTTTAAACATGTTTATTCTCAGGTGATAATTAGAAGCTTCCGCTGCATTATGTTGAATTTGAGCAGGATCTTGCGTACGCATATTTGTGTCAAAAATAAAACTGCATATCCAAGAACTTGTGTTGTAAAATATGCTAGAAATCGTGTTGTTATCATCATTTGTAAAGTTTGTAAGTCGAAGATTATCGCTAAACGATAATCATCTTTATTTCGTCCAAAGCTTGTATCAAAAATAAGAATCATGGTTTGTAATGTATAATATATGCAGTTTTTCTTTTAAAAATATCGCATATAGAGGTCAATACCTCGCAATGAAATCATACGTTATCTAACACGTTCTTACGGTTAAGGACGGGTTATGACATGTGGTATCAGAGCGGTGGTCTTAGCGAACCAGGTTTGCATTAGTGTGTCTAACTGATAAGTCGTTAGGATACATTAGTAAGTCTGGACTTTGACCGGGTCTGATTTAAAAACCATTGCTTATCATTGTTGGTTAAAATTTATATGTAAATATTATGTAGTACTAATGGGTTAGTTGTTGTGTGATAGATGTCGGGCTCAAAACTTGTTATCACATTCAGCGACTCCGAACCAGAATCTTCAGATGGTGTTCCAGTCATTAACCTATACGATGACGAAAATAATATCTTTGGGGAAGACTCACAAATTCCGGATGAACCGACTATAGAGAACCCGGAAAGTGAACCCGAGGAGGAAAGTGAACCCGAGGAGGAAAGTGAACCCGAGGAGGAAAGTGAACCCGAGGAGGAAAGTGAACCCGAGGAAGAAATACAGGAAATTACAAAAGAAGAGTTCGAACTAGGAAAGAAACGAAAGGCTAATGAATTAGAAAATTCAAATCCTGAGTTTAATAAGGATGATGTGGCACCAACTCCACTAGACACTACCACCCCTATTCCCGCTATTCCTATTCGTTCTATCCCGGCATCCAGTTCTTCAATCCCACAGCCAAAATATAGGCAGACAGCCAGGATAAGCGTTAAGCGATTCTTTGAACCTAAACGTTCTAGAAAATAGACCAAACGATGCGCTGCCGTATTAAACCATGGGATCATATAATGTTTTGTATAATATTATTAGTGTGGTTTGTTTAATGTTCGATGTAAGATAAGCATATGTAAAATAGTGAAGTGTGAAATGCAATAATTTTCCATGGTTAAGTATTATTTAGATGGTAGTAATTGATTCTGTACTAAGCTATTAAGTATGGACATTAACGGGTAGGTACTACCCTAGATATAATTATAAAACGCTAATAAGAAGAAAAGGCTTTTATAATAATACCTGGTTCATATTATTAATAAGCTATAATGTACTGTAAATATACACTACATCTATAATATTCCATGTGAATAATTATTTTCTTTTCATTCTTATAGAAGAATATGGCGCGATTGAACCGAATGACGGAATAAGAAATCCAGGAACTCATCAATCAGCGAGTGAACGACAGAATGTTATGGGTCGAGGCTGCAAGAGGTGCTGCAGTTAACCCAAATCCTCGTGTGGGGTGCACTTACAAAACTTTTCAAGCTTGCAAGCCCTCATCATTCAGTGGAACAGAAGGACCGATCGGTTTAACCCGGTGGATAGAAAAGATGGAGACTGTGTTTAAAATAAGTGGTTGTGTTGAAAAGGACATGACCAAGTATGCATCGTGCACTTTACAAGATAGTGCACTCACGTGGTGGAAAAATTATGTGAAGGCTGTAGGAGGAGATGTAGCTTATGATACTCCGTGGGAAGAATTCAAAACAATGTTAATCAACGAATATTGTCCAAGGAACGAGGTTAGGAAGTTGGAAGATGAGTTACGAAGTCTGAAGGTTATTGGTACTGAAATCACCAACTACAATCAGCGATTCATGAAATTAGTTTTGCTATGTCCTGAATTGGTCCCAACCGAAGAACGGAAGATTGAAATGTACAAAGATGGTTTGCCCAAAAAGGTCAAGGCAAATGTTACAGCATCGAAACCTAAGACAATTCATGAAGCTATAACTATGGCAAACGAGCTAATGGATCAGGTCATCATGGATAAGAAAGTATCCAATACTGATGTGAAGGTATCAGGTAACAAAAGAAAGTGGAATGGAAATTATGATCGAGGTAACCAACAACAATCTTTTAAGAAACAAGAAAACACGCAAGGTGCGGGTAGTGGTTTAAGCTTTGGTTATAAAGGACAAAATCCTTTATGCAACCGATGCCACAAACATCACTCTGGTTACTGTAATGTGGTATGCAACAAATGTAATCGAAAGGGTCATCTTGCTGAAGATTGTAGGGCTCTCGTTACAAATACAAATGGTACCAAGACTCCTGCCACCAATGCAAATAGAACTGCTTTGGCTACCATTACTTGTTTTGGGTGTGGAAAACAAGGTCACTATAAGAGCCAGTGCCCGAATCCAGAGAAGAATATCGGACCTGCACGTGGGAGAGCATTTGTTATTAATACTAGAGAGGCATGTGAAGACCCGGAGCTTGTTACGGGTACGTTTACCATTAATAACTTATCCGCATCTATTATATTTGATACTGGTGCTGATAGAAGTTACGTGTGTAGAGACTTTCACGCTAAATTGAATTGTTCATCATTACCTCTAGATGCTAAGTACATGATTGAGTTAGCTAATGGTAAACTAATTAAAGCCGATAAAATTTGTCGTGATTGTAAAATAAATTTAGCCGGAGAAACGTTTAAAATTGACTTGATACCCGTAGAATTAGAAAGTTTTGATGTAATAGTCGGCATGGACTGGATGTCCAAAATAGGAGCTGAAGTTGTGTGCGCCAAGAAGGCAATTCGCATTCCTCGTAAGAATAAAACGCCAGTAATGATTTATGGAGAGAAGGGTAACTCAAAGCTAAAACTCATTAGTTATTTGAAAGCTCAAAAGTGCTTGAAGAAAGGGTGCTATGCTATCTTAGCACATGTTAATAAAGTCGAAAAGAAAGAAAAAGAGAAGTGCATCAATGACGTGCCTGTGGCAAGAGATTTTCCTGAAGTATTTCCGGAAGAGTTGCCGGGATTACCTCCATTTAGATCTGTAGAATTTAAAATAGATTTAGTACTAGGAGCTGCACCAGTGGCTCGTGCTCCATATAGACTTGCACCGTCCGAGTTAAAAGAACTTCAAAGTCAGTTAAAAGAATTACTAGACCGTGGATTCATACGACCAAGCACTTCACCGTGGGGAGCTCCAATTTTATTCGTCAAGAAGAAAGACGGATCTTTCCGAATGTGTATAGATTATCGTGAATTAAATAAGTTAACTATCAAGAATCGGTATCCACTACCGAGAATTGACGACTTATTTGATCAACTCCAAGGATCATGTGTGTACTCGAAAATTGACCTAAGATCGGGTTATCATCAATTACGTGTCAAAGAAGAAGATATACCGAAAACTGCTTTTCGGACACGCTACGGTCATTACGAATTTTTGGTCATGCCGTTTGGATTGACGAATGCGCCAGCTGTATTCATGGACCTCATGAATCGAGTTTGTAGTCCATATTTAGATAAGTTTGTTATCGTTTTCATTGATGATATTCTTATCTATTCCAAGAGTGAGCAAGAGCATGAACAGCATTTAAGGTTGATATTAGAGTTATTGAGAAAAGAACAGCTATATGCTAAATTTTCTAAATGTGCTTTCTGGTTGAAAGAAGTGCAATTTCTTGGCCACGTTGTTGGTAGCAAAGGAATTCAGGTTGATCCAGCAAAAATTGAAGCCATTGAAAAATGGGAGACTCCTAAGACACCAATGCAGATACGCCAATTTTTGGGTTTAGCCGGTTATTATAGAAGGTTTATTCAAGATTTTTCCCGAATAGCTAAGCCGTTGACAGCGTTAACGCAAAAAGGGAAGAAATATGAATGGACTTCCGAGCAGGAGAGTGCATTTCAATTACTTAAAAAGAAGTTGACTACGGCGCCTATTTTATCATTACCAGAAGGGAACGATGATTTTGAAATATATTGTGACGCTTCGCGACAAGGTTTTGGTTGCGTTCTTATGCAACGAAAGAAAGTTATTGCATACGCATCCCGACAATTAAAGATTCACGAGCGGAATTATACGACGCATGATCTAGAACTGGGAGCAGTCGTGTTTGCATTGAAGATATGGAGACACTACTTGTATGGGGTTAAATGCACTGTGTTTACTGATCATAAAAGCCTTCAACATATTTTCGATCAAAAACAGCTGAACATTAGGCAACGTAGGTGGGTCGAGTTAATAAACGACTATGATTGTGAAATTCGTTATCATCCCGGGAAAGCGAATGTGGTGGCTGACGCTTTAAGCAGAAAGGAACGAGAACCAATTCGAGTACGAGCAATGAACATAAAAATTCGCATGAATCTCAACTCACAAATCAAAGAGGCTCAACGAGAAGCTCTTACTAAAGAAAACATAGGAAATGAAATAATGAAGAAGTATGGGAAACAACTCATTATGCGGGAAGATGGAATTCGATATTTTGCAAATCGTATTTGGGTACCAAAGTTGGGTGGATTAAGGAAGTTGATATTGAACGAGGCACATAAGACAAGATACTCGATACATCCCGGAGTCGAAAAGATGTATCAAGATCTTAAGACACATTATTGGTGGCCTAATTTAAAGACAGACGTTGCAACATATGTTGGGGAATGTTTAACTTGTTCCAAAGTCAAAGCTGAACACCAAAAGCCGTCAGGGTTACTTCAACAACCAGAAATCCCAGAATGGAAATGGGATTGTATTACCATGGATTTCATCACGAAGTTACCAAAGACTGCCTGGGGATACGACACCATTTGGGTGATTGTTGATCGTCTCACCAAGTCTGCACATTTCTTGCCTATAAAGGAAACGGATAGAATGGAGAAACTATTACGATTGTATATAAAGGAAATTGTTTCAAGGCATGGAATACCTATTTCCATTATATCTGATCGTGATAGTAGATTTACGTCAAAGTTCTGGCAATCACTACAGGAGGCCCTAGGAACTCGTTTGGATATGAGCACCGCATATCATGAACAAACTGACGGGCAGAGTGAAAGAACAATTCAGACTCTTGAAGACATGCTCAGGGCATGTGTGATCGATTTTGGAAACGGATGGGATAAGTATTTACCGTTAGCAGAATTCTCGTATAATAATAGTTATCATGCGAGCATTAAAGCTGTGCCATTTGAAGCACTGTATGGGAGGAAGTGTAGATCTCCTATCTGTTGGAATGAAGTAGGAGATCGACAATTAACTGGTCCCGAGATCATACATGAAACTACTGAAAAGATAGTACAAATTAAGGAGAGATTGAAAACAGCCCGTAGTCGCCAAAAGAGCTACGCTGATGTTCGAAGGAAACCATTAGAGTTTCAGATCGGTGACATGGTTATGTTAAAGGTATCACCATGGAAAGGTGTAATACGTTTTGGCAAAAGGGGTAAACTGAACCCAAGGTACGTAGGCCCGTTCAAGATCATCGAACGCATTGGACCGGTAGCTTATCGACTCGAGTTACCGCAACAACTCGCCAGAGTACATAATACTTTTCACGTCTCAAACCTTAAGAAGTGTCTTGCAAAGGAAGATCTCACCATTCCTCTTGAAGAAATCCATGTCGACGAGAAACTACAATTCATCGAAGAACCAATCGAAATCATGGATCGTGAAGTTAAACGGCTCAAGCAGAGCAACATACCGATCGTTAAGGTTTGTTGGAATGCTCGAAGAGGTCCTGAGTTTACTTGGGAACGAGAGGATCAAATGAAACAAAAGTATCCACACTTGTTTCCCGATGACGCAAAATAGGTACAATTTTAAAATTTTGGGACGAAATTTATTTAACGGGTAGGTACTGTAATGACCCGCACTTTTTCGATCGTTCTATACTTATAAGATTAATATTTACCTAAATTAAACCTTACCAACATGATAAGCAATCCAAATTGTTGAGACTTATGTTTTCGAAAAGAGTTTTACACAACGTTTGACCGTCTAGTTTGACCGATGATATCACGAACTATACAATATATGATAATTATACGTTTGTGTATATATATGTATATATACATATTTTACATGATCTAAGAATGTTTTAATATCTCATTTTTGTATTAATAACAATAAGTTATAAGTATATTTTGAAACTACTAACTTAAGTTTTCAAAACGATAACCATACGTAACGTTATTTGACTTAAATACTTATAACCTATAATGTTTATACATATATCGTATAAGTAATGTATTTAATCACTTTTAAAGGGCTTACATATATAAAACAATATAAGTATATTTACAAAAGATAGCTATATTTGAATCCTCGTTCCGTTTTCTCAAAGATTTCTATACGTATACCTAGGGTATATCTACCCGTATCATACGCAGCTTCTAGATGTATTTACTATTGGTATATACCAATAAAAATCTGCTCCTTAGCAGCCTTAAATGATTAAGAAACATGTGGAACCAACCATTTGTCAAGTAGCATGAATTATTTAGCAAGAAAATAAAGTTAGGTATCTTTTTTTTCCTTTATAACCTAAAAACGTTTTTATGCATGCACACCATTTCTTCACCCCATTTTCTCATACTTACACTTCTATTTCTCTCTCAAAATACTCTTAACTTCATACTTGATCATATCCAAGCATTTTCCCCATCATTTAGCTTCAAAAACAACACTTAAACCTCATAAGAAAACCTTACTAAAACACTTCAAGAAATCCTTCCAAGAACACCAACTTACTTCCAATCTTTCATCCACTTCCATCACCCTTTTGGTTCTAGGTTCTTACTCCTCTTTTACAGCAAACTTGTCCAAGGAACTTGAGGTAGAATCTATGTTCATAACCTTATTCGATTCATATATATATAGCTATCTTATTTTGTGGTATAAAAGTTTAACAACAAGAACATAGTTTGAAAGTTTTCAAACTTGTTTGCAAACTAAATAGATCCTTCTAACTTAACTTTTAAAATACTTCAAGACCTGTAATATATCTTAAATATATGCTAATTTAACAAGGTATAACTTGGTTTTTCAAAGAACACCTTAAAAACTGAATTTACGACATCGGAGTGCAACCGGGGGCTGTTTTGGGTTGGATAATTAAAAACCATCTTAAACTTTGAATTGGAGGTTTATTTTCTGGAAAAATGATTTTTACTATAAATATGATAACACATAAAAATTTCATGATTTAACTCAAAGTATAAGTATTTTTAGAAAAATAATCATTTAAGGTTGTTTACATGATGGAAAATGATTAACTTCATAAGTTTCACTAAAGTTTGACCTATGACCTGTGATTTCGAATACAAACTAAGGTATTTACAGTTCATAGTCTTAAAGAGGGACTCGATCCAAGGAAGTGGCAAGTTGAATCAACGAAAACGGAGTTGTAACGAAAGAAACTATGACCAAAACGAGATCGGATATCTAAGACTAGTTTAGCTACGAAAATAATTGGAGAAAATTAAATAAATCACATCTTTTTAAAATAACATGATATTTTATATATATGTACTCATAATTTAATTTTATATGGTTCAGGATCACCCGTAAACAATACGAGAAGATTAATCATAAGATCCCATGATTGTACACAACATGTCATTTGACAACACCGTTACTTTATGTACGCAACACGTCATTTGACAACACCGGTACCATGGGTCAAGATTAATCTCGACCAATACATATACGATGGGGTTTTATTTATTTCGTTGGGGGTTTTATTTATTTCATTGCGGGTATATTAAACATCTAAAAATGAACCATTAAAATTGAATTACTAACAACGAACTGCTAACTACGGACTAAGGAATTATTAAAAGTATTAAAAGTATAACAAGTATATATATGTGACGTTTGTTTAAAAAGAAAAGGTATTGATATATTATATATGGATAGGTTCGTGATATCAACCGGAGACCAAGTCAAATTATATATATCTTCAAGACGAAAGTGAGTATATAGTCCCACTTTTAAACTCTAAATATTTCGGGATGAGAATACATGTATTTTATGTTTTACGTTATGGACACAAGTAACTGAAAATATATTCTACGTTGAGTTGTACCACTGGCATACTTCCCTGTAGCTTGGTAACTAATATTTACAGCGGTATTGTAAACGCGAATCCTGTTGATAGATCTATCGGGCCTGACAACCCCAACCGGACTGGACAACCAGTATTCAACGGTTGCACAGTACTTCGTTTTGTGACTACACTTGGTACGGTGTAGTAAGATTTCATATTAAAGGGAATATGCGACGTGATTAAATGTTAAGTATGGTTACCAAGTGCTCAACCACTTAGAATATTTTTATGAAAATGTTTATATATGAAATCTTGTGGTCTATATATATATATATTGCTGCCGGCACTAAACCTATATCTCACCAACTTTATGTTGACGTTTTAAACATGTTTATTCTCAGGTGATAATTAGAAGCTTCCGCTGCATTATGTTGAATTTGAGCAGGATCTTGCGTACGCATATTTGTGTCAAAAATAAAACTGCATATCCAAGAACTTGTGTTGTAAAATATGCTAGAAATCGTGTTGTTATCATCATTTGTAAAGTTTGTAAGTCGAAGATTATCGCTAAACGATAATCATCTTTATTTCGTCCAAAGCTTGTATCAAAAATAAGAATCATGGTTTGTAATGTATAATATATGCAGTTTTTCTTTTAAAAATATCGCATATAGAGGTCAATACCTCGCAATGAAATCATACGTTATCTAACACGTTCTTACGGTTAAGGACGGGTTATGACAACTGCGGATAAGGATGATAGCATGGAAATAGTTAATCCTGCATATCCAGAACAGAAAATCAAAGTAGGTCGCAATCTTAGTGCGGATACTCGAAAGCAAATTGTGAAATTACTTGATGAATATATGGATGTTTTTGCCTGGTGCGAAAACGATATGACCGGTGTTCCGCGTCACATTGCGGAACACAAGCTAAATGTAAATCCAGCTCTAAAACCAGTAGTGCAAAAGCGAAGGGGTATGGCCCCAGATCGCGTCAAATGGTTGTGCGAAGAAGTCACAAAATTAGTCCGAGCTGGAATTTTGCGTGAAGTACAATATCAGTCATGGATCGCGAATCCAGTATTGGTGAAAAAACCAGATAATTCCTGGCGAATGTGTATTGACTACAAAGATCTGAATAAAGCGTGCACCAAAGATAATTATCCGCTGCCAGAAATTGATTTAAAGGTGGAATCTTTGCATGTATTTCCATATAAATGTTTTCTGGATGCGGCAAGAGGTTATCATCAAATCCCTATGGCGCAAGAGGACGCAGATAAAACCACATTTCATACAGGCAAATGCATATTATATAATGATGCCTTTTGGACTAATCAATGCGGGTGCGACATATCAGCGCTTGATTGACACCGTGTTTGATAAGCAAATAGGGCGTAATCTTGAGGCCTATGTCGATGATTTAGTCATCAAAAGTACAACGCAAGAGCGAATCGTTGAAGATATGCGCAAAACATTTAATAAACTGCGTGAGATAAACATGAAGCTCAATCCGCTGAAATGCAGTTTCGGCGAAACTAAAGGAAAGTTTTTAGGATATCTTATTACGGAACAAGGTATTCAAGCTAATCCAAAAAAGATCGCGGCTATCGAAAATATGACCGCGCCAAAGACGGTTAAGGAAGTGCAATGTTTAACAGTCAAATTGGCCGCCCTAATGCGTTTTTTGTCTAAAGCTGCTGAGCGACAATTGCCATTTTTCAAAACTTTAAAAGGTTGCTTGAAGCAGAAGAATTTTGTTTGGACCGCTGAAGCAGATTCTGCGTTTCAAGAGATGAAAAACCTGTTGAAAACTTTGCCTACACTTACAGCGCCAATTCATGGCGAAATTCTCTATCTATATATTTCAGTAGCAAATGAAGCGTTTGGCTCAGTCTTGATAGCGGAAAGAAACAAAATACAAAAGCCAGTGTATTTTGTTAGCAAAGCTCTTACGGGAAGCGAAATAAACTATGCGCCGATCGAAAAGTTTGTATATGCGCTCATTTTAACAACGCGAAGGCTACGTAGATATTTTCAGGGGCATCCAGTGCATGTGCTAACCAATCTGCCAATCAGGCAAGTCTTAACAAAACCGGATATTTCCGGTAGACTCGCATTATGGGCAGTGGAGTTGGGTGCCTATCAAATATCCTACTTTCCGCGAAGTGCAGAAAAAGGTCAAGTTATGGTAGATTATCTCGCAGAGCTGTCTGGAGAGTTGGAAGTAATTAATGAGCGAACCACGCTAAAACCAGCAGTTAATGAAACTTGGGAGTTATATACTAATGGTGCTTCTTGTGCGGAAGGTGCAGGTGCGGGTTTAGTTTTGGTAAGTTCTAACGGCGAAGAGCACACTTACGCACTGTGGTTTAATTTTGATGTGACAAACAATGAGGCAGAATATGAAGCATTGCTTGCAGGCTTAAATATCGCGCAAAAAATGAATATTGTTAAGTTGCATGCATTTACAGATTCGCAACTAGTAGCGAATCAGTTTAGCGGATCTTTTGAAGCGCATGATCCTTCTATGCAGAAGTACTTGCAACTGCTAAAAGAAACTACTGCGCGGTTCGAATACTTTGAACTCGCGCAAGTGCCTAGAAGTCAAAATAAAAAGGCAGATGCTTTGAGCAAATTAGCCGCTCTAACATTTTCGCATTTTCAAAAACAAGTATGGGTTGAGGAATTGCCAAGTAAGTCAATTGATAGTGATTTAATGGTAGCGTCTGTTACAGAGGCGCAGCCAAATTAAATGGAACCAATCCTGCAATATTTTCGCAATGATATTTTGCCAGAGGATAGTCGCGAAGCTCGTTTAGTGCGAGAGCGAACGCCGATGTATCTCATACAAGATGATGTCTTATATCGCAAATCGTACTGCGGACCGATGATGCGGTGTGTTGGACCAATTGAGGCAAAAATGCTTCTTGAAGAAGTGCATAATGGTACTTGTGCGCTACATTCAGGAGACAAGACTATTGCTGCGAAAATTATGCGGATGGGATACTTTTGGCCGTCCCTATACCGCGATGTGGAAAAAATTGTTAAACGCTGTAAAAGTTGCCAAAGGCATGCTCCGCAGAATCGAATGCCGCGGCATGATATGATCCCTGTTAATTCGCTGTAACATCCCGCCTTTTTCCATTTACTTTTCCGTTATACTAATATAAAGTCCGTTATATGTTTATAACATCTCCCGTTGATACGCGTTTTAAATTATCTCGTTTAGGTAATTCCCGCACCCGAACGAAAGTTGAGGGACTAAACTTGACAAGGGATCAAACCCTTAACTAGGTCAAAGGGTCAAACCCCTTTCACCCATTCATTTCCACCTCCATCTCTCTCTCTTTCTCTCTAGCAAGAACACACACTCAAAACCAAATTCATTCATTCATCATCTAAATCCGGATTAAGGAGCTAGCAACCAAATAAATTACATATTCGTGATCCTCTCTTCATCCTCTTCATTTTGGTACCAACTTCATCTCATTTGGGTAACTTTCTAAAATTACTAGATTTTGTGTTCTTGATGTTTCTAACTTATAAAAGTGTTAATTAGTGTCTATGGCTCAAGTCTAACATGAATATATGATTTATATGCTCGATCTCGTTGTTTTAGTGTAACTAGCATGAACTTGAATTTTGGTGTGTTGTTCTTGAATTTTGGATGATCATATGTTGTTAGATGTTAAAAGTTGGTGTTTTAATTGTGTTACTAGCATCACTAGCTTCAATTTGATGTGTAGGTTGCCTTAGAAAACTTCAAGAACTTGATTATTGATTTTGGTGAATTTGAGTTAGGGTTTGATGAACTTGAAATGGACTTTTGATGCATTGAATGCCATGGATTATTATTGGTAAGTGTTTAGTTGGATTGTATGCTTGATTACCTTCGAAACGGCATATCATTCATGTAAATTGGTTGCCCGAATCATTGAATTGCATTTATGAACTTGTATGCGGTTAATGTTAAGCATTAGATGCGGTTTTGGTTGTTGTAATAGGTAGATTGATTGATGAAATGTGTTTAGTTGTTTTCCTCGTCAAATTACCTTCCCAACGGTATAAGATACTTGTCTTGATTGTTTGCGGATCATAAATGGTGATTGTTTGAAGTTAGGTTCGTGCATAAAACTTAAAAACTGCCAGAATTCTCTGCACAGGTACCCGCGCGGCGCGCCATATACCCGCGCGGCGCGCCGTTTGGGTCTGTCCAACTTGGTCAATTTTCGAATAATGTTTGCTATGCTACGCACCTCCGATTCACATGTAACCTGCCCTAGCATGTTCATACATGATTAAAAACCTCAGAAAAATAGTTCGGGACACGACCCGAACGTGTTGACTTTTTCGTTGACTTTGACCGACCAAAGTTTGACTTTTTGTCAAACTTAACCAAATGATTTTGCAACCTTCCTAACTTGTTTATATACTTGTATCCTGCATGAAAATTGACAATTTGATTTCACATGCTAAATAATCGAGTCGTAACGAGCCATAGGACTAATTGAACATCTTTGACCTATCGTGTTTACCGTTATTGATACGACCTAATTGTTTAGGTCAAGACTAGCATTGTTCTTTGCACACGTTTACTTGTCGAAGTACTTTACTACTCGTGCACTCAAGGTGAGATCATAGTCCCACTTTTACTCTTTTTGAACTTACATTTGGGATGAGAAAACATAAACATTTCTTTAACTAAGTGAACACAAGTACAGGAAAACAAACATTCTACATACGAGTTTAGAACCAAATCCTCAATTCGATTATCATTAGTTACACTTGCCGGGTGTAAGCGAGAACTTATGTTGTATGGATCCATATGGGTTTGACAAACCCTCATTCAAACGGTTCGCTACCGTTTACGAATGAAATATATTTTCGAGAAACAGTGTATGTTCTAGCACTAAGTGATGGGGTTCAATGGAAGGAAATGTTAAGCATTGATAATTGGGTGCTCGTGAAACAAACTTTTGGAATGTATTACTATTATTTCATTGATGCAAATCTTGTGCTTCACTTGTACTTACTTACTTAAACCTATGATTTCACCAACGTTTTCGTTGACAGATTTCTATGTTTTTCTCAGGTCCTTGAACGATACATGATACATGCTTCCGCTCATTATTTTGATACTTGCATTGGATGTCGAGTATACATGCATACATGGAGCGTCTTTTGGATACTTTTAAATTGTGTCGCATAAGTTTCATTTGTACTTAAAACTTGGTATCGTAACTTGTGGTGGAACTATTCTTGTAAAACTTGAACAACCTTTACATTTGAAATGAATGCGACATATCTTTTGGTCAAACATTGTTTTAAAGACTTATGACCACGTAACGGGACCTAAGTAGACGGCGCCGTCAATGACGATTTGGTCGGGTCGCTACAGATGGTATCAGAGCGTTGGTTCTAGGGATTTAGAGTTCATTGGTGTCAACCCCGAGTCATAGGGTACATTGGTGAGTCTAGACTACAACCGGCATATAGACTTGAAGTAGGAATTACTTGACTACTTGTGCATTTATACTCGAACGCTTCTACTCATATCTACTCTTAGTTCATCTTAATCCCACGTTGTTTAATTTGATTGACACGCCACCTTGACTATATGAAATGATGTCGAATGCACATATGAATCAGGGTAATATAATTTCCGGGATTATATTACGGTGACTCATATGAACGTTCCGACATTATGACATAAAGAATTTAAGGCGAGTCGAGGAAAAACTTCTCTTTATCTTTATTCTATATCACGGTTAGTATTATTGAGAATACTAATCAATGATATTCTTGTGTCTTGAAGGAACAATGGCTCCTCGTCGTGTACGCCGCAATGAAACTCCCGAACAAGCTCTCGAACGGATGATAGCTACCGCCGTAGATGCGGCCATGGCCGGTCACTCATCCAACAACAATAATAATAACAACAACAACAACAACAACAACAACAATGGAGCCGGAAACTCAAACGAGGGATGCTCCTATAAAGCTTTCATGGGGTGCAAACCTCACACTTTTGATGGAACCGGGGGACCGGTCGTGCTCACCCGATGGTTTGAGCAAACGGAAGCCGTCTTTAGCATAAGCGGTTGTCGGGACCAAGACAAGGTCAAATACTCCACTCACACTTTCTCCGGAATTGCTCTAACATGGTGGAACACCTATGTTCAATCGGTGGGTACTGATGAAGCTCATGCCCTCTCTTGGGCCGATCTAAAGGAAAAGATGATTGTTGATTATTTTCCGCGCGAAGAAACCCGAAAGCTTGAGGAAGAACTAAGAGCTTTGAAAGCGGTCGGAAACGATCTTAAAGCTTATAATCAACGCTTCGCCGAACTATCCTTGATGTGTCCTAATCTTGTTAACCCCGAATCTCAAAGGATTGAGCTCTACATGCTCGGTCTTCCAAAAAGCATCAAACAAGGGGTGATGTCATCCAAACCCACTACTCATCAAGCCGCTATGAACATGGCTCGCCAACTAATTGAAACGGTTGACGAAATCGTAGTTCCGGCACCTAAGGCCGAGGATAAATCGGGCGGCAACAAAAGAAAGTGGGAACCCTCCCAATCAAGCAACAACAACTTTGCTAAGAATCCTTACACCTCCGACGGCAAGAAAGGTTATGCCGGAAACCTACCTCTTTGCAACAAATGCAACAAACATCACTTTGGTGAATGTGGCAAGTTAATTTGCCACCGGTGCCAAGGAGTTGGTCATAAGGCCAACGATTGTAAAAGTGCCACTCCCGTTGCTCGAAAGTGGCCCAATGCACCAAAGATGGGCACTTGTTACGAATGTGGTCAAACAGGTCATTATAGAAATGCATGCCCAAAGAAGAAAGATAACCCCAACACGCGCGGCCGAGCTTTCAACATCAACACCGAGGAAGCCCGGGATGACACTGAACTAGTCACGGGTACGTTTCTTCTCAACAATTCTTATGTCTCTTGCTTATTCGATTCGGGTGCCGATAAATGCTTTGTATCCAAGACTTTGACTCATTCTTTTAGCACTCCACCTCTTCCATTAGATACCACTTATACCATTGAAGTGGCTAACGGGAAACTATTAAGTGCCGACACATATTACCGGGGGTGTACGTTAAACATTTTGGGTAAGGAATTTGAAATTGACTTGATACCCATGGAACTAGGAAGCTTTGATGTAATAATCGGTATGAATTGGTTAGTCAAAACGAAATCTCACATTCTTTGTGATCTTAACGCAATCCGAATTCCTATCGAGAATGGTGAACCTTTGATCGTCTATGGCGATAAGAGTTGCACCGGACTCAACCTCGTTTCGTGTATTAAAGTTAGAAAACTACTCCGTAAGGGTTGTTTTGCGATCCTTGCTCACGTTAAGAAAGTCGAGTCCGATGAGAAGCACATCGATGATGTGCCAATTGTTAGTGACTATTCCGATGTATTTCCCGACGAATTGCCGGGTCTTCCGCCTCATCGACCAGTTGAATTCCAAATCGATCTTATTCCGGGAGCCGCACCCGTAGCACGTGCGCCATATAGACTCGCTCCATCTGAAATGCAAGAATTGCAAAGTCAAATCCAAGAACTACTTGATCGAGGTTTTATCCAACCTAGCCATTCACCTTGGGGCGCTCCGATTTTGTTTGTTAAAAAGAAAGACGGATCCCTACGAATGTGCATTGATTATCGTGAACTAAATAAATTGACGGTTAAGAACCGATATCCTCTTCCTCGCATCGATGACCTCTTTGATCAACTACAAGGGTCTTGTGTATATTCGAAAATCGATCTCCGCTCGGGTTATCATCAATTAAGGGTTAAGGGGGGAGATGTCTCCAAAACCGCTTTCCGGACTCGTTACGGTAGTTATGAATTCCTTGTCATGCCATTTGGTCTCACTAACGCACCGGCGGTGTTCATGGATCTTATGAACCGCGTGTGCAAACCGTATCTCGATAAATTCGTTATTGTGTTCATCGATGACATATTGATTTATTCTAAAAATGAAGAAAAGCACGAACAACATCTCCGACTTGTGCTTGAACTTTTAAGACAAGAACAACTCTATGCCAAATTCTCCAAGTGTGAATTTTGGTTAAAGGAAGTTCAATTTCTTGGTCATGTTGTAAGTGACCAAGGTATTAAAGTCGATCCAACGAAAATCGAAGCCATTAGCAAATGGGAGACTCCTACTACTCCTACTCACATTCGTCAATTTTTGGGTCTCGCCGGGTACTATCGTAGATTCATCGAAAATTTCTCTTTGGTTGCACGTCCTCTAACCGCATTGACTCACAAGGGAAAGAAATTCATTTGGGCGACCGAACATGAATCCGCATTCCAAATCTTGAAAACGAAGCTAACCACCGCTCCTATCTTGTCACTTCCCGAAGGCAATGATGACTTTGTTGTATATTGCGATGCCTCAAAACACGGTTTTGGGTGTGTATTGATGCAACGAACGAAAGTCATTGCTTATGCTTCTCGACAACTCAAAATTCATGAACGAAACTACACGACGCATGATCTCGAACTCGGAGCCGTCGTCTTTGCACTTAAAATGTGGAGACACTATCTTTATGGAACCAAGAGTACTATCTTTACCAACCACAAAAGTCTTCAACACATTTTCGATCAAAAGCAACTAAACATGAGACAACGAAGGTGGATTGAAACCTTAAACGATTACGATTGCGAGCTTCGTTACCATCCCGGGAAGGCAAATGTAGTAGCCGATGCCTTAAGTCGAAAAGAAAGAGTGGTGCCTCTCCGTGTCCGAGCTTTAAACATCACCATTCACACCAACCTTAATAGCCAAATTCGGGTAGCCCAAGATGAGGCTCTCAAGGATGAAAACATCTCTCTCGAACACTTTAACGTCCTCACCTCTCGATTCGAAGTTAAAGAAACCGGGCTCCGATATTTCGCCGGAAGAATTTGGGTGCCTAGTTATGGGGATCTACGAAGCCTTATTTTAGATGAAGCCCATAAGTCACGATACTCGATTCACCCCGGTGCCAATAAGATGTACCACGACCTTAAACAACTGTATTGGTGGCCGAACATCAAAAGGGACGTAGCTACTTATGTTTCCAAGTGTTTGACATGTTCCAAAGTCAAAGCCGAACACCAAAGACCGTCCGGACTACTTCAACAACCCGAGATCCCGCAATGGAAGTGGGAAAGGATAACGATGGATTTTATCACCAAGCTACCAAAAACGACGGGCGGTTATGATACCATTTGGGTTATTGTTGACCGTCTCACCAAATCCGCACACTTCCTTGCCATGAAAGAAACGGACAAAATGGAGAAACTTGCACAACTTTACATTAAGGAGATCGTAGCCCGACACGGTGTACCTTTATCGATTATCTCCGACCGAGATGGCCGTTTCGTTTCTAGATTTTGGCGTACATTGCAAGAAGCGTTGGGAACGCGTTTAGACATGAGCACCGCATATCATCCTCAAACCGATGGACAAAGCGAACGTACAATTCAAACCTTAGAGGACATGTTACGAGCTTGCGTGGTTGATTTCGGAAAAGCTTGGGACAAGCACTTACCTCTCGCCGAGTTCTCTTACAACAATAGTTATCACGCGAGTATTAAAGCCGCACCTTTTGAAGCGCTATATGGCCGCAAATGTCGTTCACCTCTTTGTTGGGCCGAGGTAGGCGACGTGCAAATCACCGGACCCGAACTCATTCACGAAACCACCGAGAAAATCGTTCAAATCCGAGATAGGCTTAGGACGGCCCGAAGTCGTCAAAAGAGCTATACCGACAAACGACGCAACGATCTTGAATTTCAAGTCGGTGACCGAGTAATGTTAAAAGTCGCACCCTGGAAGGGTGTAATCCGTTTTGGGAAACGCGGGAAGCTAAATCCGCGGTATATTGGTCCTTTCGAAATCTTGGAGCGTATTGGAACCGTTGCTTATCGTTTAGATCTTCCGCCTCAATTGAGCTCCGTTCATCCTACTTTCCATGTATCCAACTTGAAAAAGTGTCTTGCCGAACCCGATATCGTCATTCCTCTCGAGGAGCTTACCATTGATGACAAACTTCATTTCGTGGAGGAACCGGTAGAAATTGTGGACACCTCCGTCAAGACATTGAAACAAAGCCGAATCCCGATTGTTAAAGTCCGTTGGAACGCCAAAAGGGGACCCGAGTTTACTTGGGAAAGACAAGATCAAATGCAAAGGAAGTATCCTCATCTATTCGTGAATTCAGAAACGCAAGATCTCGAGGAAGAAACAACGACTACTACGCCTACTTAAATTTCGGGACGAAATTTCTTTTAAGGAGTAGGTAATGTAACATCCCGCCTTTTTCCATTTACTTTTCCGTTATACTAATATAAAGTCCGTTATATGTTTATAACATCTCCCGTTGATACGCGTTTTAAATTATCTCGTTTAGGTAATTCCCGCACCCGAACGAAAGTTGAGGGACTAAACTTGACAAGGGATCAAACCCTTGACTAGGTCAAAGGGTCAAACCCCTTTCACCCATTCATTTCCACCTCCATCTCTCTCTCTTTCTCTCTAGCAAGAACACACACTCAAAACCAAATTCATTCATTCATCATCTAAATCCGGATTAAGGAGCTAGCAACCAAATAAATTACATATTCGTGATCCTCTCTTCATCCTCTTCATTTTGGTACCAACTTCATCTCATTTGGGTAACTTTCTAAAATCACTAGATTTTGTGTTCTTGATGTTTCTAACTTATAAAAGTGTTAATTAGTGTCTATGGCTCAAGTCTAACATGAATATATGATTTATATGCTCGATCTCGTTGTTTTAGTGTAACTAGCATGAACTTGAATTTTGGTGTGTTGTTCTTGAATTTTGGATGATCATATGTTGTTAGATGTTAAAAGTTGGTGTTTTAATTGTGTTACTAGCATCACTAGCTTCAATTTGATGTGTAGGTTGCCTTAGAAAACTTCATGAACATGATTATTGATTTTGGTGAATTTGAGTTAGGGTTTGATGAACTTGAAATGGACTTTTGATGCATTGAATGCCATGGATTATTATTGGTAAGTGTTTAGTTGGATTGTATGCTTGATTACCTTCGAAACGGCATATCATTCATGTAAATTGGTTGCCCGAATCATTGAATTGCATTTATGAACTTGTATGCGGTTAATGTTAAGCATTAGATGCGGTTTTGGTTGTTGTAATAGGTAGATTGATTGATGAAATGTGTTTAGTTGTTTTCCTCGTCAAATTACCTTCCCAACGGTATAAGATACTTGTCTTGATTGTTTGCGGATCATAAATGGTGATTGTTTGAAGTTAGGTTCGTGCATAAAACTTAAAAACTGCCAGAATTCTCTGCACAGGTACCCGCGCGGCGCGCCATATACCCGCGCGGCGCGCCGTTTGGGTCTGTCCAACTTGGTCAATTTTCGAATAATGTTTGCTATGCTACGCACCTCCGATTCACATGTAACCTGCCCTAGCATGTTCATACATGATTAAAAACCTCAGAAAAATAGTTCGGGACACGACCCGAACGTGTTGACTTTTTCGTTGACTTTGACCGACCAAAGTTTAACTTTTTGTCAAACTTAACCAAATGATTTTGCAACCTTCCTAACTTGTTTATATACTTGTATCCTGCATGAAAATTGACAATTTGATTTCACATGCTAAATAATCGAGTCGTAACGAGCCATAGGACTAATTGAACATCTTTGACCTATCGTGTTTACCGTTATTGATACGACCTAATTGTTTAGGTCAAGACTAGCATTGTTCTTTGCACACGTTTACTTGTCGAAGTACTTTACTACTCGTGCACTCAAGGTGAGATCATAGTCCCACTTTTACTCTTTTTGAACTTACATTTGGGATGAGAAAACATAAACATTTCTTTAACTAAGTGAACACAAGTACAGGAAAACAAACATTCTACATACGAGTTTAGAACCAAATCCTCAATTCGATTATCATTAGTTACACTTGCCGGGTGTAAGCGAGAACTTATGTTGTATGGATCCATATGGGTTTGACAAACCCTCATTCAAACGGTTCGCTACCGTTTACGAATGAAATATATTTTCGAGAAACAGTGTATGTTCTAGCACTAAGTGATGGGGTTCAATGGAAGGAAATGTTAAGCATTGATAATTGGGTGCTCGTGAAACAAACTTTTGGAATGTATTACTATTATTTCATTGATGCAAATCTTGTGGTTCACTTGTACTTACTTACTTAAACCTATGATTTCACCAACGTTTTCGTTGACAGATTTCTATGTTTTTCTCAGGTCCTTGAACGATACATGATACATGCTTCCGCTCATTATTTTGATACTTGCATTGGATGTCGAGTATACATGCATACATGGAGCGTCTTTTGGATACTTTTAAATTGTGTCGCATAAGTTTCATTTGCACTTAAAACTTGGTATCGTAACTTGTGGTGGAACTATTCTTGTAAAACTTGAACAACCTTTACATTTGAAATGAATGCGACATATCTTTTGGTCAAACGTTGTTTTAAAGACTTATGACCACGTAACGGGACCTAAGTAGACGGCGCCGTCAATGACGATTTGGTCGGGTCGCTACATTCGCCATGGCCGTTTAGTAAATGGGCCATTGACATTGTGGGGCCATTTCCTGCAGGACCTGGCAATGTTAAATTCCTAATCGTTGCAATTGATTATTTTACTAAATGGGTTGAAGCGAAAGCGGTTCGCACAATCACTGTCGTGCAGGTGCGAAATTTTGTGTGGGAATACATTGTGTGCAGATTTGGTATTCCGCGAGAATTGGTAAGCGATAATGGCGCACAAATAGCGAAAGATCCATTTAAGACGTGGTGCACTGACTTAAACATAATACAAAAGTTCACGTCAGTAGCGCACCCGCAAGCTAATGGTTTATGCGAGGTAACAAATCGCGATATTGTAAGCGGAATAAAAAAGAGGTTGTGCGAAAGACGAACTGGTTGGGTAGATGAATTACCCAATGTCTTATGGGCACATCGTACAACTTTCAAAAAGAGTATAGGTGAAACACCATTTAGCCTGGTTTATGGCTCTGAGGCAGTAATCCCCGCTGAAATTTTAGTACCAACGCATCGAATTGCTAACTTTGATGAAGAAGCAAATGATGCTGCGTTGTGCGAAAATCTCAATTTTATAGAAGAGCGGAGATTAATAGCTGCTATCAGAGAAGCAAATAATAAACAGCAAATTGCTAAGTATTATAATAAAAGAGTGCGAGCTTTATCATTCGCTATAGGTGAATGGGTGTTGCGTAATAATGAGGCAAGCAGAGCAGAAAAGCTAGGCAAATTGGGTCCTAATTAGGAAGGACCTTATCAAATTGTGGCAATTAATGCGGCAGGCTCATATAAGCTCGCAGACGTGGAAGGGCGAACTTTGCCTAATGCATGGCATGCTGTCCTTTTAAAGCGATATTATGCATAGTTTTGCGGAATTTAACAATTGTATATGTAAAAAATCGCGAAAATTATATTCAATACACATGGCTGAAATACTTATTAAGTGTCCTTGTTTTTAATTTTTTGCAAGTCTTGATCACGCTTGTTAAAATTTTAAGAATACTCACTTGTAAAAGTATGCGAAAGTTCTAATGCGAATAAATATGATATGTTTTGCAGTTAATTTCATATTTTTATATTCCGCATTGTTTATATAGCAAAGTGATGAAATTGCCCACTTTTGCACGCGAATTATTGCGAAAGGAATATTATCTCCTAAATATTTGATCTTGCCAATATTTAGATGCTTCGCAATGCCGATTACATACCTAAGGATCGTTTCGGCGGACTTAGAAGATTCATAACGTATAAGCATATACGCATACAGATTGTTTCGCAAAAGTACACATTTATTATGTGCACAATAATATATGTTGGAAATTGCAAAGGACAAGTTTGTGTTATGAATATTGACAATGAAAGCACTATAAAAATAGAAGTACTTGCAAAAATATGAAAAAGCGAAATTTTATTAATAAAATCGCAGAAGCAGCTGCGTGCTGATTATACAAAGTGAGTATTAATCACGGGTTAAGTCAAGCTTGATGATGTCATCTGCAGTGGCATCTTCTTGCTCACTTATCGCGGTTATCTTGGGGAGGGGAATTTCGGCTATGCCCTGTTGAGCGACCGCATATGCTGACTTCGCATCTTCCAGTGAGCAAAGGCGATCAGCTAATGCAGCTGGTAGTGGGTCTGGCAGTGGGCAGCGAATAGCAATCTCATCCATAAATTCAACCCTCTCGCGTACCCTTAATGCGGAGGCAAATGTTGAAAAATTTACAGAAACAGGCTTGGAATTAAGGATCTTTCTAGCCAGTTCAGGGAGATGTTGGCGGACCTTGGTGAACTCAAGTTCCGTAGAGGCTTTAGCAGCAAGAGCGTTGTCTCGCTCTGTCGTTAGCTTTGTCACATTCTCTGACAGTGTTTTAATAGTGTCCTGCAGTTGCTTTTCTTTCTCATTCGCATTAGTAACCTGTTGTTTCAAGTCATCAATGTAGTGACCCGAACTTTTCCATGTTTATATATATTAATTGAGATTGATATTTACATGATTAAATGTTTCCAACATGTTAAGCAATCAAACTTGTTAAGACTTGATTAATTGAAATATGTTTCATATAGACAATTGACCACCCAAGTTGACCGGCGATTCACGAACGTTAAAACTTGTAAAAATGACATGACGATATATATATGGATATACATATGGTTAGCATGAGATTATGATAAGTAAGTATCTCCATAAGTATATTAACAATGAGTTATATACATATAAACAAGACTACTAACTTAAGGATTTCGAAACGAGACATATATGTAACGACTATCGTTGTAACGACATTTAAATGTATATATATCATATTAAGATATATTAATATATCATAATATCATGATAATATAATAATTTAACATCTCATTAGATATAATAAACAATGGGTTAACAACATTAATTGAGATCGTTAACTTAAAGGTTTCAAAACAACACTTACATGTAACGACTAACGATGACTTAACGACTCAGTTAAAATGTATATACATGTAGTGTATTTAGATGTATTAAAATGCTTTTGGAAGACTTCAAGACATATATCAAAACACTCATACTTAACGAAAATGGTTACAGTTACTTTTCCATTCTTTTCTTTCATCAAGAATTCTAGTCGTATTCTTACCCGTATTATACACAGCTTCAAAACGTACTTACTATGAGTATATACCAATAGGAACTAGCATGGGATTCCACTCTTGATTATGTCATGTATGACTAATCAATTTTAACTTCTACGATGAGCTAGTCAACTAACTAGAACTCCTTTTAACCCCACTCACCACTCACCAATTACCACTCAGCATTCACTCCATTTCACTTCCAATTCTCTTTCTAATTCTCTCTCAACACACACACACTATCATGAACGTATTTTTCTAGTAGTTAATCATCATCTTCATCAAAAATCACTTCAAGAATCAAGCTATAATCATCATAGGAAGAACACTTCAAGAACACTTCAAAAATCCCTTCAAGTTTACTAATTTACTTCCAAGCTTTCTAATCCATTCCAAGTAATCATCTAAGATCAAGAAACCTTTGTTATATATAGTAGGTTATCTTTCTTATTCAAGGTAATATTGATATTCAAACTTTGATTCAATTTCTATAACTATAAACTATCTTAATTCGAGTAAAAATCTTACTTGAACTTGTTTTTGTGTCATGATCCTACTTCAAGAACTTTCAAGCCATCCAAGATCCTTTGAAGCTAGATCATTTCTTGTCACTTCCAGTAGGTTTACCTACTAAACTTGAGGTAGTAATGATGTTCATAACATCATTCGATTCATATATATAAAACTATCTTATTCGAAGGTTTAAACTCGTAATCACTAGAACATAGTTTAGTTAATTCTAAACTTGTTCGCAAACAAAAGTTAATTCTTCTAACTTGACTTTTAAAATTAACTACACACATGTTCTATATCTATATGATATGCTAACTTAATGATTTAAAACCTGGAAACACGAAAAACACCGTAAAACCGGATTTACGCCGTCGTAGTAACACCGCGGGCTGTTTTGGGTTAGTTAATTAAAAACTATGATAAACTTTGATTTAAAAGTTGTTATTCTGAGAAAATGATTTTTATTATGAACATGAAACTATATCCAAAAATTATGGTTAAACTCAAAGTGGAAGTATGTTTTCTAAAATGGTCATCTAGACGTCGTTCTTTCGACTGAAATGACTACCTTTACAAAAACGACTTGTAACTTATTTTTCTGACTATAAACCTATACTTTTTCTGTTTATATTCATAAAATAGAGTTCAATATGAAACCATAGCAATTTGATTCACTCAAAACGGATTTAAAATGAAGAAGTTATGGGTAAAACAAGATTGGATAATTTTTCTCATTTTAGCTACGTGAAAATTGGTAAAAAATCTATTCCAACCATAACTTAATCAACTTGTATTGTATATTATGTAATCTTGAGATACCATATACACGCATACAATGTTTCGACCTATCATGTCGACACATCTATATATATTTCGGAACAACCATAGACACTCTATATGTGAATGTTGGAGTTAGCTATACAGGGTTGAGGTTGATTCCAAAATATATATAGTTTGAGTTGTGATCAATACCGAGATACGTATACACTGGGTCGTGGATTGATTCAAGATAATATTTATCGATTTATTTCTGTACATCTAACTGTGGACAACTAGTTGTAGGTTACTAACGAGGACAGCTGACTTAATAAACTTAAAACATCAAAATATATTAAAAGTGTTGTAAATATATTTTAAACATACTTTGATATATATGTATATATTGTTATAGGTTCGTGAATCAACCAGTGGCCAAGTCTTACTTCCCAACGAAGTAAAAATCTGTGAAAGTGAGTTATAGTCCCACTTTTAAAATCTAATATTTTTGGGATGAGAATACATGCAGGTTTTATAAATGATTTACAAAATAGACACAAGTACGTGAAATTACATTCTATGGTTGAATTATCGAAATCGAATATGCCCCTTTTTATTAAGTCTGGTAATCTAAGAATTAGGGAACAGACACCCTAATTGACGCGAATCCTAAAGATAGATCTATTGGGCCTAACAAACCCCATCCAAAGTACTGGATGCTTTAGTACTTCGAAATTTATATCATATCCGAAGGGTGTCCCGGAATGATGGGGATATTCTTATATATATGCATCTTGTTAATGTCGGTTACCAGGTGTTCACCATATGAATGATTTTTATCTCTATGTATGGGATGTTTATTGAAATATGAAATCTTGTGGTCTATTGTTACGATTTGATATATATAGGTTAAACCTATAACTCACCAACATTTTTATTGTCGTTTAAAGCATGTTTATTCTCAGGTGAATACTAAGAGCTTCCGCTGTTGCATACTAAAATAAGGACAAGATTTGGAGTCCATGTTTGTATGATATTGTGTAAAAACTGCATTCAAGAAACTGATTTCGATGTAACATATTTGTATTGTAACCCATTATGTAATGGTCGTGTGTAAACAGGATATTTTAGATTATCATTATTTGATAATCTACGTAAAGCTTTTTAAACCTTTATTTATGAAATAAAGGTTATGGTTTGTTTTAAAAATGAATGCAGTCTTTGAAAAACGTCTCATATAGTCAAAACCTCGCAACGAAATCAATTAATATGGAACGTTTTTAATCAATAAGAACGGGACATTTCAGTTGGTATCCGAGCGTTGGTCTTAGAGAACCAGAAAATTTGCATTAGTGTGTCTTATCGAATTTGTTAGGATGCATTAGTGAGTCTGGACTTCGACCGTGTTTTCTTTAAAAATGATTGCTTAACATTTTTGTTGGAAACTATATATTTTTAACATATGAATATTATGTGATATATTAATCTCTTAACGTGTTTGATATTATGTGATAGATGTCTACCTCTAGAACAAGTCCCATTGACTCACCTAATAATAATGAAGAGTCAAATGTAAATTGGAATGATTCGTGGACTGATTCACAAGTTCCCGAAGAGGAACCGGAAGAAGAGTCGGAACCGGAAGAAGAATCGGAACCGGAAGAAGAATCGGAACAGAAAGAAGAAATAGAACCGGTGGGGGAAATAATAAAACGGTTAAGTAAAAGAGAATCCTCAACCAACCGACCAAGGTTAATTATGGTCAATGGTGTTTCCGCCAAGGAAGCAAAATATTGGGAGGATTACCAATTCTCCGATGAATCGGATTCTGACTAGAATTCCGATGATGTTATAGAAATTACCCCAACTGAATTTAAAAAGGTAAAAGAAAATAATAAGGGAAAGGGCATAAAAATAGAGAAATCTAATTCCAACCCCGATGAACTTTATATGTATCGTCAACCCCCGAAGTCCTTAAGTTGTAACAATGACCTGGGAACCTCTAAACCACCAGGTTTTTCTAAACCAATGTGGACAACGACGGCTCGTATTAGGGGAACATCATATATCCCTAGAAACTTGGCAAAACGAACCAAAACTGAACAAGAAGAAACGAGCGAGTCGGAATAAGATAGTTGTATTCGTGTGGTGTAATATATGTAATATAGTGTGCTTATGCTTTATGATATATGTAAAAATTGCTTGTATTAATAAGTATTTTTTTATGAATCAAACTCTTGTCTATTTTACAGTATAAAAACACAAAATGGATAGACAACCCAATATTTTAAGAGACCTACCCGGAGACATGATTGATGAAATCTTGTCTAGAGTCGGTCAGAATTCCTCGGCACAACTATTTAAGGCGAGATCAGTTTGTAAGACATTCGAAGAACGTTCCAAGAATGCCTTGGTTTATAAAAGGCTTTCGTTCGAAAGATGGGGGATATCACATTGGGAAATCCATAAGTTACGATGTGTTTACTTTGACGCATATATTGCGGGGAACCCAAATGCTATTTTACGCAACGGGTTAAGAAATTATTTTGACTCAGTATATCCGAATATAGGACTTCGTGATTTAGAAAAAGCGGCTAACATGCAACATAAAAGAAGCATGTTATGCTTACGGGTTAGTAATGTTCGCTTCTCACCAAAGTGAGAACAAGAACATCGGGCTACAACTATTAAACAAAACGTTCCCACAAGTGACGGAATCGGTAATTGGGGTAAGAAATGAGGTTTTTAGGTTATTACGAGACTGTTGGTCATTACGTAACCCTCGTCCCTTTGACGACGTTACAACACGCTGTCTTATCAACGGCCATAACGGTTATGTTCCACAAGACCAAGGATGGGAAGTAGTCCTAGTAAAACCAGAATGCATGACTTGTTTCTGGACGTATGAATTACGTGTCTTTATTGCCTTTGCTGAACGACTTGTGTACTAGCTAGAATTATCTTCACAACTATCTTGTATCAAAGTTATTGTGTGCTATATTTCATGCTTTATGTAAAATAAGCGGTATTGTAAGTTTGTAAAAAATTGTATAAAAGTTTGAACGCGAAATATTATTACAATCAGTTTTTCATATAGAATTGTAGTAGTTGAATTGTATATTAGCTACTAAGTATGAACTTAACGGGTAGGTACTACCCGAATTTAAACTTATAAAACGCTAATATGAAGAAAAAGCTTTTATAAATGAGTTCATATTATGCTACGAAATACTATTTGTAGTGACCCGAACTTTTCCATGTTTATATATATTAATTGAGATTGATATTTACATGATTAAATGTTTCCAACATGTTAAGCAATCAAACTTGTTAAGACTTGATTAATTGAAATATGTTTCATATAGACAATTGACCACCCAAGTTGACCGGTGATTCACGAACGTTAAAACTTGTAAAAACTATATGATGACATATATATGGATATATATATATAGTTAACATGATACTATGATAAGTAAACATATCATTAAGTATATTAACAATGAACTACATATGTAAAAACAAGACTACTAACTTAATGATTTTTAAACGAGACATATATGTAACGATTATCGTTGTAAAGACATTTAATGTATATATATCATATTAAGAGATATTCATACATGATAATATCATGATAATATAATAATTTAAAATCTCATTTGATATTATAAACATTGGGTTAACAACATTTAACAAGATCGTTAACCTAAAGGTTTCAAAACAACACTTACATGTAACGACTAACGATGACTTAACGACTCAGTTAAAATGTATATACATGTAGTGTTTTAATATGTATTTATACACTTTTGAAAGACTTCAATACACTTATCAAAATACTTCTACTTAACAAAAATGCTTACAATTACATCCTCGTTCAGTTTCATCAACAATTCTACTCGTATGCACCCGTATTCGTACTCGTACAATACACAGCTTTTAGATGTATGTACTATTGGTATATACACTCCAATGATCAGCTCTTAGCAGCCCATGTGAGTCACCTAACACATGTGGGAACCATCATTTGGCAACTAGCATGAAATATCTCATAAAATTACAAAAATATGAGTAATCATTCATGACTTATTTACATGAAAACAAAATTACATATCATTTATATCTAATCCATACACCAACGACCAAAAACACCTACAAACACTTTCATTCTTCAATTTTATTCATCTAATTGATCTCTCTCAAGTTCTATCTTCAAGTTCTAAGTGTTCTTCATAAATTCCAAAAGTTCTAGTTTCATAAAATCAAGAATACTTTCAAGTTTGCTAGCTCACTTCCAATCTTGTAAGGTGATCATCCAACCTCAAGAAATCTTTGTTTCTTACAGTAGGTTATCATTCTAATACAAGGTAATAATCATATTCAAACTTTGGTTCAATTTCTATAACTATAACAATCTTATTTCAAGTGATGATCTTACTTGAACTTGTTTTCGTGTCATGATTCTGCTTCAAGAACTTCAAGCCATCCAAGGATCCATTGAAGCTAGATCCATTTTTCTCTTTTCCAGTAGGTTTATCCAAGGAACTTAAGGTAGTAATGATGTTCATAACATCATTCGATTCATACATATAAAGCTATCTTATTCGAAGGTTTAAACTTGTAATCACTAGAACATAGTTTAGTTAATTCTAAACTTGTTCGCAAACAAAAGTTAATCCTTATAACTTGACTTTTAAAATCAACTAAACACATTTTCTATATTTATATGATATGCTAACTTAATGATTTAAAACCTGGAAACACGAAAAACACCGTAAAACCGGATTTACGCCGTCGTAGTAACACCGCGGGCTGTTTTGGGTTAGTTAATTAAAAACTATGATAAACTTTGATTTAAAAGTTGTTATTCTGAGAAAATGATTTTTATTATGAACATGAAACTATATCCAAAAATTATGGTTAAACTCAAAGTGGAAGTATGTTTTCTAAAATGGTCATCTAGACGTCATTTTTTCGACTGAAATGACTACCTTTACAAAAACGACTTGTAACTTATTTTTTCGACTATAAACCTATACTTTTTCTGTTTAGATTCATAAAATAGAGTTCAATATGAAACCATAGCAATTTGATTCACTCAAAACGGATTTAAAATGAAGAAGTTATGGGTAAAACAAGATTGGATAATTTTTCTCATTTTAGCTACGTGAAAATTGGTAACAAATCTATTCCAACCATAACTTAATCAACTTGTATTGTATATTATGTAATCTTGAGATACCATAGACACGTATACAATGTTTCGACCTATCATGTCGACACATCTATATATATTTCGGAACAACCATAGACACTCTATATGTGAATGTTGGAGTTAGCTATACAGGGTTGAGGTTGATTCCAAAATACATATAGTTTGAGTTGTGATCAATACTGAGATATGTATACACTGGGTCGTGGATTGATTCAAGATAATATTTATCGATTTATTTCTGTACATCTAACTGTGGACAACTAGTTGTAGGTTACTAACGAGGACAGCTGACTTAATAAACTTAAAACATCAAAATATATTAAAAGTGTTGTAAATATATTTTGAACATACTTTGATATATATGTATATATTGTTATAGGTTCGTGAATCAACCAGTGGCCAAGTCTTACTTCCCGACGAAGTAAAAATCTGTGAAAGTGAGTTATAGTCCCACTTTTAAAATCTAATATTTTTGGGATGAGAATAGATGCAGGTTTTATAAATGATTTACAAAATAGACACAAGTACGTGAAACTACATTCTATGGTTAAATTATCGAAATCGAATATGCCCCTTTTTATTAAGTCTGGTAATCTAAGAATTAGGGAACAGACACCCTAATTGACGCGAATCCTAAAGATAGATCTATTGGGCCTAACAAACCCCATCCAAAGTACCGGATGCTTTAGTACTTCGAAATTTATATCATATCCGAAGGGTGTCCCGGAATGATGGGGATATTCTTATATATGCATCTTGTTAATGTCGGTTACCAGGTGTTCACCATGTGAATGATTTTTATCTCTATGTGTGGGATGTGTATTGAAATATGAAATCTTGTGGTCTATTGTTACGATTTGATATATATAGGTTAAACCTATAACTCACCAACATTTTTGTTGACGTTTAAAGCATGTTTATTCTCAGGTGAATATTAAGAGCTTCCGCTGTTGCATACTAAAATAAGGACAAGATTTGGAGTCCATGTTTGTATGATATTGTGTAAAAACTGCATTCAAGAAACTGATTTCGATGTAACATATTTGTATTGTAAACTATTATGTAATGGTCGTGTGTAAACAGGATATTTTAGATTATCATTATTTGATAATCTACGTAAAGCTTTTTAAACCTTTATTTATGAAATAAAGGTTATGGTTTGTTTTAAAAATGAATGCAGTCTTTGAAAAACGTCTCATATAGAGGTCAAAACCTCGCAACGAAATCAATTAATATGGAACGTTTTTAATCAATAAGAACGGGACATTTCAGTTGGTATCAGAGCGTTGGTCTTAGAGAACCAGAATTTTGCATTAGTGTGTCTTATCGAGTTTGTTAGGATGCATTAGTGAGTCTGGACTTCGACCGTGTTTACTTGAAAAATGATTGCTTAACAAATTTTGTTGGAAACTATATATTTTTAACATGTGAATATTATGTGATATATTAATCTCTTAACGCGTTTGATATTATGTGATAGATGTCTACCTCTAGAACAAGTCCCATTGACTCACCTAATAATAATGAAGAGTCAAATGTAAATTGGAATGATTCGTGGACTGATTCACAAGTTCCCGAAGAGGAACCGGAAGAAGAGTCGGAACCGGAAGAAGAATCGGAACCGGAAGAAGAATCGGAACCGGATGAAGAAATAGAACCGGTGGGGGAAATAATAAAACGGTTAAGTAAAAGAAAATCCTCAACCAACCGACCAAGGTTAATTATGGTCAATGGTGTTTCCGCCAAGGAAGCAAAATATTGGGAGGATTACCAATTCTCTGATGAATCGGATTCCGACGAGAATTCCGATGATGTTATAGAAATTACCCCAACTGAATTTAAAAAGGCAAAAGAAAATAATAAGGGAAAGGGCATAAAAATAGAGAAATCTAATTCCAACCCCGATGAACTTTATATGTATCGTCAACCCCCGAAGTCCTTAAGTTGTAACAATGACCCGGGAACCTCTAAACCACCAGATTTTTCTAAACCAATGTGGACAACGACGGCTCATATTAGGGGAACATCATATATCCCTAGAAACTTGGCAAAACGAACCAAAACCGAACAAGAAGAAACGAGCGAGTCGGAATAAGATAGTTGTATTCGTGTGGTGTAATATATGTAATATAGTGTGCTTATGCTTTATGATATATGTAAAAATTGCTTGTATTAATAAGTATTTTTTTTATGAATCTAACTCTTGTCTATTTTACAGTATAAAAACACAAAATGGATAGACAACCCAATATTTTAAGAGACCTACCCGGAGACATGATTGATGAAATCTTGTCTAGAGTCGGTCAGAATTCTTCGGCACAACTATTTAAGGCGAGATCAGTTTGTAAGACATTCGAAGAACGTTCCAAGAATGCCTTGGTTTATAAAAGGCTTTCGTTCGGAAGATGGGGGATATCACATTGGGAAATCCATAAGTTACGATGTGTTTACTTTGACGCATATATTTCGGGGAACCCAAATGCAATTTTACGCAATGGGTTAAGAAATTATTTTGACTCAATATATCCGAATATTGGACTTCGTGATTTAGAAAAAGTGGCTAACATGCAACATAAAGAAGCATGTTATGCTTACGGATTAGTAATGTTCGCTTCTCACCAAAGTGAGAACAAGAACATCGGGCTACAACTATTAAACAAAACGTTCCCACAAGTGACGGAGTCGGTAATTGGGGTAAGAAATGAGGTTTTTAGATTGTTACGGGACTGTTGGACATTACGTAACCCTCGTCCCTTTGATGACGTTACAACACGCTGTCTTATCAACGGCCATAACGGTTATGTTCCACAAGACCAAGGATGGGAAGTAGTCCTAGTAAAACCAGAATGCATGACTTGTTTCTGGATGTATGAATTACGTGTCTTTATTGCCTTTGCTGAACGACTTGTGTACTAGCTAGAATTATCTTCACAACCATCTTGTATCAAATTTATTGTGTGCTATATTTCATGCTATATGTAAAATAAGCGGTATTGTAAGTTTGTAAAATGTTGTGTAAAAGTTTGAACGCGAAATATTATTATAATCAGTTTTTTCATATAGAATTGTAGTAGTTGAATTGTATATTAGCTACTAAGTATGAACTTAACGGGTAGGTACTACCCGAATTTAAACTTATAAAACGCTAATATGAAGAAAAAGCTTTTATAAATGAGTTCATATTATGCTACGAAATACTATTAACTACTCTTAATATTCTGTATGATTAACTTGTTCCATTTAACTATTTTGAAGGAAATGGCACCGACTACTCGACACACCATGAATATGAATGAAGAGGAATTCCGTACTTTTCTAGCTTCAAACATAGCCGCAGTACAGGCTGTGCTACATACAAACAATAACCTTGGATCTAGCAGTACAGAAAATCGTGTAGGATGCACCTACAAAGAATTCACTGCCTGCAAACCTTTGGAATTTGATGGAACCGAAGGACCGATCGGATTGAAACGGTGGACCGAGAAGGTCGAATCGGTGTTTGCCATAAGTAAGTGTACTGAAGAGGACAAAGTAAAGTACGCTATGCATACCTTCACAGGTTCTGCGTTAACATGGTGGAATACCTATCTAGAGCAAGTGGGACAAGACGATGCGTACGCACTACCGTGGTCAGCATTCAAGCACTTGATGAACGAGAAGTACCGTCCCAGAACCGAGGTCAATAAGCTCAAGACAGAACTTAGAGGGTTACGAACCCAAGGATTTGATATTACCACGTACGAAAGACGATTCACAGAATTGTGCCTATTGTGTCCGGGAGCATTCGAAGATGAGGAAGAGAAGATCGACGCGTTTGTGAAAGGATTACCGGAAAGAATCCAAGAAGATATAAGTTCACACGAGCCCGCCTCCATACAACAGGCATGTAGAATGGCTCACAAACTCGTGAACCAAATTGAAGAAAGAATTAAAGAACAGACTGCTGAAGAGGCCAATGTGAAGCAAGTCAAAAGAAAGTGGGAGGAAAACGGTGATAAGAATCACCAATACAACAACAACAGAAATTACAACAATAATCGCAACAATTATCCCAACAATCGCAACATCAATCGCAACTACAACAAACGGCCCAACAACAACAACAACAACAGCAACTACAACAATCATCCCAACAACAATAATAACCGCAACAACAACAACAATCAGAAGCAGCTATGCCAAAGGTGTGAAAAGAATCACTCGGGGTTCTGCACCAAATTTTGCAACAAGTGTAAAAGAAATGGTCATAGCGCGGCGAAGTGTGAGGTCTACGGACCAGGGGTTAATAGAACGAAAGGAACAAATGGTGTCGGAACGAGTAATGGCGGAGCAAGTAGTGTCGGAGCAAGTTATGCCAATGTAGTTTGTTATAAATGTGGAAAACCGGGCCACATTATTAGAAATTGTCCGTACCAGGAGAACACGAATGGACAAGGCCGTGGAAGAGTTTTCAATATTAATGCGGCAGAGGCACAGGAAGACCCGGAGCTTGTTACGGGTACGTTTCTTATTGACAATAAATCTGCTTACGTTTTATTTGATTCGGGTGCGGATAGAAGCTATATGAGTAGAGATTTTTGTGCTAAATTAAGTTGTCCATTGACGCCTTTGGATAGTAAACTTTTACTCGAATTAGCAAATGGTAAATTAATTTCAGCAGATAATATATGTCGGAATCGAGAAATTAAACTGGTTAGCGAAACATTTAAGATTGATTTGATACCAGTAGAGTTAGGGAGTTTTGATGTGATAATCGGTATGGACTGGTTGAAAGAAGTGAAAGCGGAGATCGTTTGTTACAAAAATGCAATTCGCATTATACGAGAAAAAGGAAAACCCTTAATGGTGTACGGAGAAAAGGGCAACACGAAGCTACATCTTATTAGTAATTTGAAGGCACAAAAACTAATAAGAAAAGGTTGCTATGATGTTCTAGCACACGTCGAGAAAGTACAAACTGAAGAAAAGAGCATCAATGATGTTCCCGTGGCAAAAGAATTTCCTGATGTATTTTCGGAAGAATTACCGGGATTACCCCCACATCGATCCGTTGAATTTCAAATAGATCTTGTACCAGGAGCTGCACCAATAGCTCGTGCTCCTTACAGACTCGCACCCAGCGAGATGAAAGAACTACAAAGCCAATTACAAGAACTTTTAGAGCGTGGTTTCATTCGACCAAGCACATCACCGTGGGGAGCTCCTGTTTTGTTTGTCAAGAAGAAAGATGGTACATTCAGGTTGTGTATCGACTACCGAGAGTTGAACAAACTTACCATCAAGAACCGCTACCCACTACCGAGAATCGATGACTTATTTGATCAACTACAAGGCTCGTCTGTTTATTCAAAGATTGAATTACGTTCCGGGTATCATCAAATGCGGGTGAAAGAAGATGATATTCCAAAGACTGCTTTTAGAACACGTTACGGTCATTACGAGTTTATGGTCATGCCGTTTGGTTTAACTAATGTACCAGCTGTGTTCATGGACCTTATGAACCGAGTGTGTGGACCATACCTTGACAAGTTTGTCATTGTTTTCATTGATGACATACTTATTTACTCAAAGAATGACCAAGAACACGGTGAACATTTGAGAAAGGTGTTAGAAGTATTGAGGAAGGAAGAATTGTATGCTAAGTTTTCAAAGTGTGCATTTTGGTTGGAAGAAGTTCAATTCCTCGGTCACATAGTGAACAAAGAAGGTATTAAGGTGGATCCGGCAAAGATAGAAACTGTTGAAAAGTGGGAAACCCCGAAAACTCCGAAACACATACGCCAGTTTTTAGGACTAGCTGGTTACTACAGAAGGTTCATCCAAGACTTTTCCAGAATAGCAAAACCCTTGACTGCATTAACGCATAAAGGGAAGAAATTTGAATGGAATGATGAACAAGAGAAAGCGTTTCAGTTATTGAAGAAAAAGCTAACTACGGCAACTATATTGTCATTGCCTGAAGGGAATGATGATTTTGTGATTTATTGTGATGCATCAAAGCAAGGTCTCGGTTGTGTATTAATGCAACGAACGAAGGTGATTGCTTATGCGTCTAGACAATTGAAGATTCACGAACAAAATTATACGACGCATGATTTGGAATTAGGCGCGGTTGTTTTTGCATTAAAGACTTGGAGGCACTACTTATATGGGGTCAAAAGTATTATATATACCGACCACAAAAGTCTTCAACACATATTTAATCAGAAACAACTGAATATGAGGCAGCATATGTGGATTGAATTATTGAATGATTACGACTTTGAGATTCGTTACCACCCGGGGAAGGCAAATGTGGTAGCCGATGCCTTGAGCAGGAAGGACAGAGAACCCATTCGAGTAAAATCTATGAATATAATGATTCATAATAACATTACTACTCAAATAAAGGAGGCGCAACAAGGAGTTTTAAAAGTGGGAAATTTAAAGGATGAAATACCCAAAGGATCGGAGAAGCATCTTAATATTCGGGAAGACGGAACCCGGTATAGGGCTGAAAGGATTTGGGTACCAAAATTTGGAGATATGAGAGAAATGGTACTTAGAGAAGCTCATAAAACCAGATACTCAATACATCCTGGAACGGGGAAGATGTACAAGGATCTCAAGAAACATTTTTGGTGGCCGGGTATGAAAGCCGATGTTGCTAAATACGTAGGAGAATGTTTGACGTGTTCTAAGGTCAAAGCTGAGCATCAGAAACCATCAGGTCTACTTCAACAACCCGAAATCCCGGAATGGAAATGGGAAAACATTACCATGGATTTCATCACTAAATTGCCAAGGACTGCAAGTGGTTTTGATACTATTTGGGTAATAGTTGATCGTCTCACCAAATCAGCACACTTCCTGCCAATAAGAGAATATGACAAGATGGAGAAGTTAGCACGACTGTATTTGAAGGAAGTCGTCTCCAGACATGGAATACCAATCTCTATTATCTCTGATAGGGATGGCAGATTTATTTCAAGATTCTGGCAGACATTACAGCAAGCATTAGGAACTCGTCTAGACATGAGTACTGCCTATCATCCACAAACTGATGGGTAGAGCGAAAGGACGATACAAACGCTTGAAGACATGCTACGAGCATGTGTTATTGATTTCGGAAACAGTTGGGATCGACATCTACCGTTAGCAGAATTTTCCTACAACAACAGCTACCATTCAAGCATTGAGATGGCGCCATTTGAAGCACTTTATGGTAGAAAGTGCAGGTCTCCGATTTGTTGGAGTGAAGTGGGAGATAGACAGATTACGGGTCCGGAGATTATACAAGAAACTACTGAGAAGATCATCCAAATTCAACAACGGTTGAAAACCACCCAAAGTCGACAAAAGAGCTACGCTGACATTAAAAGAAAAGATATAGAATTTGAAATTGGAGAGATGGTCATGCTTAAAGTTGCACCTTGGAAAGGCGTTGTTCGATTTGGTAAACGAGGGAAATTAAATCCAAGGTATATTGGACCATTCAAGATTATTGATCGTGTCGGACCAGTAGCTTACCGACTAGAGTTACCTCAACAACTCGCGGCTGTACATAACACTTTCCACGTCTCGAATTTGAAGAAATGTTTTGCTAAAGAAGATCTCACTATTCCGTTAGATGAAATCCAAATCAACGAAAAACTTCAATTCATCGAAGAACCCGTCGAAATAATGGATCGTGAGGTTAAAAGACTTAAGCAAAACAAGATACCAATTGTTAAGGTTCGATGGAATGCTCGTAGAGGACCCGAGTTCACCTGGGAGCGTGAAGATCAGATGAAGAAGAAATACCCGCATCTATTTCCAGAAGATTCGTCAACACCTTCAACAGCTTAAAATTTCGGGACGAAATTTATTTAACGGGTAGGTACTGTAGTGACCCGAACTTTTCCATGTTTATATATATTAATTGAGATTGATATTTACATGATTAAATGTTTCCAACATGTTAAGCAATCAAACTTGTTAAGACTTGATTAATTGAAATATGTTTCATATAGACAATTGACCACCCAAGTTGACCGGTGATTCACGAACGTTAAAACTTGTAAAAACTATATGATGACATATATATGGATATATATATATAGTTAACATGATACTATGATCCCAACAAGTCAAAAGAAAGTGGGAGGAAAACGGTGATAAGAATCACCAACACAACAACAACAGCAATTACAACAATAATCGCAACAATTATCCCAACAATCGCAACATCAATCGCAACTACAACAAACGGCCCAACAACAACAACAACAACAACAACAACAACAACAACAACAACAACAACAGCAACTACAACAATCATCCCAACAACAATAATAACCGCAACAACAACAACAATCAGAAGCAGCTATGCCAAAGGTGTGAAAAGTATCACTCGGGGTTCTGCACCAAATTTTGCAACAAGTGTAAAATAAATGGTCATAGCGCGGCGAAGTGTGAGGTCTACGGACCACGGGTTAATAGAACGAAAGGAAAAAATGGTGTCGGAACGAGTAATGGCGGAGCAAGTAGTGTCGGAGCAAGTTATGCCAATGTAGTTTGTTATAAATGTGGAAAACCGGGCCACATTATTAGAAATTGCCCGAAACAAGAGAACACGAATGGACAAGGCCGCGGAAGAGTTTTCAATATTAATGCGGCAGAGGCACAGGAAGACCCGGAGCTTGTTACGGGTACGTTTCTTATTGACAATAAATCTGCTTACGTTTTATTTGATTCGGGTGCGGATAGAAGCAATATGAGTAGAGATTTTTGTGCTAAATTAAGTTGCCCATTGACGCCTTTGGATAGTAAATTTTTACTCGAATTAGCAAATGGTAAATTAATTTCAGCAGATAATATATGTCGGAATCGAGAAATTAAACTGGTTAGCGAAACATTTAAGATTGATTTGATACCAGTAGAGTTAGGGAGTTTTGATGTGATAATCGGTATGGACTGGTTGAAAGAAGTGAAAGCAGAGATCGTTTGTTACAAAAATGCAATTCGCATTATACGAGAAAAAGGAAAACCCTTAATGGTGTACGGAGAAAAGGGCAACACGAAGCTACATATTATTAGTAATTTGAAGGCACAAAAACTAATAAGAAAAGGTTGATATGCTGTTCTAGCACACGTCGAGAAAGTACAAACTGAAGAAAATAGCATCAATGATGTTCCCATTGCAAAAGAATTTCCCGATGTATTTCCGAAAGAATTACTGGGATTACCCCCACAGCAATCCGTTGAATTTCAAATAGATCTTGTACCAGGAGCTGCACCAATAGCTCGTGCTCCTTACAGACTCGCACCCAGCGAGATGAAAGAACTGCAAAGCCAATTACAAGAACTTTTAGAGCGTGGTTTCATTCGACCAAGCACATCACCGTGGGGAGCTCCTATTTTGTTTGTCAAGAAGAAAGATGGTACATTCAGGTTGTGTATCGACTACCGAGAGTTGAACAAACTTATCATCAAGAACCGCTACCCACTACCGAGAATCGACGACTTATTTGATCAACTACAAGGCTCGTCTATTTATTCAAAGATTGACTTACGTTCCGGGTATCATCAAATGCGGGTGAAAGAAGATGATATTCCAAAGACTGCTTTCAGAACACGTTACGGTCATTACGAGTTTATAGTCATGCCGTTTGGTTTAACTAATGCACCAGCTGTGTTCATGGACCTTATGAACCGAGTGTGTGGACCATACCTTGACAAGTTTGTCATTGTTTTCATTGATGACATACTTATTTACTCAAAGAATGACCAAGAACACGGTGAACATTTGAGAAAGGTGTTGGAAGTATTGAGGAAGGAAGAATTGTACGCTAAGTTTTCAAAGTGTGCATTTTGGTTGGAAGAAGTTCAATTCCTCGGTCACATAGTGAACAAAGAAGGTATTAAGGTGGATCCGGCAAAGATAGAAACTGTTAAAAAGTGGGAAACCCCGAAAACTCCGAAACACATACGCCAGTTTTTAGGACTAGCTGGTTACTACAGAAGGTTCATCCAAGACTTTTCCAGAATAGCAAAACCCTTGACTGCATTAACGCATAAAGGGAAGAAATTTGAATGGAATGATGAACAAGAGAAAGCGTTTCAGTTATTGAAGAAAAAGTTAACTACGGCACCTATATTGTCATTGCCTGAAGGGAATGATGATTTTGTGATTTATTGTGACGCATCAAAGCAAGGTCTCGGTTGTGTATTAATGCAACGAACGAAGGTGATTGCTTATGCGTCTAGACAATTGAAGATTCACGAACAAAATTATACGACGCATGATTTGGAATTAGGCGCGGTTGTTTTTGCATTAAAGACTTGGAGGCACTACTTATATGGGGTCAAAAGTATTATATATACCGACCACAAAAGTCTTCAACACATATTTAATCAGAAACAACTGAATATGAGGCAGCGTAGGTGGATTGAATTATTGAATGATTACGACTTTGAGATTCGTTACCACCCGGGGAAGGCAAATGTGGTAGCCGATGCCTTGAGCAGGAAGGACAGAGAACCCATTCGAGTAAAATCTATGAATATAATGATTCATAATAACCTTACTACTCAAATAAAGGAGGCGCAACCAGGAGTTTTAAAAGAGGGAAATTTAAAGGATGAAATACCCAAAGGATCGGAGAAACATCTTAATATTCGGGAAGACGGAACCCGGTATAGGGCTGAAAGGATTTGGGTACCAAAATTTGGAGATATGAGAGAAATGGTACTTAGAGAAGCTCATAAAACCAGATACTCAATACATCCTGGAACGGGGAAGATGTACAAGGATCTCAGGAAATATTTTTGTTGGCCGGGTATGAAAGCCGATGTTGCTAAATACGTAGGAGAATGTTTGACGTGTTCTAAGGTCAAAGCTGAGCATCAGAAACCATCAGCTTACCGACTTGAGTTACCGCAACAACTCGCGGCTGTACATAACACTTTCCACGTCTCGAATTTGAAGAAATGTTTTGCTAAAGAAGATCTCACTATTCCGTTAGATGAAATCCAAATCAACGAAAAACTCCAATTCATCGAAGAACCCGTCGAAATAATGGATCGTGAGGTTAAAAGACTTAAGCAAAACAAGATACCAATTGTTAAGGTTCGATGGAATGCTCGTAGAGGACTCGAGTTCACCTGGGAGCGTGAAGATCAGATGAAGAAGAAATACCCGCATCTATTTCCAGAAGATTCGTCAACACCTTCAACAGCTTAAAATTTCGGGACGAAATTTATTTAACGGGTAGGTACTGTAGTGACCCGAACTTTTCCATGTTTATATATATTAATTGAGATTGATATTTACATGATTAAATGTTTCCAACATGTTAAGCAATCAAACTTGTTAAGACTTGATTAATTGAAATATGTTTCATATAGACAATTGACCACCCAAGTTGACCGGCGATTCACGAACGTTAAAACTTGTAAAAACGACATGACGATATATATATGGATATACATATGGTTAAAATGAGATTATGATAAGTAAGTATCTCCATAAGTATATTAACAATGAGTTATATACATATAAACAAGACTACTAACTTAAGGATTTCGAAACGAGACATATATGTAACGATTATCGTTGTAACGACATTTAAATGTATATATATCATATTAAGATATATTATTATATCATAATATCATGATAATATAATAATTTAACATCTCATTAGATATAATAAAGAATGGGTTAACAACATTAATTGAGATCGTTAACTTAAAGGTTTCAAAACAACACTTAAGTGTAACGACTAACGATGACTTAACGACTCAGTTAAAATGTATATACATGTAGTGTATTTAGTTGTATTAAAATACTTTTGGAAGACTTCAAGACATATATCAAAACACTCATACTTAACGAAAATGGTTACAGTTACTTTTCCATTCTTTTCTTTCATCAAGAATTCTAGTCGTATTCTTACCCGTATTATACACAGCTTCAAAACGTACTTACTATGAGTATATACCAATAGGAACTAGCATGGGATTCCACTCTTGATTATGTCATGTATGACTAATCAATTTTAACTACTACCATGAGCTAGTCAACTAACTAGAACTCCTTTTAACCCCACTCACCACTCACCAATTACCACTCATCATTCACTCCATTTCACTTCCAATTCTCTTTCTAATTCTCTCTCAACACACACACACTATCATGAACGTATTTTTCCAGTATTTAATTATCATCTTCATCAAAAATCACTTCAAGAATCAAGCTATAATCATCATAGGAAGAACACTTCAAGAACACTTCAAAAATCCCTTCAAGTTTACTAATTTACTTCCAAGCTTTCTAATCCATTCCAAGTAATCATCTAAGATCAAGAAATCTTTGTTATATACAGTAGGTTATCTTTCTTATTCAAGGTAATATTGATATTCAAACTTTGATTCAATTTCTATAACTATAAACTATCTTAATTCGAGTAAAAATCTTACTTGAACTTGTTTTTGTGTCATGATCCTACTTCAAGAACTTTCAAGCCATCCAAGATCCTTTGAAGCTAGATCATTTCTTGTCACTTCCAGTAGGTTTACCTACTAAACTTGAGGTAGTAATGATGTTCATAACATCATTCGATTCATATATATAAAACTATCTTATTCGAAGGTTTAAACTCGTAATCACTAGAACATAGTTTAGTTAATTCTAAACTTGTTCGCAAACAAAAGTTAATCCTTCTAACTTGACTTTTAAAATTAACTACACACATGTTCTATATCTATATGATATGCTAACTTAATGATTTAAAACCTGGAAACACGAAAAACACCGTAAAACCGGATTTACGCCGTCGTAGTAACACCGCGGGCTGTTTTGGGTTAGTTAATTAAAAACTATGATAAACTTTGATTTAAAAGTTGTTATTCTGAGAAAATGATTTTTATTATGAACATGAAACTATATCCAAAAATTATGGTTAAACTCAAAGTGGAAGTATGTTTTCTAAAATGGTCATCTAGACGTCGTATTTTCGACTGAAATGACTACCTTTACAAAAACGACTTGTAACTTATTTTTCTGACTATAAACCTATACTTTTTCTGTTTAGATTCATAAAATAGAGTTCAATATGAAACCATAGCAATTTGATTCACTCAAAACGGATTTAAAATGAAGAAGTTATGGGTAAAACAAGATTGGATAATTTTTCTCATTTTAGCTACGTGAAAATTGGTAACAAATCTATTCCAACCATAACTTAATCAACTTGTATTGTATATTATGTAATCTTGAGATACCATATACACGTATACAATGTTTCGACCTATCATGTTGACACATCTATATATATTTCGGAACAACCATAGACACTCTATATGTGAATGTTGGAGTTAGCTATACAGGGTTGATGTTGATTCCAAAATATATATAGTTTGAGTTGTGATCAATACTGAGATACGTATACACTGGGTTGTGGATTGATTCAAGATAATATTTATCGATTTATTTCTGTACATCTAACTGTGGACAACTAGTTGTAGGTTACTAACGAGGACAGCTGACTTAATAAACTTAAAACATCAAAATATATTAAAAGTGTTGTAAATATATTTTAAACATACTTTGATATATATGTATATATTGTTATAGGTTCGTGAATCAACCAGTGGCCAAGTCTTACTTCCCGACGAAGTAAAAATCTGTGAAAGTGAGTTATAGTCCCACTTTTAAAATCTAATATTTTTGGGATGAGAATACATGCAGGTTTTATAAATGATTTACAAAATAGACACAAGTACGTGAAATTACATTCTATGGTTGAATTATCAAAATCGAATATGCCCCTTTTTATTAAGTCTGGTAATCTAAGAATTAGGGAACAGACACCCTAATTGACGCGAATCCTAAAGATAGATCTATTGGGCCTAACAAACCCCATCCAAAGTACCGGATGCTTTAGTACTTCGAAATTTATATCATATCCGAAGGGTGTCCCGGAATGATGGGGATATTCTTATATATATGCATCTTGTTAATGTCGGTTACCAGGTGTTCACCATATGAATGATTTTTATCTCTATGTATGGGAGGTTTATTGAAATATGAAATCTTGTGGTCTATTGTTACGATTTGATATATATAGGTTAAACCTATAACTCACCAACATTTTTGTTGACGTTTAGAGCATGTTTATTCTCAGGTGAATACTAAGAGCTTCCGCTGTTGCATACTAAAATAAGGACAAGATTTGGAGTCCATGTTTGTATGATATTGTGTAAAAACTGCATTCAAGAAACTGATTTCGATGTAACATATTTGTATTGTAACCCATTATGTAATGGTCGTGTGTAAACAGGATATTTTAGATTATCATTATTTGATAATCTACGTAAAGCTTTTTAAACCTTTATTTATGAAATAAAGGTTATGGTTTGTTTTAAAAATGAATGCTGTCTTTGAAAAAAATCTCATATAGAGGTCAAAACCTCGCAACGAAATCAATTAATATGGAACGTTTTTAATCAATAAGAACGGGACATTTCAATCAACGGTGGTTTTTGCTGCGGTTAACTCATAGGAGAGATCAATACAGCGTTTTTCGCTGTTTTCAGCTTTGATCTTTTCCGCATTATACTTTAGTTGTTCAGCTTCAAGAACATTGAAAAATTGTTCTTGATGGCATATAACATCATATGCTGAATTAAAGCACATGTAGAAATTTTGAACAAAACTATTATGCGCGTCCAGCGCAGAGAGTTTAGAGAACTCGTGGCGAAGCTCGCCGGGGATTGCTAACTTCATCTGTTGGCGCTGATCCAGAGCAGCGGCAGTTGAAGCGTAAGTATATCCTGCTAAACCATCAATTCGCACTCCATAAGAGTCAGGTGGAGTGCGGAACAATTCGATGATTTGATCAAGAGTGTTCGGACTTGCAAAGATAGGATCACCAGAAGAATCGCCTGCAAAATAACGTCGTTGGTTAGTCGGCGAAATAAAAATAATATATATTTTACATGTTCAAAGGCAATTCGCAATATACCAGTTTGCTGTTCCCCTTCGTGTTCTGGTATAAATGGATCATCGTGAGGAACGGTTTCCTGTTGTTTAGGTTTTTGCTTTGCGAAGATGGCGGTGTTTGTAACGGTCGCTTGGCAGTACTCGGCTTTGAATAAGGAGATTTAGAGGTTAAATCAACGATTGGAATGGGCTGCTTTTCTTTCGATGATGATGATTTAGCCTCCGGGCTCGTTAATAGTTTAGTGATCAGAGTTTTTGGATCAGCTTTCCTATCTAACTCATTAATCTTCATTGCAAATTAAAAGAGAGCTGCAAAAAATGATTAAAATGATAACGATTGATTGATGAATTGGGTAATTCTTTGATATTTTGGAAAAATGAGTAGTGAATTTGTGATTTCAGATCACAATATATATAGGCGACGGAGTTAATTGTGATAATAATCTATTGAGATAATTCAAACGGTAACATTGACTGTTATAACGGTAACTAGGTTAATGCGAAATTCCTCAAGGTGAATATTGACTGCGATAACTGCGAATTTTTAGAGTTTATCATGATACATTTGTTTCGCAATATGTATCATAATAAACTGGGGGGACTTGATCATATACATAGCATTGTATATGTATATTTTATTGGCTAAAGGCCAAAGGCTGAACTGCGCGAATTATAAGGCAAAGCTATGCAATATTCGCTGAAAATAAATAATGCGGTTAAGTATTCGCTGAAATGCCAAACTGCGGTTTGATCCGCTGACTTTCCGCGGAGAGCCGAGCATCTCGCAGACCGCGGATATCACGGATACTATAAATAGGGAGCTTAGCCTTTCATTTATAGGTTGTTGATTCTCTGCCATTTGCCTAAGCCTTTGTAGATTTCACTTGTGACTTTGCCCAAGGACTTCTTACATTGAGTTAAGGTGAATCATGCTAATCGATAACGAAGACCGGGTCGGGGTGGTTGATCACTTGATAGTTAAAGTGAAAAACGATCATCGGGGCCCAAAATAATCATTGAACATCCCATCCTCCATTATAATCTTATTGCACTCAATCCGTAATTAAGCAACATCATTAATTAAGGATTAATCACTCACTTTGTTGCTCGACACCCAAAACCAATTGAAACTAACCGAAGGAACTGCTGCCATGGTTTTCTGTTTTTATGCCCGATCAACTCAAAACCCAGACACCAATTTACTAGAACACCTGCTATCGTGTACTACTACCATTTGAACTTATTTCTATTATTTGAAAAAGTTATCACCAATAGGTCTGCTTGCTATTAATGAAGAACACCATCATCTTTGCACACCACTGCCTCTTGTTCCTCTTCGTGTTTTCGATTCAAACAACCGGAAACAAACCAACCATCATTACTGAAAATATAAATTTATTTCCTGTTTCTTCTACCGATGCAACTAACCATCGAATATAACTACCACCAACGAGTACCCAACCGAATACCACTACCACTTGTGGACTGCTATTAGGTTTTTGTTGCAGTTCGACCAAGCCCAAAACACCACAACGAACGAACACCAAATTGTTTTCTGCTACTACGCTACGGTTACACTATTCCTGTTACTTCACCCCTTATGTTTTCTTTTTTTCTTTCGAACATACAACCACCGCAAACCACCAATGAAGTCACTGTTACTGCTACCGTTTGATGTTTCTCTTTCGGCCTACAAATTACACCAACACCATCATGAACTACCACTCCTGCAGTACGATTTATGTTTCTATTTTCTTATATAGCAGCGAACGAATGATGATGGTAATGATAAAGTGAAGTTGGTGATGATACAATTAAGGAAGATGATAAACAGTGATATATTACTGATGATGAAGTTAACGTTGATGATGAGATGATATCACGATCATGATGATGAACCAAACACCCCACTCTTTATTTCCTGACCAACCTTCCCAATTCGTGTAACTAGTCTTATATTGATTTGGGCCATACAATTCAGTTTACTCAGTTGGGCTGTGTATTGTTTTTAAATTGGGCCGAGATCCATCTTACTTATTTGGGCCGAGACCCAGTTTGTGCTTGATGTGGAAAAAGAGTGACACGATGATGATTAGGAAACAGAAACGGTTTAAAGCAATTAGTTTATGTATTAATAACAGAAATGAAATTACAGAAGAGTGGTTAGGGGTGTTTATGATTAACAAGAGGTCATGGGTTCGAACCCGGGTAGTGGCGTTTTATTTTTAAAGCTTGTTTCTTCAAAGGTTGTCCTCTTTTATTATTATTATTATTATTATTATTATTATTATTATTATTATTATTATTATTATTATTATTATTATTATTATTATTATTATTATTATTATTATTTATATTATCATTGTTGTTACTATTATAATTATGATATAAAAGATATATAAATTAGGAAACATTAAGATAAAAGTAGTTATGGTTATATTTAGGGATTATGAATATTATAATTATGATTAAGATTAGGTTAAGATTATAAATACATATAATATTATCATTAGTAGTAAGATTGTTATTATTAAGTATTATTATCAAATTTTTTATTATCATTATCATTATTATTAAACTTATCATTTTTATTAAAAACTATTATTATTACTAAAAGTATCATTTTTATTAAAATTATCATTTTATTATTATTATTATTATTATTAATAGTACTATTATTATTATTATAAGTATGATCATTTTTGTTATCATTATTATTAAAGATAACATTATTATTAAAATTATCATTTTTGTTAGAATTATCATTAAAAATATCATTTTTAATATTATTATCATTATTATTATTATATTTTTAACATTATTATTATTATTACTATTATTATAATTATTATCATTAGTATTATTATTATTATCATAAAAAGATACGACTTCTTATTTATTGTTATTATTTTATCAAATTACTATTAGTTATATAAAACTATACTTAATAAATATAACATAACTATATTTTTATTTAAAATACATAAAAGGAATATATTTATGAAATATATATGTTATTAATATAAAAATGATATCACTAATATATATATATATATATATATATATATATATATATATATATACACATATAAATTTGTTCGATTACATTATATGTTTTAATATATATATGAATAATATAGGTTCGTGAATCTGAGGCCAACCTTACACTTGTCTATTGTCGTCATATGTATTTTTACTACAAAATACATTATGTGAGTTCATTTGATTCCCTTTTACTCTTTACATTTTTGGAACTGAGAATACATGCGTTGTTTTTACAACTGCTTTATTAAATGCTTTTGAAATATATTTTGAACTGCGAATACATGAAATGCTTTTATAAATGTTTGATGAGATCACACAAGCAAAACATTCCTCGAATGAATTATTATGCAGACAGAAGTTCTGCGGATTATTATTGAATTATGTGGACATGATAATTACCACCGTTGAATTATGTGGACATGATAATTGCCACCGTTGAATTATGTGGACATGATAATTGCCACCGTTGAATTTTGTGGATATGATAATTGCCACCGTTGAATTATGTGGACATGATAATTGCCACCAATTGATATGAATGTTATGTATCGAGAGAATGATTTTTATACACAGGTTATGTGTATTAGTTTTTGTACACGAGATATGTGTACGGTTACTAAGATTTATGAAAAATGATTTCGTACACGAGAAAGGTGTACTGTATTTAAAAGATATCGCATGTACATTACAGGTGGGTATAGGATTCGGGCCCATTTGTACCATGCAGCATTTAAATCTTGTGGTCTATCAAAATGATGAATTTTATTGTTTTATGATAAACCTATGAACTCACCAGCCTTTTGGTTGACAGTTGAAAGCATGTTTATTCTCAGGTATGAAAGAAACCTTCCGCTGTGCATTTGCTCATTTTAAAGACATTATTTGGAGTCGATCATCGCAATGGGACTAGATGTTGGTGACTTCGTCCAGATGGATTAGGACGGGGTATGACACCATCATCATTGATATTCATCATCATTATGTTCGTTTTCACAGCAACAATAACAATTGCAGGTTTTCGAATAGTAGTAGCAGGTAAGTGGTGTTCAGTTTGATTATAAGTGGCCATTAGAAAAAATTAGAATGGATCGTATACTATGCATCTGCGAATAGTAATAATAACTGAAATAGAAACACAATCACATCATCATCGTTCTTTTCGGCCCATCTACACAAACAACATGGCCCAACAATTAATTTGAACCTCGGTCCAACTATACCAACCACACGGCCCAACTAGAAATTTGATACCCAAAATATGATACGGCCCAAGTTAACAAAATGGGTCCTTTAAATGATTAAGTACTAATTATAAAAAGGAGGTGAGCGTGTATTTCCTGGCTGGCTCCACAGTAATAATTCACCTTAACATTTAACCACCAAGTTGCACAAGTGTCTATTACTTTTGTATTTGTCTGCCATACAAGTTATGCTATAGCAGATAGCTTAATTCGATTAGAAAATAGGAATAAAGGCTGTTGCAGTAGCACTTCGTTTCCCTCCTCATCCTCATCTTTACTCGTTAAATTAATAGTGGGAACAGAAAGAAAGTATCAGCATAAACACGCTGTAATAGCAGTAAGAAACGGTGACAAAAATCATCCCAATAGTGACTGTTTGTGATGGGTCTAGTGGTGTTCAAAACAAAAACAGAAACACGAGTTTTTGCAGCAGTAGCATACCTTTGTTGTGGTTTCTTCGGTGGTGTTTTTGAGCTGACTGATCGAAACAGAGATATTAAGTGAAGTAGCATTTTACGACAACATAAAACATAGTTGTAGGTTGCTCATGGTGTTTGAAGTTCTTGTCGGTCTTAAATGGAAACAGAAGCAATACAGCGGCAACAGTGGTGGCGATGGAGATTGGATGGTGGTTTGGGTAAGAGTTGAGTGATGGTAGTAGTTCATGATGGTAACAGGAACGAGAGATGGTGATTGTGGCTCTCGGTGGTGGTTTGAAATGATGAAGGTGGTGTAAAAAAAATATAAGGAAACAAAATGATGGTATTTTTGGGTTCGAGCTTATAAGGAAACAAGAAACAAAGTTGGACTAGATCGATCCATAACAAGACATGAAACAAAAGTAAGTTTATGATGATGGAGTTGTGGTGGTTCCATGGAGATCGATATAGTAGTAGTTCGTGTTGGGTTGATCATGGGTGAGGGTGGTGAACCAAAGGTGATGGTGGTGATTGAAATTGTTCGAGCAGGAAAACAAAACAAGGGACCAATAGTAGCGAGCATGTATGATTAAAGGTGTCGGTTTTTGGGTCTAGGTGTTGGTTCAAGGTGATGCTGTAAGTGGTGGTATTTTAGTCGAATACACAAGTTTGAAGATGAGAGTGGTTTGTTTTGGTGGGTTGTGGTGGTAGTAATCTCGAGCTAGAATGTGGAAGAGAGAGAAGGAGATGATGGATATGTAGTGTGATTATGGTTTTTAATATGTTTATCAATTGTATCAATACCTATATGTATATATATATATATATATATATATATATATATATATATATATATATATATATATATATATATATATATATATATATATATATATATATATATATATATAATATATAATATATAATATATAATATATAATATATAATATATAATATATAATATAATATGTGAAAGTTGATTGATGAAAGGAAACAGATTTTGGACTCGGTTGATTATATTGAGCAAAAAGGAAATAGTCCTCAGATACTGGCAGACAAGTTTGTTGAGATTGAAATGCACTATCTATCAAAATATATAATATATGATACATACAAATGAAACGTGCAAAATTTAATAAAAGAAATATTTGCATTCATATAAAGTTAGAACACATAATATCAATGAACGTCAATTAGTAATACTAACGCATCCATAGATTTAGATTTTTCTACCGACAGGTTTCACAGATTGCTATATCGTGCCCCGTTGATAATCAGAGGCGGATAAAATTATTAATGATGGTAATAATAAAAATAATGATTATTAATGATAAAGGTAAAAATAATACCTAATTCATATTCTACCGACAGTTTTATCTATATATATATATATATATATATATATATATATATATATATATATATACATATATATATATATATATATAATCATATCATATATCATTTTACTTACATAATTACTTAACTCATATAATATTTTAAATTTTATCTTAGATTAATATATATATTCATATATTTAATTATATATGTATCTATTTAGAAATAGTTGTTCGTGAATCGTCGGGAACAGTCGAAGGTCAATTGAATATATGAAACAGTTCAAAAATTTTGAGACTCAACCTAACAGAATTTTCTTATTGTGACAAAAAATATTAAATCGTATCGAGAGTTTGGTTTAAAATTAGTCGAAATTTTCCGGGTCGTCACAGTACCTACCCGTTAAAGAAATTTCGTCCCGAAATTTGAGTGGAATCGTCATGACTGACAATAAGAATGTTTTTCATGACGAATATGAGTTGATAGATAGAGTTTTATCAACATTGAGTAAAATTGATAAAATAATTCGATTACTCGAAGCGTACGAGTGAAACTATCACAAAAGATTGAGATAGAGATTTAACTTTGGATGTAGTCACGGTGGATTTCCGAAATTCAAGAAATTTAAAGATAATCTTCGAAATCTATAAAAGATTTGATTTTTCGGTAAATAAGGAAATTATGATCCTCTTTAATTAAATGCGGTCAATCTGCATTGATTTCTTTGTCGGATATTTCCATTATAAACTAAACTCTTCCGTTCCATTGTTTTCACCCTTCCTATACTTTCTTCCTCCATTCATACTTCCAAAGTATTGTGGAAATGCTCCATCTAGTTCTGATTCTTGATATTTTCATAACTATCACATCTGTCATTCTTCTTTTCCATTTACCACCGGAGGAATCTATTCACTTCTACTATTACCTTGGGGTTATAGTATTTTTTTTCATTCTTCCGTGTCTTTATATTACCATACGTATTGATATACACGGTTTGTAATTCCCGTGTTGTTGTTGGGCTTTATATTTTCCCTTATATTTAGAAGTTCCATGCTTTTGTTTTCTCCTCCCGAATTCAAGTCATGCGAATAATGGTCCAGAATTTGTAGTTATGAAGTTTTGATTGATCATAATGTTCTAAGCAGGAAGGAACGTAATAGCACGATTTAATTTGTTAAATTACCAGGATCACAAAGGATAGAACTATCAAGAATATATTTTCTTGATATGTTTAGAGGTTAAGTAGAATGAAAGAGTTATGTAACATGGCACATGATGAGGGTATGATCTGTGAACCATCATCACGTTCCATTAGAAATTCAGCATGACTTACTGTAATATAATCACGTTGGTCGGGTGTCATTATATTATACTAATTCATGCTTCAATGCCCAATACTTCTCCCGAAATCATTCATAACTTATACTTAAATTTTACAGAAGTTTCCATTATAATTGTGACGACCTGGAAATTTCTGACCAAATTTAAACTTAATCTTAATATGATTTCGACACGATAAGCAAGTCTGTATTATAGAGTCTCGAAAGTTCTTGAACAATTTACATGAATTCCGTTAACCTTTGACTATTCCTGACGATTCACGAACAATTGTTTGTAAATAAATATGTATATATATATATATATATATATATATATATATATATATATATATATATATATATATATATATATATATATATATATAAATGTAAGAAGATATAATAATTATAAAAGATATTTTAAACATTAGAATTAAATATGTAAATTAAGATACAAAATAATGAAGTGCTGTAAAAATGAATATATATATATGAATTCAATGCATAAGCAATATTATATATATTGTAATATATATAAAATTTATAAATATTAAATATACATTATAATATGAAATTATAATATATTAAAAGTAATGACAAGTAAAATATGGTTGTTATATTTACCTTCTGTATTAATATTAATATTAATATTAATATTAATATTAACAATAATATTAGATAATATTGTTAAGTATATATAGACATGAAATTGATACGCCAAATTTGTTATATTAATATCATTATAACTATCAATATTATTAACGTCATTACCATTATCACTGAGATGATTAAAATTATTATAAGTGTTGTTATTTTTATATACAACTTATTATTATCATGAATGTTATTATTATTATTAATAATACTATTAACATTATTATAAATATCATTATTCTTGGCATTTATATTATTATTATTATTATCAATACCATTAAAATTGTTATCATTCTTTTTATTAATGTTATTTTGATTATTAATAATATTATTATTATCATTAATAATATTATTATTATCATCATCATTATTATTAATTAAAATGATCATTTTCATGATTATTAGTGTCATTATTATTATTAACATATTATTATTATTATAAATATTAATATTATTATCATTATTACTTTTATTATTAATCTTATTAATACTGAGTTTATTTTAACTAGTATGTTTATTATTATCAATAATATATATAATAATATCAATATTAGTAATATTAATATAATATATTTATTAATTATTTAAAAATTAAAATAAGATATATAAAAACCGAGATATCATGCGTAATTTATATATGTCTTAATCTGTTTTAATTTTTTTCTCATATCTACTGTTTTGCTTGTGATATATGGTCGCCCAATAATTTCTATAAGTCAATCCAACTTTTTGTATTATTGAAGAAAAATCTATTCATGTTCTATATCATCGAAAATTCCAATAGCTGCGATGGGATTTTATTTTTATAATTTTTTTTACAGCTTCAACCTCTGTCGCCTTAACTTTTATGCAATCCATCGAATTCAAGTCAATTTTCAAAATTCAAGAATGCAATTGTGTTAGGATGTATCTAGTAAAACTATCTGTAGATTTTCAGTATCCAATACCTCATATAAACTCCGAATTTTGAAGTCAAAGGTTGATTTTTAAAAAGTCAAACGAATGAACAAAGATTAAATTCGGATTCGTGTGTATGTTTCTGAGTCAATTGATGATTCCTAAAGTTTCTAAGAATGGTTTGCAAAATATTTTGTGTAGAAATCATTTGTTAAAACAGCCTAAAAATTGGAATTCGATTTTTGTTCATCGTGGTATTTACAGATGCTGCTACGGTTTCTTTTTCCTTATTCGTATTTTTTTTCCCTGTTTTAATTAGTTCAGTCAATCACTGACCTTTTTAGTTTAGTTTACACCCTCTAAATCAAATTTTCAAACCTGTGATATAATTATGATTTGATCTGGGTCAATTTGATTGTGGAAGAAGAAGCAAGAAATAACAGAAAATAATATCGGGTTAATTAAATATGTGTGGGGTTTTAATTCAGAGAAACAGAATTGGATCATTGGTTAGGGTGTGTGTTCGGTTAGTAGCAGGTCGCGGGTTCGATCCCGGTCCCGGGCATTTCTTTTTACAAAAAAGATTTTAAAAGGGTATACACTCCTATTTGTATTTCTATCATTATTATTATAATTATAATTATTATTATTATTATTATTATTATTATTATTATTATTATTATTATTATTATTATTATTATTATTATTATTATTGTTGTTATTGTTATTATTATTGCTATTGTTGGTAATTATAATTGTTGTTGTATATATAAACTAAGATTAGTAACACAACTATTATTATTACTAATATTACTATTATTATCATTACTAGTATTATCACTGAATATTATTATTATTATTATTATTATTATTATTATTAATTTTATAAGACTATTATTAATATAAGTATTACCATTATTATTATAATTAGGATTACAAATTGATGTTATAGAAACTTTAAAAAAAAATTAACGCGAAGATTATGATTATGAATATAAAAGTTTTAATGATATTGTAAGATTACAATAATAGAAATCTTGAATATAAATATTATTATGGAACTGATTAAGTTAAAATTTTAATTAGATTATGATTTAAAGAAATTAATAGAATTATTATAATTATTGATATCATCGTTATTATAATACAACATAGTATTAAAACCATTATCAAAATCATTATTTTTTTTTATTAATCTTATTATAACTTGTATCATTATTATATGGTATCATTATAATCTTTAATATTAGTATTGTCATAATTATCAGTAATACCATAATTAGTATTAATTCTATCATTACTATTATCACTATTAGAATTATTAATATTATTATTTTTATCAGTAAGTACTATCAATATTAACATTTTTACCATTACAAATATTATTTTAGTATTATTATAGTTACTAATTTCAACAAACAAATGATAATCATATAAAAGTATTTTTAACTTAAATATATTAATATTTTTATTTAAAATGAATGCATTTAATTAAATAATAAAATATATATAAGTTATTAATACAAAAATTATAACACTAATAATAATAATTGTTCGATTACGATTATACATTTTAATATACATATGAATGATATAGGTTCGTGAATCCGAGGCCAACCCTGCATTGTTCAGTATCGTCGTATGAATATTTTTACTACAAAATATTGTAGAGTGAGTTTCATTTGCTCCCTTTTTAAATGCTTTTGCAATATATATTTTTGGGACTGAGAATACATGCGCTGCTTTATAAATGTTGGACGAAATAGACACAAGTACTTAAAACTGCATTCTATGGCTGGATTATTAAACCGAATATGCCCCTTTTAGTCTGGTAATCTAAGAATTAGGGAACAGACACCCTAATTGACGTGAATCCTAAAGATAGATCTATTGGGCCCAACAAGCCCCATCCAAAGTACCGGATGCTTTAGTACTTCGAACTTATCATGTCCGAAGGGAGTCCCGGAATGATGGGGATATTCTATATGCATCTTGTTAAGGTCGGTTACCAGATGTTCACCATATGAATGATTTATATCTCTATGCAGTTTGCAAAATGCCTGATAAGAGATTAAGTTTATGAGAAATTGAAATATGAAATCCTATGGTCTATTAAAATTATGGAAATGATTGATTATGATAAACTAATGAACTCACCAACCTTTTGATTGACACTTTAAAGCATGTTTATTCTCAGGTATGAAAGAAATCTTCCGCTGTGCATTTGCTCATTTTAGAGATATTACTGGGAGTCATTCATGACATATTTCAAAAGACGTTGCATTCGGGTCGTTGAGTTCATCAAGATTATTATTAAGTCAATTATAGTTGGATACATTATGAAATGGTATGCATGCCGTCAACTTTCGATGTAATGAAAGTTTGTCTTTTCAAAAACGAATGCAATATTTGTTGAAAGGACCCGTCCTAATCCATCTGGACGAAGTCCATATCGATTATAAACGATTCACACCAGTTGATTACATCGCGAGGTATTTGACCTCTATATGATACATTTCACAAACATTGCATTCAATTTTAAAAGACAATCTTTCTTTACAACGAAAATTGACGGCATGCATACCATTTCAGAATATATCCAACTATAATTGACTTAATAATAATCTTGATGAACTCGACGACTCGAATGCAACGTCTTTTGAAATATTCCATGAATGACTCCAAGTAATGTTTCTAAAATGAGCAAATGCACAGCGGAAGATTTTCTTTCGTACCTGAGAATAAACATGCTTTCAAGTGTCAACCAAAAGGTTGGTGAGTTCATTAGTTTAACATAATTAATCATTTCATAATTTTAATAGACCACAAGATTTCATATTTCCATTTCTCATAAACATACGTCCCATGCATAGAGACAAAAATATCATTCATATGGATTGAACACCTGGTAACCGACATTCACAATATGCATATAAGAATATCCCCATCATTCCGGGATCCTCCTTCGGACATGATATAAATTTCGAAGTACTAAAGCATCCGGTACTTTGGATGGAGCTTGTTGGGCCTGATAGATCTATCTTTAGAGTTCGCGTCAATTAGGGTGTCTGTTCCCTAATTCTTAGATTACCAGGCTTAATAAAAAGGGGCATATTCGATTTCGATAATTCAACCATAGAATGTAGTTTCGATTACTTGTGTCTATTTCGTAAAACATTTATAAAAGCAGCGCATGTATTCTCAGTCCCAAAAATATATATTTGCAAAAGCATTTAAAAAGGGAATAATGAAACTCACCTAATGTATTTTGTAGTAAAAATACATATAACGACATTGAACAAGTGTAGGGTTGGCCTCGGATTCACGAACCTATATCATTTGTATATTTATTAATACACATTATTGTAATTGAATAATTATATATATATATATATATATATATATATATATATATATATATATATATATATATATATATATATATATATATATATATATATATATATATATATATATATATATATATATATTTATATTAATAACTTATTTATTTCATTATATTATCATTTTATATATATATTTTTTTAAGTAAAAGCATAATTTTTTTTATATTATATGAAATAAACATATTTATATCATTCGATTGTTAAAACAGTATTTTAATATTACATGATAATATTTGAAATGATAATATTAATGATAGTACTAATATTAATAATAATGATGATAATAATAATTATGAATATGATAATGATACTAATTTTTAATGTTAAATGTAACAAGTTGTATTATGATAGTAATAATAAAATTAATAATACTTAAGGTTACTACTTAGTAATAACTAAAAATATTAATGATAGTAGCCATTTTATTAATATTAACATAATATTAATAATAACAACATTCAATAATAACTTTAGTAATAATAATAATAATAATAATAATAATAATAATAATAATAATAATAATAATAATGATAAAAATGCTACCTCAAACGAAAAAGGCTTAAAATAGTGCCCCAGTCCGGGCTCGAACTCGCGACCTCCCGCTCACCCACAAACACCCAAAACCATCACACCATTTCTATTTTTCTGACTTAAATCATAACCTGTTTATATATATATATATATATATATATCGCGTTCTATTTGCCTCAACCCATTAATACAAACATAATACGGCCCAATAAGCCATATTATCTAAGCCCAACTATAAATAATCCAATACCTATTTAATTAGCTGTAGATTTCTGTTTGTGTTTGATTGGAAAAAAAAATATCAGAATGTGGACATCGTGACTCGTTGCTATCCCATGACATCACCTCATCATCATCATCATGTAATCATCATCCTATCAGCATCATAACCACGATTACCATCATCATCATACAAGCACTACATCATCGACCTCGATTATCATCTTAAAAGTTTATCCTCTTTACTTGTCACTGTATCACCTTATTATCTATTTATCATCAAGTTCCTCGTATATCACTACTAAGACATCATCCTAAATGTCATCACCATATCTACCATCGTTTGATCATCATCATGCCAAAACGTTTCCATAACTATCATCATCGTTAACAGCGTACTCATAATCATCATCAACAACATCGATCATCATCTTATCATCATTTATATCCTACATAAAATCATGGCTTTTATCATCATCACTCTTACGATCATCATCGAGCTTCTCATCATCATCTAACATCTTCACAGAATCCTCATTGTTCATTCCTTCCTCATCATCATTCATAATTTTCATTTCATCAAACATCATCATCATCATATTTGTTTAACAGGAACCGAAATATAAACTTCTAACATCATTCATAATCCACGTCATCACATAACATCTTTATGCATCATCATCCCTTTTCGATATTTAACAGAAATAAAAGCAAGAAGACAGCGTAATTGAGTGGGTCGGTTTATTACTTTATAAAATTTGCATGATTCATAAATTAATCTCCACTCATAATCCACTAGCTAAAGTGATGTCAAGTGGCCAAATGGTATATCTTTTTCTTTCAATTGATCGGCTAAAAACAAAAAGAAAAAAAAACAGGTGGCAATATTACTCTAGTAATAGCGAGGTTAAAAAATATATATATAAAAATATTAAGTGATGTTTTGCATGAGGTGATTGGTTATGGTGGGGGTTGATTGGTGGGGCTGTGGAGTGGTTCGAACGGGAATGATGATGGTGGACATGGTGGAGATGTTGGTTAGTTTAAAGAGGATTGTAACGGAGAACATGTGTCGATCAATAGAAGTTGCAAGTGGGTGTGGGTTTCAATCGAAAATAGAAACAAAGTGCAGCAGAAATTATTTTAAAGGTTTGGCGATTGTGGGGGTTTTAAGTTCACGAAGGAGAGAATTAGGAAGAAGAAGGGCGTCGGTTTCATGGTGGACACAGGAGATCGGAGAGTACACGATGGTGTTTTCAAGGGGTCCCGTTATGCAGAAAAGTAGAAGTGGAAGTAGTTTTGTGGTGTAAGGTGACTCATGGTGGTGGTTGTTATGGTGACGTGATAAGGTGGTAGAGATGTTAACCGAAGTTGGAGATAGATGGTGGAAGGTGCTCTCGGTGATGCTGGTGCAAGGTGGTGAATTAAGATAGATAGATGGGTGATACCTTAATCTAGTGTTTATACAATATATAGATATTAGATATATGATTAGATTATGAAGAGTCAAACAAACTAATAATACACAAATAATTTGTTATTAGTTGCAATCGTGTACAGTAATATGCACAGTTCCAAATAGTTAAGTAGCCGGACACTTTGTATTTTCCTACCGACAGTTTTCACGGGGTGTGTCCATTGCTAAACAATTACGGATAATTTAATTCGAAAAAATCCAATATTTTTAGATTAAATATATTTAATTATTTCATTCATTAACAGTTTGAAACCTGATCAAAAAGGTTCAAAATTTATTTATTTTCTGTTCTGATTTATATGTACGGAGTACTAATATTTAAACTTAAAAAGGTAAAAATACTTTTAACAAAACTAAAATATTCGTAAACGATTTACAGTTCAACTTTTATTTCAATCCTTCATGGACATGTACAATATCTATATTAAAACTAACAAATCGTCAACCGAGTGCTACTGACGTTTACTAATTAGACTCAAAATCATTTATTTTTTAATATATTCTCTTTATATATATAAAGAGTTTTAACTAGCAAGTTTAACTACTAAATAAATATATTATATATCTTTAAACCATTGAATTTAATATAATTTATATATTTACAAGTAATATTTATATACATATTTATATATATAAATATATATCTATATATTTATAATAATAGTTTTCATTACATCGCATATTATTTTTCATATTTATTTTCAACAATTAAATCATATATTATTTCAAATAATATTTTCAAATTAAAGTATATGTATCTATTTATATATAGTTGTTCGTGAATCGTCGAGAATGGTTGAAGGTCAATTGAATATACAAAACAGTTCAAAGTTTTTGAGACTCATCATTACAGACTTTGCTTATCGTGTCGGAATCGTATAAGAATTAAGTTTAAATTTGGTCGGAAATTGCCGGGTCATCACAGTACCTACCCGTTAAAGAAATTTCGTCCTGAAATTTGAGTGGGGTGGTCATGGCTAACCATAAAAATGTTTCCATGATAAATATGAGTTGATAAATGGTGTTTTATCATTATTGAATAATATAGATAAAACAATTCTATTAGGTGAAGCGTACGAATGAAGCTGTCACAACAAATTGAGATAGAGATTTAATTTTTGACGTAGTCACGGTGGAAATTAGAAAATAAGGCGCGTCTTACCTTTTGACGTTGTCTTGGTTGAATTTCGGAATTCAAGGGATTTAAAGAAAATCTTCGAAATCTAAAAGATTTGATTCTTCGGCGAATAAGAAAATTAGGATCTCTTTAATTAAATGCGATCATCTGCCTCGAGTGCTTTGTCTGATATTTTCACTATAAATTTACCTTTTCCGTTCCTTTACTTTCACCACTTCAATACTTTCTTTCTTAATTCATAATTCTAAGAATTGTGAAAATGCTTAATCCAGTTCTAATCCTTGATATTTTTCTCATTATCATTTCTGTCATCCTTCTTTTCAATCTTCCATCAGAAGGATCTGTTTACTTCTACTATTACCTTGGGGTGATACTATTCTTAATTATACCGTGTCTTTATATTGCTATTCGTATTAATATCCACGGTTTGTAATCTCCGTGTTGTTATTGCGCTTTATAGTTTCTCTTATATTTTGGAGCTCTTTTCCTTTTTATTCTCTTCTCGACCTCTAGTAAAGCGAGTAATGGTCCAGAATTCATAAATATGGAGTTTCGAATGAACTTAATGTTCTAAACAAGAAAGAACGTAATCTCACGATTTGATTTGTCAAATTACCTGAATCACTGAGAATAGAACTATCAAGAATATAGTTTCTTGATATGTTCATAAGTTAATCAGAATGAAAGAGTTATGTAACATGACACATGATGACGTTATAGTCTGTGAATCATCGTGTTCCATTTAGAAACTCAGCATGACTTACTATAATATAATCACGGTGATCAAGTGTCATTATATCATACTAACTCATGCATCAGTTCCCAACATTACTTCAATAACATTCATATTTTAAGCTCGAAAGTTTACAGAATATAGAAACTAACAGTTTCTATATGATGTAATATAGATAGCACGAAGAGATTAATGATTTCCGATAAGATTAGTTATAAAAATATCTCCAGAAATATGGAGGATATTTATAATGAAAGATACGATAATATCTCGGAATATCTAAGATCAGAGGATGATAGAAACTATTATCTGCAAGGGTTTAGAGTAAGGAGCAAGATATTCACTAAAGACTTTAGCAGACATTGAATCATTTGGATTCTTTGAAGTCAAACTTATTCTTTGTGATTTGTCCACGACTTTCTTCCTAGTTTCGCATAATCTGCTTTTCGGTACTAAATTTTCTATTGAATGTTTCCAATATAATGATACACAGGAAGCACGAGGAGTTATATAATTTCGGACGAGATTATTTATGAAAATATCCTCAGAAATATCGAAGATATTAATGATGATATTTTGGAATTTCTAAATTCGATGGTTTATGGAGAAAGATTTTCCGCAAGATTTTAACATGAGTACGGAGCAAGATATTCGTTGAAGGTTTAATCGGATCCAGAATTACCTGGATCCTTTGAATATAGGGTTTGGTCCTTGTATTTGTCCTTGGTCTCCTTCATGGTTAGCTCAATCTGTTTTTCAGTACCAAATTTTCTATCGAGCGTTCCTAACACCCCTTTCTTTATCATCAAACTTTTGGCCGTTTAGAACATCTACCATTTTTCTGTTTCCTCTTCATTTAATGTTACGATATCTGAATCATCGATTATCAATTCGAGGTGGTTTCAGGAGAATTGTTTTTTTTTTTTTTTTTAGATGATTAAACGCTGATGGTAATATGATGGAATATGAAAGGCTCTCCGGTAACAATAAAAGAGCATATATATCAAAGTTATAATATGGTTGTTTCGAACGAAAAGTCGAAGTTGTCTTGTTGGAGCTGTGACAAAATTTGCTACTTTGAAAGGAATTATCAAGTTATTTTTGGTAATAATAACACTAAGGAATTAGCACAACTACGTGTTAAATGTTTACTCAGTTTCCGAGAATTTTTCAGGTGCATAACTATATGCATAAATCTTTCCTTCTGTAGATGAAGTGCGGTTGGTTCATCCCCTCGATTAAGGTGTTTTCAAGAATCATGAAAGGTTTGAACGTAGATTTGAATCGTCAAGATACAAATGAGGTTTAAGATGAAATCAAGTGGCAAACTTGAAGAATTGTTTAGTTTCATATGTTATAATTAATATTTTAATTCATTTTAATTGTCCAATGTTGATAGTCCACAGTTAACAGTCCAATAATTCATATATAGTTTAATATATAATATTCGAATTAATTAATACGTATCGTGACCTGTATTCGTCTCAGACTCGATCACAACTCAAACTATATATATTATTGTACAATCAACCTCAACCCTGTATAGAGAACTCGATCATTACTGTATATAGAGTGTCTATGGTTATTCTAAATATTATATATAAATGCGTCGATATGATATGTCAAAACCTTGTATACGTGTCCCGATATTTAAAGTGCGTAAAAATAAATAACAGAAAATTAAATAACGATAAATAAAGTGCGTAAAGTAAATAACAGAAATTTAATGACGATAACTAAAATTGCGAGAATGTAAATTTCGATAAAATTAATTGCGATAAATAAAATGTAATCAGTTAGCTAGGAACAGTTAGCTAGTATTTTGTTAGCTTGGATTCTTAACAAAGTTTCTCATAGTTAATTTGTTTGTTTCTAACAAATTTTATTTTGTCCAATGTTTTCTTCATTATGCCACTTGTCGGATTCTGATAGGTCAAAATCCAAATATGAAATTGAATGAAAATGGTTATTCTGTGATTAACGGATTCGTATAGCTGTGGTTGCAAGTAGGATAGTAAATGACTTGTTGAATCAGATTCGAAGAATGTACAGTGTAACTTATTAATGTAAAATCTAAATATTCCTCGGGTATTACCTACCCGTTAAAATATTTTCACCATTAACAATTTGTACAATAAAATTTTAATTACAATCTTTATGAAAACATATATACATATATATTTTCTTCAGACGTAATTATGGATTTAATGAGTCAATATGATATTAAACTCATTTGATTTACCGTTAGAATAAGAATATATAATCTCTAAAACATTAGAGATTACATAATCGCCATGTTGAACGAAGATAAATGATGTAGAACGATTCGTAGAACGATGATTATACTGGAGGTACAAAATGAGATGTTGAGGCATGGATTGTTGAAACTTGGGTTGTTGGTGGTACTGGTCCCATTGGTGCTGAGGCTGGTGATGTTACTGGTGTTGGTGATACTGTTGGTGCTTGCAAATTGTATACCGTACAATCTAAAGTTAATACTCGAGCTCGGAGTTCTCTAACTTCTTCTACTAACCCTGGTTGATTATCAGTGTGAGGTAGAGGTCGGATATCTTCTCTAATTCCGTTAATGGTAGCTTCAAGACGAAAAATTCTTGCAAATAGGGTATAAACGGTTTTGCGAACGGGTTCGCCGGTGAGTGGGTCAAGTACTCCAAGGTTAGGTGGTAGATTCGATTCATGATATGGAGTACCTTCTTCCTTTCTCCATAGGGTGAGTATGTCGCGAACCCACCCCCATTTTCTCCAGTAATCACGGTAGTTGATTGGTTGGTGTGCTCCTATCACACTGTCTTCAGAGTCAGAGGAACTTGGTTGATTCGTAGAGGCCATATTACACGATCTCAGGAAAGATTTTTAGTATGAAGAGTTTAATGACAGCAACTGATAGTTGGATGTTATTCTCAATGCATAATTTGCATAGATATATATAGTACTAGGATCCCTTAAATTAAGGAGAAATTTACGAGAGATATCAGGCAAGGTCTACAGTAACAGATACGCTAAGATATGAATTATCAGATACGCTAAGATATGAATTTTGTGTATACACTATTCTTGCAGTCAATGCAGCAAGACGTGTCTAGACTAAGAATGATAAGCAGATAATTTTTGACAAAAAATGATAAGCAAAACTTTTTGACATGCAGACACGGTCGAAGTCCAGACTCACTAATGCATCCTAATGACTATCAGTTAGATACACTAATGCAAGACCTGGTTCGCTAAGACCACCGCTCTGATACCAACTGAAAGGACCCGTCCTAATCCATCCGGACGAAGTCCATATCGATTATAAACGATTCACAACAGTTGATTACATCGCGAGGTATTTGACCTCTATATGATACATTTCACAAACATTGCATTCAATTTTAAAAGACAATCTTTCTTTACAACGAAAATTGACGGCATGCATACCATTTCAGAATATATCCAACTATAATTGACTTAATAATAATCTTGATGAACTCGACGACTCGAATGCAACGTCTTTTGAAATATGCCATGAATGACTCCAAGTAATGTTTCTAAAATGAGCAAATGCACAGCGGAAGATTTTCTTTCGTACCTGAGAATAAACATGCTTTCAAGTGTCAACCAAAAGGTTGGTGAGTTCATTAGTTTAACATAATTAATCATTTCATAATTTTAATAGACCACAAGATTTCATATTTCCATTTCTCATAAACATGCGTCCCATGCATAGAGAAAAAAATATCATTCATATGGATTGAACACCTGGTAACCGACATTCAAAATATGCATATAAGAATATCCCCATCATTCCGGGATCCTCCTTTGGACATGATATAAATTTCGAAGTACTAAAGCATCCGGTACTTTGGATGGGGCTTGTTGGGCCCGATAGTTCTATCTTTAGAGTTCGCGTCAATTAGGGTGTCTGTTCCCTAATTCTTAGATTACTAGACTTAATAAAAAGGGGCATATTCGATTTCGATAATTCAACCATAGAATGTAGTTTCGATTACTTGTGTCTATTTCGTAAAACATTTATAAAAGCAGCGCATGTATTCTCAGTCCCAAAAATATATATTTGCAAAAGCATTTAAAAAGGGAATAATGAAACTCACCTGATGTATTTTGTAGTAAAAATACATATAACGACATTGAATAAGTGTAGGGTTGGCCTCGGATTCACGAACCTATATCATTTGTATATTTATTAATACACATTATTGTAATTGAATATATATATATATATATATATATATATATATATATATATATATATATATATATATATATATATATATATATTATTAATGATAAAATTTTTATATTAATAACTTATTTATTTCATTATATTATCATTTTATATATATATTTTTTTTAAGTAAAAGCATAATTTTTGTTATATTATATGAAATAAACATATTTATATCATTCGATTGTTAAAACAGTATTTTAATATTACACGATAATATTTGAAATGATAATATTAATGATAGTACTAATATTAATAATAATGATGATAATAATAATTATGAATATGATAATGATACTAATTTTTAATGTTAAATGTAACAAGTTATATTATGATAGTAATAATAAAATTAATATTACTTAATGTTACTACTTAGTAATAACTAAAAATATTAATGATAGTAGCCATTTTATTAATATTAACATAATATTAATAATAACAACATTCAATAATAACTTTAGTAATAATAATAATAATAATAAATAATAATATAATAATAATAATAATGATAAAAATGCTACCTCAAACGAAAAAGGCTTAAAATAATGCCCCAGTCCGGGCTCGAACTCGCGACCTCCCGCTCACCCACAAACACCCAAAACCATCACACCATTTCTATTTTTCTGACTTAAATCATAACCCGTTTATATATATATAATACATATATATATATATATATATATATATATATATATATATATATATATATATATATATATATATATATATATATATCGCGTTCTATTTGCCTCAACCCATTAATACAAACATAATACTGCCCAATAAGCCATATTATCTAAGCCCAACTACAAATAATCCAATACCCATTTAATTAGCTATAGATTTCTGTTTGTGTTTGATTGGAAAAAAAAATATCAGAATGTGGACATCGTGACTCGTTGCTATCCCATGACATCACCTCATCATCATCATGTAATCATCATCCTATCAGCATCATAACCACGATTACCATCATCATCATACAAGCACTACATCATCGACCTCGATTATCATCTTAAAAGTTTATCCTCTTTACTTGTCACTGTATCACCTTATTATCCATTTATCATCAAGTTCCTCGTATATCACTACTAAGACATCATCCTAAATGTCATCACCATATCTACCATCGTTTGATCATCATCATGCCAAAACGTTTCCATAACTATCATCATCGTTAACAGCGTACTCATAATCATCATCAACAACATCGATCATCATCTTATCATCATTTATATCCTACATAAAATCATGGCTTTTATCATCATCACTCTTACGATCATCATCGAGCTTCTCATCATCATCTAACATCTTCACAGAATCCTCATTGTTCATTCCTTCCTCATCATCATTCATAATTTTAATTTCATCAAACATCATCATCATCATATTTGTTTAACAGGAACCGAAATATAAACTTCTAACATCATTCATAATCCACGTCATCACATAACATCTTTATGCATCATCATCCCTTTTCGATATTTAATAGAAATAAAAGCAAGAAGACAGCGTAATTGAGTGGGTCGGTTTATTACTTTATAAAATTTACATGATTCATAAATTAATCTCCACTCATAATCCACTAGCTAAAGTGATGTCAAGTGGCCAAATGGTATATCTTTTTCTTTCAATTGATCGGCTAAAAACAAAAAGAAAAAAAAAACAGGTGGCAATATTACTCTAGTAATAGCGAGGTTAAAAAAAATATATATAAAAATATTAAGTGATGTTTTGCATGAGGTGATTGGTTATGGTGGGGGTTGATTGGTGGGGCTGTGGAGTGGTTCGAACGGGAATGATGATGGTGGACATGGTGGAGATGTTGGTTAGTTTAAAGAGGATTGTAACGGAGAACATGTGTCGATCAATAGAAGTTGCAAGTGGGTGTGGGTTTCAATCGAAAATAGAAACAAAGTGCAGCAGAAATTATTTTAAAGGTTTGGCGATTGTGGTGTTTTAAGTTCACGAAGGAGAGAATTAGGAAGAAGAAGGGCGTCGGTTTCATGGTGGACACATGAGATCGGAGAGTACACGATAGTGTTTTCAAGGTGTCCCGTTATGCAGAAAAGTAGAAGTGGAAGTAGTTTTGTGGTGTAAGGTGACTCATGGTGGTGGTTGTTATGGTGACGTGAGAAGGTGGTAGAGATGTTAACCGAAGTTGGAGATAGATGGTGGAAGGTGCTCTCGGTGATGTTGGTGCAAGGTGGTGAATTAAGATAGATAGATGGGTGATACCTTAATCTAGTGTTTATACAATATATAGATATTAGATATATGATTAGATTATGAAGAGTCAAACAAACTAATAATACACAAATAATTTATTATTAGTTGCAATCGTGTACAGTAATATGCACAGTGCCAAATAGTTAAGCAGCCGGACACTTTGTATTTTCGTACCGACAGTTTTCACGGGGTGTGTCCATTGCTAAACAGTTACGGATAATTTAATTCGAAAAAATCCCATATTTTTAGATTAAATATATTTAATTATTTCACTCATTAACAGTTTGAAACCTGATCAAAAAGGTTCGAAATTTATTTATTTTCTGTTCTGATTTATATGTACGGAGTACTAATATTTAAACTTAAAAAGGTAAAAATACTTTTAACAAAACTAAAATATTCGTAAACGATTTACAGTTCAACTTTTATTTCAATCCTTCATGGACATGTACAATATCTATATTAAAACTAACAAATCGTCAACCAAGTGCTACTGACGTTTACTAATTAGACTCAAAATCATTTATTTTTTAATATATTCTCTTTATATATATAAAGAGTTTTAACTAGCAAGTTTAACTACTAAATAAATATATTATATATCTTTAAACCATTGAATTTAATATAATTTATATATTTACAAGTAATATTTATATACATATTTATATATATAAATATATATCTATATATTTATAATAATAGTTTTCATTACATCGCATATTATTTTTCATATTTATTTTCAACAATTAAATCATATATTATTTTAAATAATATTTTCAAATTAAAGTATATGTATCTATTTATATATAGTTGTTCGTGAATCGTCGAGAATGGTCGAAGGTCAATTGAATATACAAAACAATTCAAAGTTTTTGAGACTCATCATTACAGACTTTGCTTATCGTGTCGGAATCGTATAAGAATTAAGTTTAAATTTGGTCGGAAATTGCCGGATCGTCACATTTGTAAAATGTATCATATAGAGGTCAAGTACCTCGCGATGTAACCAAATGTAATGTATTCGTCCAGATGGATTAGGACGGGTCGTTATAGTTGATATCTGAGTGGTGGTCTTAGCGAACCAGGTCTTGCATTAGTGTGTCTAACAGGTAGTTGTTTAGATGCATTAGTGAGTCTGGACTTCGACCGTGTCTGCATGTTAAAAGTTTTGTTTATCATTTCGTGTCGAAAATTACTTGCTTATCATCCTTAAAGTCTAGACGCATCTTACTGCCTTTATTGCATAGATAGTGTATAGATAAATTCGTATCTTAGCGTATCTGTTACTGTAAACTTTGCCTGACAGCTTCCGAAAATTCCTCCGTAAACTACGGGATCTTCTGTACTATACATAAGTATTCTATGTAATTAGAATATCATCTGATATCCAAAAATCATTTCATATCAAAAACCCTTTATCTAACCGTACAAGATGGAATTCCAACAGCTATTCCGATATGAAATTCCACACGAGCTCTGACCACAGTATAACCGGAATGGATCAACTAGTTAGTCAACTTCAGTTCTGGATGAATTAGGGATGAGTTCATAGTCGACTTAATCAACGGAAACGAGAAGAAGGCAATTCCTTTCCACCAACCAAATTTCCCTCTTGGCGAAGAACCTGAAACACTTACCGGTGAATCAGCCCGAACCACCATTTTCATTCTTATTTCCAGGATATCTCGTCACGATTATATTCTATCTAAAATTTTAAACCTTATTCATCCGCTCTTTCCGTCCGACAATCATCCCGGAATAATAGAAGAAGTCAACGAACTTCACGCTCGAGTAATCAATTTGGAGAATATGGTGCAAAAATTACTAGCTTCAGCAATATCACTGGCACCAACAGTACCATCAATAACAGCACCAGTACCATCAACAATCCATGCCTCAACATCTCATTCTGTACCTCGAGTATAATCACCGTTCTACGTATCGTTCTACATCGATTATCTTCGTTCTTCATGGCGATTATGTAATCTCTAAAGTCTCAGAGATTATTTATTCTAGCTCAAGCCGAAAAGCAAATGTGATTAATATCATATTAACTCATTAAATCGATGATTACATCTGAAGAAAATATGTATGTATATATGTTTTCATAAAGATTGTAATTAAAAATTCTTTTATACAAAATATTAATGGTGAAAATATTTTAACGGGTAGGTAATACCCGAGGAATATTTAGATTTCACATTAATAAGTTACAATGTATATTCTTCGAATTTGATTCAACGATCATTTACTATCCTACTTACATCTACAGATATACGAATTCGTTCACCACAGAATAATCATTTTCATTCAATTTCATATTTAGATTTTGACCTATCAGAATCCAACAAGTGGCATAATGAAGAAAACATTGGACAAATAAAATTTGTTAGAAACAAACAAATTAACTATGAGAAATGCTGTTAAGAATCCACGCTAACAAAATCCTAGCTAACTGTTCCTAGCTAACTATTAATTCCTATTTACATTTATTTATCGCAATTTATTTATCGCAATTTTAATTCTCGCAATTTTATTTATCGTCATTTAATTTCTGTTATTTATTTTTATGCACTTTAAATATCGGGACACGTATACAATGTTTTGACATATCATATTGACGTCATCTCTATATATATTATTTAGAATAACCAAAGACACTCTATATGCAGTAATGATCGAGTTCTCTATACAGGGTTGAGGTTGATTCTAAAATAATATATATACCTTGAGTTGTGATCGAGTCTGAGACATGTATATAACGGGTCAAGACATGTATTAATTAATTCGAATATAATATATTAAACTATATATGAATTGTTGAATTACTAACTGTGGACAACTAATTATGGACTACCAATATTGGACAATTAAAATGAATTAAAATACTGATTAAAACATATGAAACTAAACATTCCTTCAAGTTTGCCACTTGATTTCATATTAAACCTCATTTGTATCTTGACGTTTATAATCTGCGTTCAAACCTTTCATGATTCTTTAAAACACCTCAATCGAGAGGATGAACCAACCGCACTTCATCTAAGGAAGAAAAGATTTATGCATATAGTTATGCACCTGAAAACACTCGAAACCTGAGTAAACGTTTAACACGTAGCTGTGCAAATTCCTTAGTGTAATTATTACCCAAAATAACTTGGTAATTCGTTTTCAAATTAGTCAATTTTGTCATAGCTCCAACAAATCAACTTCGACTTTTCATTCAAAACATGCTTATTATAACCTTGATATATATGCGTGCTCTTTTATTGTTACCAAAGAACCTTTTATATTCCATCATATTACCAGCAGACGTACCAGCAACCTCGTTGCTCCTTGGCTTAAATCTCTTCGACAAATCACTATATTTATCTATTGAAGTCTTATCATGAACTCATCGACATCTTGTAACGAGAATTGCCATACCAAGTATCGGGAAATCAGCAATCAGTATTTTGAATCTCGCAGCGTTTCTACATCAAAAGTTATATATACATATAACATTTATCTCTTAGAATTATGATCTTCCATTCTGAAACTCTGAAAAGCAAACCATGAAGGAGGCTGTGGACATATCACAAAGACTAAACCTGCCCTCAAAGAATCCAAATGATTCAGTACCTGCTGAAGTCATTAATGAATACCTTGCTTCTGACTCTAAACTCTTGCGGACAAATTTTCTTCATCATCCACCGATATTAGAAATTCTAAGATATCATCGAATCTTTCATTATAAATATCCTCGATATTTCTGAAGATATTTTCATAACTATTCTTATCTGAGATCATTTATCTCTTCACGTTATCTGTGTTACATCATAAAAGAAACTGATTTAGTTTATAAATCTTGAAAATTCGAATTTAAAAATTGAGTATTTTTGAAGTAGTGTTGGGAACTGATGCATGAGTTAGTATAATATAATGACACTTGACCAACGTGATTATATTACAGTAAGTCATGCTGAGTTTCTAAATTGAACGTGATGATTCACAGATCATAACGTCATCATGTGTTGTATTACACGACTCTTACATTCTACCTAAACTCTAAACATATCAAGAACATATTTTCTTGATAGTTCTATCTTTTCTCTTGATTTCTGATAATTTAACCAATCAAGATCGTGCTATTACAATTTCTCTCTTAGAACGTTAGTCATGTTCATTCGAAACTCCATACTTACGAATTCTGGACCATTTTTCGCTTGACTTAAAGTCGGGGAGAGAAAATAAAAGGATGAAACTCCAAAATATAAAGGAAATGAAGAGAATGAATTTATAGTAAATTATCAGACAGAGCAATCTAAATAGATCATCGCATATAACCAAAGAGGACTCTAATTTCCTTAATCACCAAAGAATAAAATTTTATTTAGATTTCAAAATCTTCCTTAAATTCCTTGAATTTCGGAAAAATCAACCGTGACTATGTCATCGGTTAAGGCGAACTTGCATTTACTCATTTCATTCTTTTGTGATAGCTTCACTCGTACTCTTCACATAAACGAATTGTTTTATCCGTATTACTCAATGATGACAAAACTTTAAATTTCAACTCGTATGAGTCTTGAAAATATATTTATTGTCAGCCATGACCATTCCAATTAAATTTCGGGACAAAATTTCTTTAATGGGTAGGTACTGTGACGACCCAGAAATTTCTGACCAAATTTAAACTTAATTTTAATACGATTTCAACAACAAAAGCAAAGTCTGTATTGTAGAGTCTCGAAAGTTCTTGAACAATTTAGATGAATTCCGTTAACCTTTGACTATTTCTGACGATTCACGAACAATTGTTTGTAAATAAATATGTATGTATATATATATATATATATATATATATATATATATATATATATATATATATATATATATATATATATATATATATATATATATAAATGTAAGAAGATATATTAATTATAAAAGATATTTTAAACATTAGAATTAAATATGTGAATTAATTTTAAAATGAATATATATGAATTCAATGCATAAGTAATATTATATATATTGTAATATATATAAAATTTATATATATTAAATATACATTATAATATGAAATTATAATATATTAAAAGTAATGACAAGTAAAATATGGTTATTATATTTACCTTATGTATTATTATTAATATTAATATTAACAATATTATTAGACAATATTATTAAGTATATATAGACATGAAATTGATACGCCAAAATTTGTTATATTAATATCATTATTGAAATTATTATAAGTGTTGTTATTTTTATATACCACTTAATATTATCATGAATGTTATTATTATTATTATTATTAATACTATTAACATTATTATAAATATCATTATTCTTGGGATTTATATTATTATTATCAATATCATTAAAATTGTTATCATTCTTTTTATTAGTGTTATTTTGATTATTAATATTATTATTGAAATGTCCCGTTCATATTGATTATAAACGTTCCATATTAATTGATTTCGTCGCGAGGTTTTGACCTCTATATGAGACGTTTTTTAAAGACTGCATTCATTTTTAAAACAACCATAACCTTTATTTTATCGATAAAGGTTTAAAAAGCATTACGTAGATTATCAAATAATGATAATCTAAAATATACCTTTTACACATGACCATTACATAATGGTTTACAATAAGAATATATTACATCAAAAATAAGTTTCTTGAGTGCAGTTTTTACATAATATCATACAAGCATGGACTACAAATCTTGTCCTTATTTTAGTATGCAATAGCGGAAGCTCTTAATAATCACCTGAGAATAAACATGCTTAAAATGTCAACAAAAAATGTTGGTGAGTTATAGGTTTAACCTATATATTATCAAATCATAATAATAGACCATAAGATTTCATATTTCAATATACATCACATAGAGATAAAATTCATTCATATGGTGAACACCTGGTAACCGACATTAACAAGATGCCTATAAGAATATCCCCTATCATTCCCGAAAATCCTTCGGACATGGTAAAAACGAATTTGAAGTACTAAAGTATCCGGTACTTTGGATGGGGTTCGTTAGGCCCAATAGATCTATCTTTAGGATTCGCGTCAATTAGTAGATCGGTTTACTAATTCTTAGGTTACCAAGCAAAAGGGGCATATTCGGCTTCGATAATTCACCCATATAATGTAGTTTCAATTGCTTGTGTCTATTTCACAAAACATTTATAAAATTGCACGTATTCTCATCCCAAAATATTAGATTTAAAAGTGGGACTATAACTCACTTTCACAGATTTTTACTTCGTCGGGAAGTAAGATTTGGCCACTGGTCGATTCACGAACCTATAACAAATATGTACATATATATCAAAGTATGTTCAAAATATATTTACAACACTTTTAATACATTTTGATGTTTTAAGTTTATTAAGTCAGCTGTCCTCGTTAGTAACCTACAACTAGTTGTCCACAATTAGATGTAAAGAAATAAATTGATATATATTATCTTGAATCAATCCACGACCCAGTGTATACACGTCTCAGGCTAGATCACAACTCAAAGTATATATATTTTTGAAATCAACCTCAACCCTTTATAGCTAACTCCAACATTACTGCATATAGAGTGTCTATGATTGTTCTAAATAATATATATAGATGGGTCGATATGATATGTCAAAACATTTGCATACGTGTCTATGGAATCCAAGATTACATAATATATTAGAATACATGTATAATACAATATAAGTTAGCTAGGATATGATTAATATAAATTTGTTACCAATTTTCACGTAGCTACAAAAAGCAAAAATATCCAATCTTGTTTTACCCATAACTTCTTCGTTTTAAATCCGTTTTGAGTGTTTCAAGTTGCTATGGTTTCATATTGAACTTAAGTTTATGAATCTAAATAGAAAAAGTATAAGTTTATAGTCAAAAATACAGATTACAAGTCATTTTTGTAAAGATAGTCATTTCAGTCGAAAGAACGACGTCTAGATGGCCATTTTGGAAAACATACTTCCACTTTGAATTTAACCATGATTTTTGGATATAGTTTCATGTTCATAAGAAAAATCATTTTCCCAGAAGAACAACTTTTAAATCAAAGTTTATCATAGTTTTTAATTAACTAACCCAAAACAGCCAACGATGTTACTACGACGGCGTATATCCGGTTTTACGGTGTTTTTCGTGTTTTCCGGTTTTAAATCAGTAAGTTAGCATATCATATAGATATAGAACATGTGTTTAGTTGATTTTAAAAGTCAAGTTAGAAGGATTAACTTTTGTTTGCGAACAAGTTTAGAATTAACTAAACTATGTTCTAGTGATTACATGTTCAAATCTTCGAATAAGATAGTTTTATATGTATGAATCGAATGATGTTATGAACATCATTACTACCTCAAGTTTAGTAGGTAAACCTACTGTAAGTGACAAGAAATGATCTAGCTTCAAAAGATCTTGGATAGCTTGAAAGTTCTTGAAGTAGAATCATGACACAAAAACAAGTTCAAATAAAATTATCGCTCGAATTAAGATAGTTATAGTTATAGGAATTGAATCAAAGTTTGTATATGAGTATTAACTTGATTTAGAATGATATCTTATTGTAAACAACAAGGATTTTTTGAGGTTGGATGATCACTTTACAAGATTGGAAGTGAGCTAGTAAACTTGGAAGTATTCTTGATTTTATGAAACTAGAACTTGTAGAATTTATGAAGAACACTTAGAACTTGAAGATAGAACTTGAGAGAGATCAATTAGATGAATAAAATTGAAGAATGAAAGTGTTTGTAGGTGTTTTTGGTCGTTGGTATATGGATTAGATATAAAGGATGTGTAATTTTGTTTACATGTAAATAAGTCATGAATGATTACTAATATTTTTGTAATTTTATGAGATATTTCATGCTAGTTACCAAATGATGGTTCCCACATGTGTTAGGTGACTCACATGGGCTGCTAAGAGCTGATCATTGGAGTGTATATACCAATAGTACATACATCTAAAAGCTGTGTATTGTACGAGTACGAATACGGGTGCATACGAGTAGAATTGTTGATGAAACTGAACGAGGATGTAATTGTAAGCATTTTTGTTAAGTAGAAGTATTTTGATAAGTGTCTTGATGTCTTTAAAAAGTGTATAAATACATATTAAAACACTACATGTATATACATTTTAACTGAGTCGTTAAGTCATCGTTAGTCGTTACATGTAAGTGTTGTTTTGAAACCTTTAGGTTAACGATCATGTTAAATGTTTGTGATGACCCGGGAATTTCTGACCAAATTTAAACTTTAATCTTTATATAATTCCGACACGATAAACAAAATCTGTAATGTTGAGTCTCGAAAGTTTTAAAATCTATATTCATGTGATCAATTACCCTTTGACTATGCTCGACGATTCACGAACAATTGTTGTTAGTAAATATGTATATATTAATATTTATATATATATATATATATATATATATATGTATGTATATAAATATAAATGTATGTATATAATGGTTACAAATAATAAAATATAATCTGAACAATAGATTTAGATATATAAAATATGATACAAAATAATCAAGTTGTTATTAAAATGAATATATATATATATACATATATATATATATATATATACATATATATATATATATACATATATATATATACATATATATATATATATATATATATATATATATATATATATATTGTAATCTTACGAATAAGAAATATTCAATAAAAGTAATTACATAATAAAGTAAATATAATGTAGTTAGTAAATTATAAAATTAATATATTAATTGTAATTACAACTTTAATTATAGTTATTATATTATTATTACGTTCATTATTATTATTATTATTATTATTATTATTATTATTATTAATATTAGTATTATTATTAGACGTTATTATTATTAATATTATTAGTATTCCATTATTGTTAAAATTTGTATTAGTATTTTACTATCAATGTTATTATTAGTATTACTATGAACATTATCATTACTGATTAATCTTTGTATTAGTTATATTATTAGAGATAACATATAGATTTGAAACTTAACGCATTTAACTTTTCATTTTTTTTCTTACTAATAATATTATTATTACTTTCTTTACTATTATTAGAATATGTATTTAACATTAATAACAGTGTTATTATTATTATACATAATTATGAAACTTGATATAATGGATTTGTTATATTATGATTATTATTGATATATCATTAAAAATATTATTTTTAACACCTTTATAATAATTACTATCATTATTAATTAATTATTTATAGCATATTATTCTTAAAATTGTGATTAACAAATATTATTATCATAGTTGTTAATATTATTATTATTAAATATTATTATACATTAGTATTATTATAACTAGTATTGTAATAAGTAATATTATTAAAATCATTAATATTATTAGAATTATTATTATTAATACATTTATTTATTTATTTATACTAATTATGTTATATAAATTATAAAATCAGTTATATAATTGGAGTAGGTTTTATATCTCTGTCACATAGTACATATTCTTGTTCCTGTCTGCAACTTGATGCATCATTTTCTCAATACTACAAAATCTGTTTAATATCACGATCCACTTTCTATTCTTTATTTATTTTTATTTTTTAAAAAAAACCGTCGATCAAATTGTTATATAAAACCAATGATTCCAGTTACAGATGAAATAATACAACCTCACAATATCTATACTAACCACAGAACCCAATAACAGCTTCTAATATAACGATTTGGAAATAGAAAAATTAAAGAACAAGTACCTGTCCTGTTCAAGTGTTATTTTTTCAAAAAGTTCGAATTTTTGTTTTATTTAAAAATCTATTAATGTAGTAATGTTGTAAATACGTCGTTCAATTAATCTGGAAAGTTTCAGTTGTTAAATTTCCATATTGAAATCGAATTTTGGAAGTCAAATATATATTCTAAAAGTCAACTTATCTGTTCTTGGTTAAATTCGAAAGTAGTTCAATGATTCGAGTTAAATTGAGGGTTCAAATAGTTTCAAAGGGGTAATTGAAACATATTTCATTTTATGATCGTGGGCTAAAACACCCTACAAATTCAAGTTTGATTATTAGTTCATACGTTTTTTTTTTCTAAATCTGTTTCAGCATTTTTTTCATTGTTTTTCTGTTTTAAAATAATTTGATCATTTAACAAAGATGTCTGTATACATTTTAAATCCTAAATAGGTTAGTTATTTACTGGTTTTTAATCCTTGGTCGATTGATTTTATGTTTAGGGGAAGAAGATGAACTTAACAGAGGTGTTTACGGGTTAAGATGTTTAGGAATGGATTTAAAACAGATAAATAAAGACAGTCGAATGGTCAAGAGTGATTCGAGTATACGAGAGGTCCCGGGTTCGAGACCCATCGCTGGTAGTTTATTTTTTTAACCTTTGAAGGTAGTTTCACATTTATTATTATTATTGTTATTATTATTACTATGTATTATAATTATTATTGATTTTATGATTATAAGAAATACAACTATTATTATTATTAACATTATTGATGTATATATTATAATTTTATCATTTATGTATTAGTTATCATTTACCAATATTATTATTATTATTATTATTATTATTATTATTATTATGACAATAGCTATAATTAAGAATAGTGTTATGGATATAATTATTAATTAATGACTAATATATGTATTATCATTATTATTATGTAAATATAAATACTATGATTAGGGTTACAATTATGAGTATTATTATTATGATTATCATTATCATTTTTATTATTAGTATTATCATTATTAATAGGGTTATCCTTATTATTATTAGTAAATCATTATTATCAAAACTATCATTTTTGTAAACAAATATTTTGAACATTAAATATACTTATTACAGGTACTATAATTATAATTAAATTTCACATAACTATATATATTAAACCTATTAAAATTATTGATATAAATACTTACAAATAACAACTATCGACTTATAAAAGTAACACTAAACAATTATGTATATAAAGATGGAAATATTAACATGACTATATAAATATTAATTATTTTGAATATATACACAAATTAACCATAAATAATATAAAAATTAAAACATAATAAAAATAAAATGTTCAGTTACGATTATATGTTTTAATATAAATATACAAATGATATAGGTTCGTGAATCCGAGGCCAACCATGCATTGTTCAAAACAGTCATATGTATTTTTACTACAAAATACATTAGGTGAGTTTCATTTGATTCCCTTTTACTCTTTACATTTTTGGGACTGAGAATACATGCGAAATTTTTATAACTGTTTTACGAAATAGACACAAGTAATTGAAACTACATTATATGGTTGAATGATCGAAATCGAATATGCCCCTTTTTATTAAGTCTGGTAATCTAAGAATTAGGGAACAGACACCCTAATTGACGCGAACTCTAAAGATAGATCTATCGGGCCCAACAAGCCCCATCAAAAGTACCAGATGCTTTAGTACTTCGAAATTAATATCATGTCCGAAGGAGGATCCCGGAATGATGGGGATATTCTTATATGCATATTGTGAATGTCGGTTACCAGGTGTTCAATCCATATGAATGATATTTTTGTCTCTATGCATGGGACGTATGTTTATGAGAAATGGAAATATGAAATCTTGTGGTCTATTAAAATTATGAAATGATATTTATGTTAAACTAATGAACTCACCAACCTTTTGGTTGACACTTTAAAGCATGTTTATTCTTAGGTACGAAAGAAATCTTCCGCTGTGCATTTGCTCATCTTAGAGATATTACTTGGAGTCATTCATGACATATTTCAAAAGACGTTGCATTCGAGTCGTTGAGTTCATCAAGATTATTATTAAGTCAATTATAGTAAGATATATTACGAAATGGTATGCATGTTGTCAACTTTCGATGTAATGAAAGATTGTCTTTTCAAAAACGAATGCAATGTTTGTAAAATCTATCATATAGAGGTCAAGTACCTCGCGATGTAATCAACTGTTGTGAATCGTTTATAATCGATATGGACTTCATCCGGATGGATTAGGACGGGTCTTTACAGTTGGTATCAGAGCGGTGGTCTTAGCGAACCAGTTCTTGCATTAGTGTGTCTAACTGATAGTTGTTTAAATGCATTAGTGAGTCTGGACTTCGACCGTGTCTGCATGTCAAAAGTCTTGCTTATTATTTCGTGTCAAAAATTACATGCTTATCAATCTTAGGGAATCACTTGCTTATCATTCTTAGTCTAGACACATTTTACTGCATTGACTGCATGAATAGTGTATAGACAAAATTCATATCTTAGCATATCTGCTACTGTAGACTTTGCCTGACAACTTCCGTAGATTCCTCCGTAACTTATGGGATTTTAGTATTATATATGCATATGAAAATTATGTATTGCAGGGTACTAATCTACATCCTATAGTCTATTTCTTATCGAAAATCCTTCATCTGATTGTACGAGATGAACCCCTCAACCAGTTCGAGTCCCTCAGATTTCGATAGCTATTCCGATAGTTATTCCGACAGCTATTCGGACATAGATATTCACCTAAGCTTCGAAAGCGGTGTCACCAGAATAAATCAATCAATCAGCCATCCCCAATTCATCTGATGCATTCGTAGTAGACTTAATCAAAGGAGACGCGAAGAAGGCGATCCCTTCCACCAATCGAATTCACCTCTTGGCGAAGAACCTGAAACACTTAACGGTGAACCTGTTCGTAATACCATTTTCTCTCTCATTTCTAGAGTATCCCGTCACGATCATATACTATCTCAGATTCTAAACCTCATTCATCCGCTCGTCCGAACCGACAATCATCCCGGCGTAATAGAAGAAGTTAAAGAACTCCGAGCTCGAGTGTTAACTTTAGAGAGCACGATACACAAATTGCAAGCACCAGTAGTATCACCAACACCAGTAACATCACCAACCTCAGCACCAACAGCACTAGTACCACCAACAACAACATCCGCATCACCAGCTTCGACATCTCATTCTGTACCTCGAGTATAATCATCGTTCTACATTACGTTCTACATCAATTATCTTCGTCTTCATGGCGATTATGTAATCTCTAATGTTTTAGAGATTATATATCCTTGTTCTAACCGAAAATCATATGAGTTTAATATCATATTAACTCATTTAATCCATGATTACATCTGAAGAAAATATATACGTATATATGTTTTCATAAAGATTGTAATTAAAAATTCTTTTGTACAAACTGTTAATGGTGAAAATATTTTAACGGGTAGGTAATACCCGAGGAATATTTAGATTTCACATTAATAAGTTACACTGTACATTCTTCGAATTTGATTCAACGATCAATTACTATCCTATTTACAATCACCGATTTACGTATCCGTTCACCAAAGAATAACTATTTTCATTCAAATTCAATTTCATATTTGGATTTTAATCTATCAGAATCCAACAAGTGGCATAATGAAGAAATAATGGACACAATAAAAATTGATTAGAAACAGACTAATTAACAATATGAAATTTTGTTAAGAAACCACGCTAACAAGATCCTAGCTAACTGTTCCTAGCTAACTGTTAATTCGGTATTACATTTTATTTTATCGCAATTTAATTATCGCAATTTATTTATCGCAGTTTATTTATCGCAATTTATATTTTAGCAATTTTATTTATCGTCATTTAATTTCTGTATTTATTTTACGCACTTTAAATATCGGGACACGTATACAAGGTTTTGACATATCATATCGAGGCATTTATATATATTATTTGGAATAACCATAGACACTCTATATGCAGTAATGATCGAGTTCTCTATACAGGGTTGAGGTTAATTCTACAATAATATATATAATTTGAGTTGTGATCGAGTCTGAGACGTATACGGGTCACGACACGTATTAATTAATTCGAATATTGTATATTAAACTATAAATGAATTATTGGACTGTTACTGTGGACTATCGACTGTGGACTAATAACATTGGACAATTAAAAGGAATTAAAATATTGATTATAACATATGAAACTAAACATTCTTCAAGTTTGCCACTTGAATTCATCTTAAACTTCATTTGTATCTCGACGATTACAATCTGCGATCAAATCTTTCATGATTCTTGAAACCTCTCAATTAAGAAACAACTGAGAAGATGAACCAACCGCACTTCATCTATGGAAGAAAAGATTGACGCACATAGTTATGAACCTGAAAATTCCTGAACCCTAAGTAAAAGTTTAACACGTGTCTGTGTTAGCTCCTTTGGCATTGTTATTACCGAAAATAACATTGCAACTCTTTTTCAAATTAGCCAATTTTATCACAGCTTCAACAAATCAACTTCACCTTCCATTCGAATTAGCCTTATTATAACCTCGATATATAAGTTTGCCTATCGTCATCGTTACCGGAGAACCGTTTATATTTCACCACATTAGCAGTAAAATTACCAGCAACTTCAATGAATTTGGACTTTTCGAAAAATCATTATATTCATTGAAACCCCATCTTGTATTCATCTATACCCTGTAACAATAATTGCCATACCAATTACCGGGAATCAGCAATCAGTATTTCGAATCTCGTAGCATTTCTACATCAATAGTTATATGTATACATATAACAATTATATCCTAGGATTACGATCTTCAATTCTGAAATTTTGAAAAGGCACCCAGTTTACGAATCGATACTCTGAATGTTGGAAAAGCTCAGAAGCGTTGGAACTGGAAAACGGATAAAGTTAACCATGAAGGAGACCAAGGACAAATACAAGGACCATACCCTATATTCAAAGAATCGAGATAATTCTGGATCCATTGAAATCTTTAGAGAATATCTTGCTCTGAAGTCATGTTAAAATCTTGCGAAAAATCTCTCCATCCACCATCGAACTTAGAAATTCCAAAATATCATCATCAATATCTTCGATATTTCTGAGGATATTTTCATAAATATTCTCGTCCGAAATTATATACCTCTTCGTGCTTCATGTGTATCATTATATTGGAAACATTCAATAGAAAATTTAGTCCCGAAATGCAAATTATGCGAAACTATGAAGAAAGCCGTGGACAAATCACAAAGAATAAGTTTGACTTTAAAGAATCCAAATGATTCAATGTCTGCTAAAGTCTTTAGTGAATATCTTGCTCCTTACTCTAAACCCTTGCAGAAAATAGTTTCTATCATCCTCTGATCTTAGATATTCCGAGATATTATCGTATCTTTCATTATAAATATCCTCCATATTTCTGGAGATATTTTTATAACTATTCTTATCTGAAATTATTAATCTCTTCGTGCTATCAGTATTACATCATATAGAAACTGTTAGTTTCTGTATTCTGTAAACTTTCGAGCTTAAAATATGAATGTTAGGAATTGATGCGTGAGTTAGTATAATATAATGACACTTGATCAACGTGATTATATTATAGTAAGTCATGCTGAGTTTCTAATGGGACGTGATGATTCACAGATCATAACGTCGTCATGTACCATGTTACATAACTCTGTCATTCTGCTTAACTTTTGAACATAGCAAGAAAGTATATTCTTGATAGTTCTATTCTTAGTGAATCTGGTAATTTGATAAATCAAATCATGCTATTATTTTCCTTCTTATTTAAAACATTAATAATGTTCATTCTGAAACTTATATCTGCGAATTCTGTACCATTACAAGAGATGCCAAATCGCCAAAAGAAGATACGAAGGGACAAAGCTCTGAAAGAGAAATTGGAGTATAAATCGCAGCAAATAGGAGGGAGTATTAACTGTGGATGACAATGATTATAGGAAACAGAAATGGGGACATTGAAATATAAGGAGAGATATAAAGCCCGATAAGAATGCATAAATTACAAACCGTGTATATCAATGTTTATCGCAACATAAAGACATGGGAGAATTAAAAGCACTATAACCCCAAGAGCAAAGTAGAAGTAAGCAGATTCCTCGGGTGGAAGTTGGAAAAGGAGAATGATTGTTACGATAGTAAGAATAAGGACAAGGATTAGAACTGTATTAAGCATTTCCACAATCTTTTGGATGTATGAACTAAGGAAGAGAGTATGGGAATGGTGAGAATAATGGAACGAAAGAGCTTTATTTATAATGGAAATATCAGACAGAGTAATCGAGGCAGATCACCGTATTTAATTATAGAGATCTTAATTTCCTTACTCGCCGAAGAATCAAATCTTTTAGATTTCGAAAATTTTCTCTAAATCCCTTGAATTCCGGAATCAACCAAGGCAACGTCAGAAGTTAAAACGAAACTTCATTTATTCATTTCACTCTTTTGTGATAGCTTCACTAGTACGCTTCGAGTAATTGAATCGTTTTATCCAAATTATTCAAAAATGATAAAACTCTATTTATCAGCTCATATTCGTCAGGAAAACATATTTATTGTTAGCCATAACGGGTAGGTACTGTGATGACCCGGGAATTTCTGACCAAATTTAAACTTTAATCTTTATATAATTTCGACACGATAAACAAAATCTGTAATGTTGAGTCTCGAAAGTTTTAAAATCTATATTCATGTCATCAATTACCCTTTGACTATGCTCGACGATTCACGAACAATTGTTGTTAGTAAATATGTATATATTAATATTTATATATATATATATATATGTATATAAATATAAATGTATGTATATATAATGGTTACAAATAATAAAAAATAATCTGAACAATAGATTTAGATATATAAAATACGATACAAAATAATCAAGTTGTTATTAAAATGAATCTATATATATATATATATATATATATATATATATATATATATATATATATATATATATATATATATATATATATATATATTGTAATCTTACGAATAAGAAATATTCAATAAAAGTAATTATATAATAAAGTAAATATAATGTAGTTAGTAAATTATAATATTAATATATTAATTGTAATTACAACTTTAATTATAGTTATTATATTATTATTACATCCATTATTATTATTATTATTAATATGAATATTAGTATTATTATTAGACATTATTATTATTAATATTATTAGTATTCCATTATTGTTAAAATTTGTATTAGTATTTTACTATCAATGTTATTATTAGTATTACTATGAACATTATCATTACTGATTAATCTTTGTATTAGTTATATTATTATAGATAACATATAGATATGAAACTTAACGCATTTAACTTGTCATTTTTTTGCTTACTAATAATATTATTATAACTTTCTTTACTATTATTAGAATATGTATTTAACATTAATAACAGTGTTATTATTATTATACATAATTATGAAACTTGATATAATGGATTTGTTATATTATGATTATTATTGATATATCATTAAAAATATTATTTTTAACACCTTTATAATAATTACTATCATTATTAATTAATTATTTATAGCATATTATTCTTAAAATTGTGATTAATAAATATTATTATCATAGTTGTTAATATTATTATTATTAAATATTATTATACATTAGTATTATTATAACTAGTATTATAATACGTAATATTATTAAAATCATTAATATTATTAGAATTATTATTATTAATACATTTATTTATACTAATTATGTTATATAAATTATAAAATCAGTTATATAATTGGAGTAGGTTTTATATCTCTGTCACATAGTACAGATTCTTGTTCCTGTCTGCAACTTGATGCATCATTTTCTCAATACTACAAAATTTGTTTAATATCACGATCTACTTTCTATTCTTTATTTATTTTTATTTTTTTTTAAAAACCGTCGATCAAATTGTTATATAAAACCAATGATTCCAGTTATAGATGAAATAATACAACCTCACAATATCTATACTAACCACAGAACCCAATAACAGCTTCTAATATAACGATTTGGAAACAGAAAAATTGAAGAACGGGTACCTGTCCTGTTCAAGTGTTATTTTTTCAAAAACTTCGAATTTTTGTTTTATTTAAAAATCTATTAATGTAGTAATGTTGTAAATACATCGTTCAATTAATCTGGAAAGTTTCAGTTGTTGAATTTCCATATTGAAATCGAATTTTGAAAGTCAAATATATATTCTAAAAGTCAACTTATCTGTTCTTGGTTAAATTCGAAAGTAGTTCGATGATTCGAGTTAAATTGAGGGTTCAAATAGTTTCAAAGGGGTAATTGAAACATATTTCATTTTATGATCATGGGCTAAAACACCCTACAAATTCAAGTTTGATTATTAGTTCATACGTTTTTTTTTTTTTTTTCTAAATCTATTTAAGCATTTTTTTTCATTGTTTTTCTGTTTTAAAATAATTTGATCATTTAACAAAGATGTCTGTATACATTTTAAATCCTAAATAGGTTAGTTATTTACTGGTTTTTAATCCTTGGTCGATTGATTTTATGTTTGGGGGAAGAAGATGAACTTAACAGAGGTGTTTACGGGTTAAGAAGTTTAGGAATGGATTTAAAATAGATAAATAAAGACAGTCGAATGGTCAAGAGTGATTCGAGTATACGAGAGGTCCCGGGTTCGAGACCCAGCGCTGGCAGTTTATTTTTTAACCTTTGAAGGTAGTTTCACATTTATTATTATTATTGTTATTATTATTACTATGTATTATAATTATTATTGATTTTATGATTATAAGAAATACAACTATTATTATTATTAACATTATTGATGTATATATTATAATTTTATCATTTATGTATTAGTTATCATTTACCAATATTATTATTATTATTATTATTATGACAATAGCTATAATTAAGAATAGTGTTATGGATATAATTATTAATGACTAATATATGTATTATCATTATTATTATGTAAATATAAATACTATGATTAGGGTTACAATTATGAGTATTATTATTATTATTATCATTATCATTTTTATTATTAGTATTATCATTATTAATAGGGTTATCCTTATTAATATTAGTAAATCATTATTATCAAAACTATCATTTTTGTAAACAAATATTTTGAACATTAAATATACTTATTACAGGTACTATAATTATAATTAAATTTCACATAACTATATATATTAAACCTATTAAAATTATTGATATAAATACTTACAAATGACAACTATCGACTTATAAATGTAACACTAAACAATTATGTATATAAAGATGGAAATATTAACATGAATATATAAATATTAATTATTTTGAATATATACACAAATTAACCATAAATAATATAAAAATTAAAACATAATAAAAATAAAATGTTCAGTTACGATTATATGTTTTAATATAAATATACAAATGATATAGGTTCGTGAATCTGAGGCCAACCCTGCATTGTTCAAAATAGTCATATGTATTTTTACTACAAAATACATTAGGTGAGTTTCATTTAATTCCCTTTTACTCTTTACATTTTTGGGACTGAGAATACATGCGAAATTTTTATAACTGTTTTACGAAATAGACACAAGTAATTGAAACTACATTATATGGTTGAATGATCGAAATCGAATATGACCCTTTTTATTAAGTCTGGTAATCTAAGAATTAGGGAATAGACACCCTAATTGACGCGAACTCTAAAGATAGATCTATCAGGCCCAACAAGCCCCATCCAAAGTACCGGATGCTTTAGTACTTCGAAATTAATATCATGTCCGAAGGAGGATCCCGGAATGATGGGGATATTCTTATATGCATATTGTGAATGTCGGTTACCAGGTGTTCAATCCATATGAATGAAATCTTGTGGTCTATTAAAATTATGAAATGATATTTATGTTAAACTAATGAACTCACCAACCTTTTGGTTGACACTTTAAAGCATGTTTATTCTCAGGTACGAAAGAAATCTTCCGCTGTGCATTTGCTCATCTTAGAGATATTACTTGGAGTCATTCATGACATATTTCAAAAGACGTTGCATTCGAGTCATTGAGTTCATCAAGATTATTATTATTAACTCAATTATAGTAAGATATATTACAAAATGGTATTCATGTAAACTTTCGATGTAATGAAAGATTGTCTTTTCAAAAATGAATGCAATGTTTGTAAAATGTATCATATAGAGGTCAAGTACCCCGCGATGTAATCAATTGTTGTGAATCATTTATAATCGATATGGACTTCGTCCGGATGGATTAGGACGGGTCTTTACAATGTTGTTAACCCATTGTTTATTATATCTAAAGAGATGTTAAATTATTACATTATCATGATATTATGATGTATTAATATATCTTAATATGATATATATACAATTAAATGTTGTTACAACGATAATCGTTACATATATGTCTGGTTTCGAAATCATTAAGTTATTAGTCTTGTTTTTACATATGTAGTTCATTGTTAATACACTTAATGACATGTTTACTTATCATTTATCATGATTAAACATAGTGTATCAATGTCTTAATATGATTCATATGTAATTAGTAAGACGTTGATATAACGATAATCGTTATATATATCGTTTTCGAGTTTCTTAATTCAATAGGCTCATTTTTATGTATATAACTCATTGTTAAAATACCTAATGAGATACATACTTATCATAATATCATGTTAACTATATATATATACATATCCATATATATGTCATCATATAATTTTTATAAGTGTTAACGTTCGTGAATCACCGATCAACTTGGGTGGTCAATTGTCTACATGAAATCTATTTCAATTAATCAAGTCTTAACAAGTTTGATTGCTTAACATGTTGGAAACACTTAATCATGTAAATATAAATTTCATTTAATATATATAAACTTGGAAAAGTTCGGGTCACTATAGTACCTACCCGTTAAATAAATTTCGTCCCAAAATTTTAAGCAGTTGGAGGTGTTGATGTATCTTCTGGAAATAAGTGCGGGTATTTCTTCTTCATCTGATCTTCTCGTTCCCAGGTGAACTCGGGTCCTCTACGGGCATTCCATCGAACCTTAACAATTGGTATCTTGTTTTGCTTAAGTCTTTTAACGTCACGATCCATTATTTCGACAGGTTCCTCGATGAATTTAAGTTTTTCGTTGATTTGAATTTCGTCTAATGGAATAGTGAGATCTTCTTTAGCAAAACATTTCTTCAAATTAGAGACGTGGAAAGTGTTATGTACAGCCGCGAGTTGTTGAGGTAACTCAAGTCGGTAAGCTACTGGTCCGACACGATCAATAATCTTGAATGGTCTAATATACCTTGGAATTAATTTCCCTCGTTTACCAAAAATAACAACGCCTTTTCAAGGTGCAACTTTAAGCATGACCATCTCTCCAATTTTAAATTCTATATCTTTTCTTTTAATGTCAGCGTAGCTCTTTTGTCGACTTTGGGCGGTTTTCAACCGTTGTTGAATTTGGATGATCTTCTTGGTAGTTTCTTGTATTATCTTCGGACCCGTAATCTGTCTATCCCCCACTTCACTCCAACAAATCGGAGATCTGCACTTTCTACCATAAAGTGCTTCAAACGGCGTCATCTCAATGCTTGAATGGTAGCTGTTGTTGTAGGAAAATTCTGCTAACGGTAGATGTCGATCCCAACTATTTCCGAAATCAATAACACATGCTCGTAGCATGTCTTCAAGCATTTGTATCGTCCTTTCTCTCTGCCCATCAGTTTATGGATGATAGGCAGCACTCATGTCTAGACGAGTTCCTAATACTTGCTGTAATGTCTGCCAGAATCTTGAAATAAATCTGCCATCCCTATCAGAGATAATAGAGATTGGTATTCCATGTCTGGAGACGACTTCCTTCAAATACAGTCGTGCTAACTTTTCCATCTTGTCATCTTCTCTTATTGGCAGGAAGTGTGCTGATTTGGTGAGACGATCAACTATTACCTAAATAGTATCAAAACCACTTGCAGTCCTTGGCAATTTAGTGATGAAATCCATGGTAATGTTTTTCCATTTCCATTCCGGGATTTCGGGTTGTTGAAGTAGACCTGATGGTTTCTGATGCTCCGCTTTGACCTTAGAACACGTCAAACATTCCCCTACGTATTTAGCAACATCGGCTTTCATACTTGACCACCAAAAATGTTTCTTGAGATCCTTGTACATCTTTCCCGTTCCAGGATGTATTGAGTATCTGGTTTTATGAGCTTCTCTAAGTACCATTTCTCTCATATCTCTAAATTTTGGTACCCAAATTCTTTCAGCCCTATACTGAAATGTCCCGTTCATATTGATTATAAACGTTCCATATTAATTGATTTCGTCGCGAGATTTTGACCTCTATATGAGATGTTTTTCAAAGACTGCATTCATTTTTAAAACAACCATAACCTTTATTTTATCGATAAAGGTTTAAAAAGCATTACGTAGATTATCAAATAATGATAATCTAAAATATACCGTTTACACACGACCATTACATAATGGTTTACAATATGAATATATTACATAAAAAATATGTTTCTTGAATGCAGTTTTACATAATATCATACAAGCATGGACTCTTAATCTTGTCCTTATTTTATTATGCAACAGCGGAAGCTCTTAATAATCACCTGAGAATAAACATGCTTAAAACGTCAACAAAAATGTTGGTGATTTATAGGTTTAACATATATATTATCAAATCATAATAATAGACCACAAGATTTCATATTTCAATACATCCCATACATAGAGATAAAAATCATTCATACGGTGAACACCTGGTAACCCACTTTTACAAGATGCATATAAGAATATCCCCATCATTCCGGGACATCCATCGGACATGATATAAAAACTCGAAGTACTAAAGCATCCGCTATAACGGATGGGGTTTGTTGGGCCCAATAGATCTATCTTTAGGATTCGCGTCAATTAGTAGACTGGTTTACTAATTCTTAGGTTACCAAGTAAAAGGGGCATATTCGGCTTCGATCGTTTAACCATAGAAAGTAGTTTCATATACTTGTGTCTATTTTGTAAAACATTTATAAAGCTGCATGTATTCTCATCCCAAAAATATTAGATTTTAAAAGTGGGACTATAACTCACTTTAACAGATTTTTACTTCGTCTGGAAGTAAGACTTGGCCACTAGTTGATTCACGAAACTATAACAAATATGTACATATATATCAAAGTATGTTCAAAATTTATTTACAACATTTCTAATACGTTTTAATGTTTTAAGTTTATTAAGTCAGCTGTCCTCGTTAGTAACCTACAACTAGTTGTCCATAGTTAGATGTACAGAAATAAATTGATATATATTATCTTGACCCAATTCACGACCCAGTGTATACACGTCTCAGGCTAGATCACAACTCAAAGTATATATATTTTTGGAATCAACCTCAACCCTGTATAGCTAACTCCAATATTACTGCATATAGAGTGTGTATGGTTGTTCCAAATAATATATATAGATGGGTCGATATGATATGTCAAAACATTTGCATACGTGTCTATGGTATCCCAAGATTACATAATATATTAGAATATATGTATTATACAATATAAGTTAGCTAGGATATTGTTAACACCTATTTCCTTATGAGGTAAGGCTTAGTGTGCCAACAAGATACTAGAAGTAATCTAGCTTTAGGAGGGCGGAGTGTTGCCAATTGATTTTTACCCTCGGCAAATAATCCCTGCAGACCCGGTTCACAAGTGTAGAAACTTGTGGGGTGGCTTAATCAATCTGTCGTTCGTAGAGCGTAGAAATGCTAGCCGGATGACTTCTAGTGAGAGAAAGTAGAGAGAGAAAAGAGAAGTGAAATCTCAGCTCTCAAAGTTGTCAGAATATCTGAACTCTGTAAAATGACGACCCAAGGGGTCTATTTATAGTGTCAGATCCACCAAATTGCTCAGGGACACGTGTCAAATGATGATACGTTCTGTTATTCGTGATCCAAAATTTATGCTGAAGGTGGCGTTCTCCGGCCAGGGCTTACGTGCTAGGCGGCCTTCAGGGCTTACGCATGACGGAGCAGCCTGTACAGCGGGGAACGCTGGACGGATAACTCTACAGAACTGTTATTTCCAGCCTTCTTGATGCTACTTTTATGCAACCATTATGCCTTTTATGCGTGTATATGATAGGATACACCATTAAGTCCCCCCAGTTTAATGACTTAAGCATTTGAAGAATGATGAAGTCGTTAAACTTTTGAAAACGCATGCCAAACCAGCCTGCTCATTGCCCACTTGCATTGGGGAAAACATTTTAGGCATTAAATGCAGACGAATTTACTGACGCTGTTATGATTAATTTTTTACGGCTGAGATCATCCACGTGCCTCCAGCTGTAAAAAGTGTTATTTCATACCCTTCGTTTAAACTAACCCATAAACGTGTCTCAATCATGGCCATAAAAATTGCACCGATGAACCCCTATAAAAACCGTCATAACCCTGTTACCATCACTTTTTTACTTTTGCTAAGATCTAAAAAGCATATTTCTCCCCCAAATCTTCATCGCCTTCTTCAATCTTCAACTTTTTAAGGTTTACCGCCTTCCAAGGTCAGTACACTTCATCTTACTGCTATTTTCTTCGTGTTGATATCATTTACTGTATTATCATGGCTTCTTCATGGAGTACTGGCCAAGAGCACACCAAGCCTTCTTCATCAAATACCGCTGACATTCCAGAAGTTAGCACGATGGCTTCATCATTAACCAGTGAATATTTAGATGGCTTAAAGTTTGCCTTTCGCCATCTCAATCAATACAACCCTGTTCTTCCCACCATCGGACAAACTGCTGACAACCCTCCTGAGGGGAAAATTACATTATACGCTTTACAAATTACCCACGGCAACCTCCGTGTTCCCCTTACTAACTTTCTTCTCCGCCTTCTTAGATATTATGGGGCCAGTCTTAGTCAAATGCTTCCCCATGGCCTTCAAAAAATCATCCTTTTTGAATTGTATTGCAATGCTATTAATATAAAGCCTCGTATTAATGTTTTTATCTCTTTATTTAGAATCCGCACAATTAGCGATTGCTGGCTTACTATTGATAGTAAGAAAAATAATCATTTTGTTGGTCTAAATAGAGTTTCAAACTTGAAGGACTGGAAAAGTCCATTTTTCTTTGTTGATGAAACTGTTATTCCGGAGGAATACTCCGTTGTCCGGGAGTGGGGTGCTATTGATGCTGGCATAGGAAAGGGTGTTAAGATTTCTCCCGCAGAACAGCGGATAGTAAATAGTTTGAAAGGACTCCGTCTTCCGCCCAGATCATACGAAAGGTATGAGGGAATTCTTGTGCTGTGTAAAGTGAGCCAAGAATGGCCGAGCAATTCTGTGCCAGTACTTCGTGGGAAAAAACAGGGTAGGATGTGATATGATCATCCTATTATATATATATATATATATATATTGATTTGTGTCTACTGTTTGTCATGTGTACTTATATTGCTATTCATGTGTAACTTTTGCAGGCAACTCCGTGATGCAGGTTCGCTCTGCTCTTTTATCCGCTGATCTTGATGATGATGTAGAGGTCACTGCTCGTGAAAAAACTGCTGAAGAGCTAGAGGCGGAGAGAGTTGCAGCTGAAACTAAAGCTGCTGCTGATGCCTAAAAGGGAAAAGAAATTGCTGTGAGCAGCTCAGACAGCGAATCCGGGTCTGAACATACAGACACTGAGCGGACAACGGATGATACCACCACCGCCGATCAGCAAACATCGGCATCAGTTGACATCACGGGTGAAACTAACCCTACTCCTCCTCCAACCCAAAAGACAAGAAAGAAGAGCATAGGCTCTAAAAGGGCGAAGAGTACAGAGGAGGGTAATAAGCAGAAACGCAGGAGAAGTATGTTCATTCTGCTCTTTCTTGAAAATGCACATGTTTTTGCTTATAACTGTTATGTTTGTTCATAATGCTAATTTGTTTTTGTTAGTAATTTTAGCAGAGTCGGATGATAGCTAAGGGAAGGCTACGGAGGGCGGTGACAAGAGGCCGGAGGGGAATCTTAAAAGTGAAGGAGAGAAGGGCCTGAAAATGTCTAACCCAGACTTTGCTCCCTTCGATGAATCTGAATTTCATGAAGATAGGCCGGAAGGCAACTCTGCTTATGATTCTCCTCTTCCTAATATCACTAACCCTGCTGTCACCTCCTTCAATGTTCAAGAGCTAACTCTTCCTGCTCATGTGAGGGCTTTGCAGGCCATCATTGCAAACCCTGCCACTAAGGATAAAGAATTTGTAACTCTTCTTCAGGTATGAATGATAAGACCATCTACATGTATATGCTTGTAAGTTATTGATGTGAGTTGCCTGAATTTACTCATAAAATTTTGTTTTGTACAGGGTTGTGTTATCCCTAAGCTGAAACCCCAATTCACTGCTCTCCGTTCTGATCAACTCAGGGAATCAACTATGGCAGCTCATGTACTGCTAACCAACCACCTGGACTCTGTGCTGCAACTGCAGGAGCATCAAGAGTCTATTTTTGCTTTAGCCCGTAAGAACATAACTGAAGGTGCAAATGCTCGCAAAAGAGCTGCTGATGCTGAGCGTGCCTTAAGTGATGCGCAGAAAATAATAAAGGCTAAAGAAGTTGAGCTAAAAAGTGCTCAATATGTTGCTACTGTTCTGCAAGGGGAAAGGGATGCTGAGAAGAAGAGATTGGAAGAGGAACAGGTGAAAGTTGGTGAGCTGGAGAAACAGCTGAATGCAGAGAGAGAAAAGTCTGCTGAGCTTCTCCGGAGGGCGGAGAAAGGCGAGGGCAATTTTGCTGAGCTTAAGAAGGGTGTACCAGGTCTGATAGCTAAGGTGCTTGGATCCAATCTTGTAGGAAATCCCTACAATGATTATGTTGATGCTGCCTGTGCCCATGCTATTTCTGATGTGACCGGCAAGCTGTTCAAATGCCTTGCTCCCAACCAAACCCCTTCTGCTGCTATTGGCAGACTTATGCCCCCTGGTACTCAAGAAAAAGTTGATGAGGCCAAAAACAAATTGATAAATTTGAAGATAAACGTTTTTGATGAAGTATGCAGCAAAGAAGATTCATCTGCTCAAGATGTGCTTAGCGTGCAGTTTGATTGATCTTTGTAAAAATATCAAACAATGTTTTGTAATAATTTTCCATCTGATTTTGACATTATATATATACTGACTTTATTGTGATGACTATGTGTGTTTACATGCTTGTTGCAAATATTTTGATGCTTAACACTTTAAAACCAATCGATTATGCACCTGAGCATAAAATTTCTATACACAATTGTGCAGTGTATAATTGAGTAAATCATTTTGAAAAGTGTATAAGGTAATTCATATGTAGACGCTTTGCAATATCAAGTTTTGCTAAATGAATATGATGTCTGAATTCTGTTACACGCTTTCCGTCATAAAATTAATGAGGAAGAATTATGAAGTGTTTTAGAAGAATGATTACAAATCAATAAACTCTCCGTCTTACGCCTTCCATCATAAAGTATATGAGGAAGAATTGTGAAGTGTTTTAGTAGAATGATTACAAATTGATAAACTCTCCGTCGTACGCCTTCCGTCATAAAGTATATGAGGAAGAATTGCTAATTATTTTGCCTTCATACATAAAATATAGAACTTCGTTCTGTGAAGTAAGTTTTTTATAATGTTTGTCATGACAAGTATCTGAGTTTTGTATCATGCCTCGGTGCGTTCTAGTAAAACTTAAACGTTTTCTAGCCGATCCCTTGTGCGTTTACTGGCCGGCACAAAAGCTTCCGCCATCGAAGGTATTTTAAAAATACACTCCTTCTGTGGGCAGGTTATAAATGTAATGTTTTACATTTGTCACCGGCAGCACTTTGTTTAAGAAAAATATATAATATTTTGTTCGGTACTGTGCAGTACATAAACGATTGATGACGAATTTAGGTGGATCAAGCCTAATTAGTACGCCATGAATGTTTAATGTATGCAATTGCTAATATATGCACTGTAAAATTAGCACAATGGCTCACAGTAAATTGATAAACGCTGCTCTTCATTATAATGCGAAAATATGTTCTTCAAATGCCAAACATGTGTATTTTGGCATGAATACAACGATTGTAAAAGACAATGCCTTCATAAAAATGCTAAAAAACTGCTCTTGATAGTAAACTTCTGTTCTTAATAACATGCTAAGATTTGCTTCTTCATACGCCCAGCGCCCAGCGCTATCCGGCCTACACACTTGCTTATGGAATGAAAAACTCCTGAACTTCATCATCACTAAACAACCGATCATGCTTTCTCCAGTTTACATTGCCTTTTGGTAAGTTCACAAATGTGGATCTCTCCCTAGCCGGTGCCACATACTGTGAATGTATGGCGGCTACTCCGTTAGGAGTTGGGAACCTGATCTCTACATGAGCTGTCGATGTTATTGCTCCGAATTTAGCCAACGCTGCCCTTCCAAAAAGGACATTAAACCGAGAATTTCCATCTATGATTGTGAAATCAATTGTTTCTGTTCTCAACAATGGGAATGTGCCCATAACAACTTCCAAACGAATCTGCCCCATGGAATTTACCGGTGCTCCCGTTAATCCAGAAACTTTCAATCTCGTTTGCTTAGCTCTGTCCTGCACATGCCTTGGAAAAGTCTTCAAGCAATGCCAGTAAATGATGTCAGCTTCACTTCCCGTATCTGTGTAGATACAGTTCACAAACTTATTTGCTATCTCTGCTGAAATGATCAGTGGTTGAACGGACAACGCCCAATTCTGAATTGGCTGAAAGATAATTGGAGCATATCTCCAGCTGTCCAAATTGCTATTTAATGATTCACCTTCTGCATAATAACTGTCGTTGATCCAAACCATCCTAATTACAACTTCTGGAGTTGTCTCATGCTCTGTGACCCAGTCTCCGTACTGCGGTTGGTTCCGATTATCTCTTCTGCCATGCTGCTCTCTTCCGTTCTCTCCACGGCGTCCTCTATTACCATCATTCCTTTGCCACGCAAATTTCCTGCGAGGATCATTCCTCCTGTATTGTTTGCCAGGCAACAAATGATTCAATTCTCCTGCCTTGATTTTCGCTATGATTTCCCTCATCAAAGATTTGCAATTGTCCGTATCATGGCCCCATGCCTCATGGAAATCGCACCACAACTCACTCTTTGGACCCTCCCTTTCTTCCATAGGTGCTGGAGCATTGAAAGTGGTCCGAATTGGTTCAGTGAAGAGGATCTCTTTCGGAGTTTTGGTAAGCGCCATAATCAACGGGTGCCTTTCTATTGGCTTTCTGTTGTGGTGAAAATCATTAGGGTGATTGTTTCCTCTCCATCCTCCATTTGAATTATCATTCCTTCTCTGATTTCTATCAAAATACCGTCCTCCGTTGTGCGGCTTGCTACTACTGCCAGTATCAAACTTGTTCAACCCACGCTCACCAGCTTGAACATGCCTCTGTGCAACCTCCAACGCTTGATGCAATGTTTTTGGCAAGTCATAGCGTAATGCATGAACAAGTGCACTAAACCGTCGCTGGTCCAAACAGAAAATGAAGCCAGACACAAGCTGTGATTCTGGACAATCAGGAATCTTCTGTGCTTCAAGTGTATAACGCTTCATAAAATTGCTCAAAGATTCGTTATGATGCATTGTGATCTTGTGTGCATCAAGATGTGTCAGAGTACAGCTCCGTAGATTTTGGTATTGCATCACAAATTTTGCTCTCAAATCAAGAAAACTGGTAATACTCCTTGGCGGCAAACTAGCAAACCATTCGCATGCCATTTTCTGCAATACCATAGGAAACATATGGCATGCAGTTTCATCCTCCCAATGCTGCAACCTCATAACACCTTCAAACATAGTCAGAAAATCTTTCGGATCCGTTGTGCCATCATAAACTCCAATTGTTGGTATAGCAAGATTTCTGGGCAATGGATAATTAGCAATTCGATCAATGAAACACTGTGTAGATTCTGCCATGGCCGGTGGCTTGGTGGCTTGCTCTCCAGTAATGAGGGCAAAGAAATTGTCCACGGCCACAGCACGGATGGCGGGCTGGGCTAAGCATTGCTTATATTTTGCCAGAGCTGTCTGCTTAAGAATGTCATTCAAAAGCAACACTGCTTGCTTCTCTGACATGAACTCATCTTTGTCAGTTTCATCATCAGAGTCATTATTATCATAGCTCAGGTCATTATCATCCCCAGAATCATCAATAAGACTGCCCAGCTTGTCGAGTTGCCTAGATAACTTGTATTTTGATATAGATTGCCTTTTCATTATTTACTTGTCTCTGCCATCCGCCATCCGCCGAAGAGGTATAAATGATGGACATCACTGTGGTTGCATCAATGGTCGTCGTTCTGGATTAGTAACAAAATTTGAAAGTCTTTCTGCACTTCTGGCTGTCGTTTCTTCGATTACTGGCCTTTTCTCCGAATTAGTTGCCAAATGTTTAAGCCTTTCTGCAGTTTCAGTAACTGTTTCTTCAATCGTACCATCTAGTGGCTGAACGGGTACATCTTCAACAGTTATCATGTCATCAGTTGATGGATTGTTGACTGCTTCAAGTACAAATGGAGCTTCAGTTGTTTTTGTTCCTTTTCCGTTTCGTGTGTTCTTTGCATTAGTGGATGGCGCCATTGTTAACACCTATTTCCTTATAAGGTAAGGCTTAGTGTGCCAACAAGATACTAGAAGTAATCTAGTTTTACGAGGGCGGAGTGTTGCCAATTGATTTTTACCCTCGGGAAATAATCCCTGCAGACCCGGTTCACAAGTGTAGAAACTTGTGGGGTGGCTTAATCAATCTGTCGTCCGTAGAGCGTAGAAATGCTAGCCGGATGACTTCTAGTGAGAGAAAGTAGAGAGAGAAAATAGAAGTGAAATCTCAGCTCTCAAAGTTGTCAGAATATTTGAACTCTGTAAAATGACGACCCAAGGGGTCTATTTATAGTGTCAGATCCACCAAATTGCTCGGGGACACGTGTCAAATGATGATACGTTCTGTTATTCATGATTCGAAATTTATGTTGAAGGTAGCGTTCTCCGGCCAGGGCTTACGCGCTAGGCGGCCTTCAGGCCTTACGCATGACGGAGCAGCCTGTACAGCGAGGAACGTTGGACGGATAACTCTACAGAACTGTTGTTTCCAGCCTTCTTGATTCTACTTTTATGCAACTATTATGCCTTTTATGCGTGTATACGATAGGATACACCATTAGATATGATTAATATAGATTTGTTACCAATTTTCACGTAGCTACAACAAGTAAAAATATCCAATCTTGTTTTACCCATAACTTATTCGTTTTAAATCCGTTTTGAGTGAATCCTATTGCTATAGTTTCATATTGAACTTAAGTTTATGAATCTATACAGAAAAAGTATAAGTTTTGTGACGACCCGGAGATTTTCGACCAAATTTAAACTTAATCTTTATATGATTCCGACACGATAAGCAAAGACTGTAATGTTAAGTCTTAAAATTTGTGGAACTGTTTATATGAATTCATTGTCCTCCGACTATTCCCGACGATTCACGAACAACTGTATTGTAAATAAATATGAATATTGAATTAAATATTCGAACATGTTATATATTACATAATTAATAATAGGTAATGATAATATAATAAATGTAAATACAAGTTTAAATATAATTATAAATATTATTATTATTACTTACATGAATATTAATATTAATATATGTATTTTGATTATTATTAATTCTATATGATAAATAGATATAAAGTTTGATATATTTAAATGGTTATCATTAATACTACTAGTATTATTGTTATCTTTATTAATATCATTAATAAAAATTACTATTAATATCAAAATCAGTATTAGGGGTATTATTATTTTGACATATAGATATGAAGTGTGATAAATATAATTTGTTATAGAACTATTATTATTAATATTATTATTATCAACATTATTATTATTAATAATATTTGTAACATTATGAGTTAATATTTTTATTATTATAAATAATAATATTGTAGATGTTATTATCAATAACATTATTATTATTAATATATTATAAAGTGTTATTATTATTATTTATAACATCAAGAATGTTATTATAAATATATTTACTAATTAATAGGATTAAATATAAAATACAGATAATATAATTATAGATGTATAAAGACAGATTTACCTATACATACATACTGTTTTAATTATATAAATATGTATTATGTAATTAGTATTATATTTATGTACAAATATGAATACATATTATATATACAGATATTTATATAAATAAATACATATAATAAATAGATATATATATATATATATATATATATATATATATATATATATATATATATATATATATATATATATATATATATATATATATATATATATATATATACATGATATACATATATAAATACAGATAATTGCGTATTATGTCTAAAATCACTCTCAAAGATTATTCTTCTGTTTGTAAATCTGTTAGGAGTCAATCTCAAATCCCTTTTCGTACAATCAGATTTGGATTTAACCATCTGTGTTTATTTTTTTTTATTTCCTGATACATAATTCATGTACCTTCTGTCGACATCTTGTTATACGTCCCAATCCAATCTCAATGCAAACAATTTAGGATCAATTATAAGTGTTAAAACCGTTCATTTACTTCAACACACCCAATTATCACTGCAATTTAATTATTAAACAGAAAATAAAACTTAATACCCTGCTCTTCCACTTTTCAGCCAAATTTCGAATTCAAGTGTTATTTTACAATCTATTAATGCAATTCTATTAGAAAGCTTCCATTTAAATATCTGGAAAGTTTCAACTTTCAATTTCTCAAAATGAATTTCTAATTTTTGAAGTTAAACATAATTTTAAAAAGTCAAACTGGTTGTTCTTGGCAAAATTCGAAGTCAATTTGATGTTTTAGATTCAATTGATTATGCAGAAAGTTTCTAACAATGATTTTGAACCTCTTTCATTTTGGAATTGTTATCTGAAACGCATTAAAAATCGAGATTAAACTTTGAGTTCATAACCGTATTTAAAGGTCTGTGCAGTTTTATTTTTAATTCCTTTTTATTTTATTTTAATTAAACTATTCAAATACTCAGCATTCTGTTTCGTTTATATATTCTAAAACAAAAATGATTAATTGTTATGTTTTCAATTTGTTTCCAACCGATTTGATTTTGATGTTGGAGTTATGTCGTGTTCTTCATATTTCTGATACAGCATCTTTTATTTTATTTTCATATTGTTTTAACCAATTTAACCACTCAATAATCGTTTATGTATCAATTTAAAATCCTAAAATTTGTTAAGTAATTAGTTATCGATGAACTTGGATCTCTGATCGATTTTGATTATGGGAAAGAAGAGGGTGCAAACAAGAACGTGTTATATAAACTGGAGTGGGAATTAAAACAGATAAATAGAAATGGCAGACTGGTTTAAGGTGTAGTCGGGTATACGAGAGGTCACGGATTCGAGTCTAGGCAGAGGCGAATTTTTTTACCCTTTCTTCAAAGGTTGTATATCTTTTTTTATTATTATTATTATTATTATTATTATTATTATTATTATTATTATTGTTATTGTTATTATTATTATTAGTGTTACTATTATTATCATCATTAATATTAAAATGATTAATAAAATTATTGTTATTACTAATATTAGAATATGGTTATTAGTATAATTAGTATTATTATTATCAGTATTATTAATATTAAAATTATTATTAATATTATTATCATATTTAGATGTACAAGTATTAGAAACATCAATATCATTAAGTATTAGAATTTTTATTATCATTAGAATTATTAATAGCAAACATTATAATTATTAGTTATTATTGTTATTATTACTAATATAAGTATTAGTTACCGATAATTATTATTATTATCATAACCATAGTTACAATTATAATTATTACTATGTTTATAGTTATTACTAATATTATTATCAATATAAGTAATAAGATTAGTTATATTATCATTATTAATATCAAAAACTACCTTTTAGACAGATAGATATTTTGTACATAAAACATACTTATAATATAATTAAATTAAATTCACATAACTATATATATATATATATATATATATATATATATATATATATATATATATATATATATATATATATATATATATATATATATATATATATATCAACCTATTAATATTATTTATATAAAGACCTACAAATAACAAACTACCGATTTTTAAATATAACATTAAACAAATTGAATATATAAATATGGATATATTAACAAAATTATATAAATACTAATTATGTATAAAATAATCATAACTAACTTAATTATTAATATAGCATATAAATTATTCATATAACAAGTATATTAATATTAATACTATTAATATATAAACTTGTTTAATGGTTAGTATATGAGTTAATATATATATATATATATATATATATATATATATATATATATATATATATATATATATATATATATATATATATATATATATATATATATATATATATATATATTTGATATAGGTTCGTGAATTCGAGGCCAACCCTGCAATTGTTCAATATAGTCATATGTATTTTTACTACAAAATACATTATGTGAGTTTCATTTGCTCCCTTTTTAAATGCTTTTGCAATATATATTTTTGGGACTGAGAATACATGCGATGTTTTTTATAAATGTTTTACGAAATAGACACAAGTAATTGAAACTACATTCTATGGTTGGATTATCGAATCGAATATGCCCCTTTTTAGCTTGGTAGCCTAAGAATTAGGGAAATTGCCCCTAATTGACGCGAATCCTAAAGATAGATCTATGGACCTTGACACGTCCCATTCGGGTTACGAATGCTTTAGTACTTCGATTATCATGTCCGATGAGAGTCCCGGAATGATGGGGATATTCTATATGCATCCTGTTAGTTCGGTTATCAAGCATTCACCATATGAATAATTTTTTTATCTCTATCCACTTTGCGAAATGCCTGATACGAGAATGATGTTTATGAAAATGAAATCTTGTGGTCTATTATACTATCTGAAATGATTATTTATGATAAACTAATGAACTCACCAACCTTTTGGTTGACACTTGAAAGCATGTTTATTCTCAGGTATGGAAGAAATCTTCCGCTGTGCATTTGCTCATATTAGAGATATTACTTGGAGTCATTCATGACATATTTCAAAAGACGTTGCATTCAATTCGTTGAGTTCATTAAGATTATTATTAAGTCAATTATAGTTTGATATATTATGAAATGGTATACATGCCATCAACTTTCGATGTGATGAAAGATTATCTTTTAAAAACGAATGCAATGTTTGTAAAATGTATCATATAGAGGTCAAGTACCTCGCAATGTAATCAACTGTTGTGAATCGTTTATAATCGATGTGGACTTCATCCAGATGGATTAGGACGGGTCATTAGAGTTGGTATCAGAGCGGAGGTCTTAGCGAACCAGGTCTTGCATTAGTGTGTCTAACTGATAGTTGTTTAGATGCATTAGTGGGTCTGGACTTCGACCGTGTCTGCATGTCAAAAGTTTTGCTTATCATTTCGTGTCGAAAATTACCTGCTTATCATTCTTAGAGAATCACTTGCTTATCATCCTTAGTCTAGACACATCTTATTGCATTGATTGCATGATTAGTGTATAGACAAAATTCATATCTTAGCATATCTGCTAATTCATATCTTAGCGTATCTGTTATTGTAAACTTTGCCTGACATTTTCCGTAGATTCCCCCCATAACTTATGGGATTTTAGTTTTATATATGCATATGTAAATTATGCATTGCAGGTTATTAATCTACATCATATAATCTGTTTCTTATTGAAAATTCTTCATCTGATCGTACGAGATGAATCCCTCAACCAGTTCGAATCCCTCAGATTTTGATTGCTATTCCGATAGTTATTCCGACAGCTATTCCGACATGGATGTTCACCTAAGCTCTGGAGGCAACGTCACCAGAATGAATCAAAAAATCAACCATCCCCAATTCATCTGATGGGTTCGTAGTCGACTTAACCGATGGAGACGAGAGGAAGGCGATCCTTTCCATCCACCAACCGAATTTACCTCTTGGCAATGAACTTGAAGCACTTACCGGCGAACTAGTCTGAAACACCATTTTCACCCTCATTTCCCGAATATCTCACCACGATTGTATTCTATCTAAAATTCTGAACCTTATTCATCTGCTCGTTCTGACCGACAATCAACCCGGAATAATGGAAGAAGTCCACAAGCTTCGCACCCGAATTATAGCTTTGGAAAATATGGTGCAAAACGTACCAGCTTCAGCAACATCATCGGCACCAACAGTAACAACACCAGTACCATCAACAATCCATCCTTCAACACCTCATTCTATACCTCGAGTATAATCATCATTCTACGTATCGTTGTACATCTATTATCTTCGTTCTTCTCGACGATTATGTAATCTCTAAAGTTTTAGAGATTATTTATTCTAGTTTCAACCGAAAAAAATAAATGAGATTAATATCATATTAACTCATTAAATCCATGATTACATCTGAAGAAAATATATATGTATATATGTTTTCATAAAGATTGTAATTAAAAATTCTTTTGTATAAACTGTTAATGGTGAAAATATTTTAACGGGTAGGTAATACCCGAGGAATATTTAGATTTCACATTAATAAGTTACGTTGTACGTTCTTCGAATCTAATTCAACAGTCATTTACAATCCTAATTACATCCACAGATATACGTATCTGTTCACCGCAGAATAACCATTTTCATTCAATTTCGTATTTTAATTTTGACCTATCAGAATCCAACAAGTGGCATAGAAGAAAACATTTGACAAAATAAAATTTGTTAGAAACAAACAAATTAACTATGAGAAAAATTTTGTTAAGAATCCACGCTAACTGTTCCTAGCTAACTGATAATTCCGTATCGCAATTTATTTATCGCATTCTATTTATCGCAATTTTAATTCTCGCAATTTTATTTATCGTCATTTAATTTCTGTTATTTACTTTACGCACTTTATTTATCATCATTTAATTTCTGTTATTTATTTTACGCACTTTAAATATCGGGACATGTATACAAGGTTTTGACATGTCATATCGACGTATATATATATATTATTTAGAGTCACCATAGACACTCTATATGCTGTAATGATCGAGTTCGCTATACATGGTTGAGGTTGATTCTTAAATAATATATATACTTTGAGTTGTGATCGAGTCTGAGACATGTACACGGGTCACGATACTTATTAATTAATTCAAATATTATATATTAAACTATATATGAATTATTGGACTGTTAACTGTGGACTATCAACTGAGGACTACCAACATTGGACAATTAAAATGAATTAAAATATTGATTATAACATATGAAACAAAACAATTCTTCAAGTTTGCCACTTGATTTCATCCTAAACTTCATTTATATCTTGACGATTACGATCTGCGTTCAAACCTTTCATGATACTTGAAAACACCTCAATCGAGAGGATGAACCAACCGTACTTCAGCTACGGAAGAAAAGATCGATGCATATAGTTATGTACCTGAAAACACTCGAAACCTGAGTAAACATTTAACACGTATCTGTGCTAGCTCCTTTGGCATTGTTATTACCGAAGGTAACATTGCAATTCTTTTTCAAAGTAGTCAATTTTGTCACAGCTCCAACAAGACAATTTCGACTTTTCAATCAGACTATCCTTATTATAACCTCGATATATACGTTGTCATTTCATCATCGTTACCGAAGAACCGTTTATATTCCATCAGTTTAGCAGTAAATTTATCAACAATTTCATTGATCCTTGACTTCCCAAAAAAATCATTACATTCGTTGAAACCCTATCAAGTACTCATTTACAATTTGTAACAAGAATTGCATAAAAATTACTGGGAATCAGCAATCAGTACTTTGAAAACTTACAGCATATCTACATCAACAGTTATATGTATAACATTTATCTCTTAGAATTATGATCTTTCATTCTATAATTCTGAAAAGCACTCAGTCTACAAATCAATACTCTGAATGTTGAAAAAGCTGAATGAAACAGCAGGAACCGTAGATAGCCATAAACGACCTTAAATCATCGAAAGTTTGATGATAAAGATTAGTATGTTGGAAAAGCTCAGAAAAGTTAGAACTGGAAAACGAATTAAGCAAACCATGAAGGAGACTGTGGACAAATCACAAGGACTAAACCTGTACTTAACGAATTCAGATGATTCTGTATCTGATGAACTCTTCAACGAATATCTTGCTCCTTATTTACTCTAAATCCTTGCGAAAAGATTTTCTTCATCAACCTTCAATCTTACAAGTTCCAAAATATCGTCATAAATATCTTCGATATTTCTGAAGATATTTTCATAACTATCCTTATCTGAAATCAGTTATCTTTTCACGTCATCTGTATTACACCTTAAAGGAAACTGTTTAGTTTCTATATTCTGTAAACTTTAAAGCTTAAAATATGAATGTTATTGAAGTAATGTTGGGAAATGATGCATGAGTTAGTATAATATAATGACACTTGATCAACGTGATTATATTACAGTAAGTCATGCTGAGTTTCTAATGGGACGTGATGATTCACAGATCATAACGTCATCATGTGCCACGTTACACGACTCTTACGTTCTATCTAATCTATCAACATATCAAGAACATATTTTCTTGATAGTTCTATCTTTTCTCTTGAATTATGGTATTTTACCAAATCAAAATCGTACTATTACAATCTCCCTCTTAGAACATTAGTAATGTTCATTCGAAACTCCATACCTACAAATTCTGGACCATTACTTGCGAAAAGAAAACAAAATCATGGAACTTCGAAATAGAAAGAGGGTATAAATTGCAGCAAATAAGAGAGAGCATTAACTGTGAATGACAATGATTATAGAAGACGAAAGCAGGGACTCCGAAATATAAGGGAGAATATAAAGCCGATAACAACACATAAATTACAAACCGTGGATATTAATACGAATAGCAATATAAAGACACGGTATAATTAAGAATAGTATCACCCCAAGGTAATAGTAGAAGTAAACAGATTCTTCTGGTGGAAGATTGAAAAGAAGGATGACAGAAATGATAATTAGAAAAATATCAAGGATTAGAACTGGATTAAGCATTTTCAAAATCTTTTGGATGTATGAACTAAGAAAGAAAGTATAGGAATGGTAAGAATAATGGAACGGAAGAGCTTAATTTATAATGGAAATATCAGACAGAGTAATCGAGGCAGATCACCGTATTTATTTATAGAGATCTTCATTTCCTTTTTCGTCGAAGATTCAAATCTTTCAGATTTCAACGAATATCTTTAAATCCCTTAAATTCCGGAATTCAACAGTGACTACGTCAAAAGTTAAATATCTACCTCAATCTTTTGTGATAGCTTCATTCTTGCTATTCGAATAAATGAATGGTTTTATCCATATTACCCAATAGTGATAAAACTATATTTATCAACATATATTCGTCATGAAAACATTTTTATTGTTAACCATGACCATCTCACTCAAATTTTGGGACGAAATTTCTTTAACAGGTAGGTACTGTGACGACCCAGAGATTTTCGACCAAATTTAAACTTAATCTTTATATGATTCCGACACGATAAGCAAAGACTGTAATGTTAAGTCTTAAAATTTGTGGAACTGTTTATATGAATTCATTGTCCTCCGACTATTCTCGACGATTCACGAACAACTATATTGTTAATAAATATGAATATTGAATTGAATTATCAAAACATGTTATATATTACATAATTAATAATAGGTAATGATAATATAATAAATGTAAATACAAGTTTAAATATAATTATAAATATTATTATTATTACTTACATGAATATTAATATTAATATTAATATTAATATATGTATTATGATTATTATTAATCCAATATGATAAATAGATATAAAGTTTGATATATTTAAATGGTTATCATTAATACTACTAGTATTATTGTTATCTTTATTAATATCATTAATAAAAATTACTATTAATATTAAAATCAGTATTAGGGGTATTATTATTTTGACATATAGATATGAAGTGTGATAAATATAATTTGTTATAGAACTATTATTATTAATATTATTATTATCAACATTATTATTATTAATAATATTAGTAACATTATGAGTTAATATTATTATTATTATAAATAATAATATTGTAGATGTTATTATCAATAACATTATTATTATTAATATATTATAAAGTGTTATTATTATTATTTATAACATCAAGAATATTATTATAAATATATTTGCTAATTAATAGGATTAAATATAAAATACAAATAAGATAATTATAGATGTATAAAGACAGATTTACCTATACGAACATACTGGTTTAATTACATAAATATGTATTATGTAATTAGTATTATATTTATGTACAAATATGAATACATATTATATATACAGATATTTATATATATATATATATATATATATATATATATATATATATATATATATATATATATATATATATATATATATACATGATATACATATATAAATACAGATAATTGCGTATTATGTCTAAAATCACTCTCAAAGATTATTCTTCTGTCTGTAAATCTGTTAGGAGTCAATCTCAAATCCCTTTTCGTACATCAGATTTGGATTTAACCATCGGTGTTTAATTTTTTTTTATTTCCTGATACATAACTCATGTACCTTCTGTCGACATCTTGTTATACATCCCAATCCAATCTCAATGCAAATAAATTTAGGATCCATTATGTGACAACCTGGAAATTTCCAACCAAATTTAAACTTTAATCTTTATATTTAATATGATTATATATGTATATGTGTGTATATATTATAACTAGAAACGTAAACAAAATATTAGATTAAATACTTTATATGATTGTATATGTTTCAAAATATTTATCAATGGAATTAGAAGATAAGATCAAATGATTGAAGTATCAGATATATTGAATTATGATTACAAGTCTCTGTTGAAAGGCCCACGTTGATTTGAGAAATCTTTCAGTTTTAATAATATTCGGAAAATGGTAAAGTGATTTATAAATAAGAACAAGTTGTCAATCATTGAGAACTAGACAAAGGATAGTGGAAGATTGAATCTCATAAAGACTCGATTGATCTATTTAGTTTCAAACGTACAAAAACGTTTTCAGTTTAAAAAGAACTTTATTATTAAAACGTATATAACTTTTATAAATATCTAGAACCACTTTTGACAACTCATTACTTAACTAGTATGATAAAGATAACGATATTTATATTTTATTTTATTAAATATATATAACGATTTAAATTAATATTATATATATTTATACGCGTATTATACGTACATAGTTTTATACTTTTACTATACTTAAACTTTACCTTTACTTTATTTTTACTTTACTTTAACTTTAATAATTCACTTTAATAATTCATACTTTAATAATTCACTTTAATAATTCATACTTTAATAATTCACTTTAATAATTCATACTTTAATAATTCACTTTAAAAATTCAAAAATCTATTATAAATAGAATTCAACAGGTTTCATTATTTCATAGAAACTTGAAAATATTTTTCTCTAAACTCTCTCAATCAATTTACATATATATATTTACTCCGTATTATTTCAAGATATTATTAGTATACATAAAATATTACGACGGAGTGCTGTCCGAGTGATTTCGAAATTGTTTTTCGAGTAGGATAGGATTAAGGAAATTATGGGTTATAGCTATGGAGGTGATTGCGTATGGTTCATGGGTATGCTCGTGAGGTCAATATAGTGTTTATCATTTCCGTTGCATCTACGTACCTTTCCTGCAATATTGAATCTCAATATTGATAAGTGAGTACTCATAATTTAACTTTTACATACTAATAGTGTATCCCTGACTAGTGCTCGAGTATTTAGGATTATGCATGCTTGTACTTTTGATATTGCCCTTAGACAGGTTAGGTTGAATATTGAATTAGTTACACTTGCGGTTGAGATAAGGTATAAGATATGCATGTCCTTCGAAAGCTACCGAAAAATTAAGGACTTTTCCTTTAGATATCGAATGGTTTCGATGAATGGATTAGAAGTTATAATCAATTGAATTTTCGATATTTTTATTAAAAATGATTATTATTATCGTCGTTTATATCGTCGTTCTAGTTTTATCTTATTATTATCATTATTATTATCTTTATCAATAAAAGGGATTTATCATTAAAAATTGTTATTTTTTTATTATTACTATCGTTAAAGTTATAATTAGTATTATTATTATTATTATTATTATCTAATTATTATTATTATTATTATTATTATTATTATTATTATTATTATTATTATTATTAGTATTATTATAATTATTATCATTATCAATATATATATCATTATTTAAAAATGGATATTGTCATTGTTATTATTATTATTACTATATTATCATTAAGATAATTATTAGTATTATCGTTAAAAATGTTATAGTAACTATCATTATTAATATTAGTGTAATTAAAACAAATATTTGTAACACCTAATTATTTTGATTACTATTATTATCATTATTATGAACACGATATAAAAGATGATTAAAAGCTATTAAATGAAACGATTAGGAAATAATGAGTAAGAGTATCATGATGAAATTAAAATATTATAAGATATTGATTTAGATAAAATTATCGTTCTTATTATTTTTATCATTACTATTATTATTAAAAATATCGTTAGTATTAAAACTATCATTTTAACAAAAATTATCATTTTAATAGAAATGTCATTGTTACTATAAAATATCATTATTATTATTATTATTTTAAATAGAATTATTATTTTAAAGATAATATTAAAATTATCGTAAATATTAAAGTTATCATAATTAGAATTATTGTTTTATCATAATGTCATCTTAGTAATTATAAATATTGATATTTTTATAATAATAATTATTATTACAAAATAATACAACTTTTACTTACTATCATTATAGATATTATTTTATCAAATAAATATGTGATACAAACATATTTTACTACCTGTAATAACTTACTTTAATAATACCTATCATATTATCTTTATGATATTAAATGAACCCTATAAATTTTATTACTTAATATATATAAAAGTATATTATATTATATAAATTTAATATAAAATTTTATTTATTAATAAATAAATAATATTATTTACTCTAATTAATCTTTTAAAAATATTTAAAAATATAAAACGACTATATTTAAACTATATAATAATCATGTATAGATTTTTGGAAATTATTTTGAGTCAAATTTACTTTTGTTGACTTTTGCATATTAGTCTCGAGCATTAGGATTGTGGTACACTATGACTTGGCCTAATTTGTTAGACAAATATTGACCAACACATAATTATATATAATTAATTTAGGTTCGTGAATCTGAGGCCAACCTTGCACTTGTTCAATGACGTTATATGTATTTTTACAACGAAATATAGTATGGTGAGTTTCATTTGCCCTTTTTACTCTTTACATTTTTGGGCTGAGAATACATGCAAATGCTTTATTAACTGTTTTACAATATTTATACGCGTGAGTTTCATTTGTCTTTTTACCCTTTATATTTTTGGGACTGAGAATACATGCGCTTTTATAAATGTTTGACGAAATAGACACAAGTAATTGAAACTACATTCTATGGTTGAATTATCGAAATCGAATATGCCCCTTTTTATTAAAGTCTGGTAATCTAAGAATTAGGGAACAGACACCCTAATTGACGCGAATCCTAAAGATAGATCTATTGGGCCTAACAAACCCCATCCAAAGTACCGGATGCTTTAGTACTTCGAAATTTATATCATGTCCGAAGGAGGATCCCGGAATGATAGGGGATATTCTTATATGTATCTAGTTAATGTCGGTTACCAGGTGTTCACCATATGAATAATTATTTTTGTCTCTATGCATGGGACGTATATTTATGAGAACTGGAAATGAAATTCTTGTGGTCTATTAAAATGATGGAAATAAATGATTATGATAAACTAATGAACTCACCAACCCTTTGGTTGACACTTTAAAGCATGTTTATTCTCAGGTGTTAAAGAAATCTTCCGCTGTGCATTTGCTCATTTTAAAGATATTACTTGGAGTCTTTCATAGCATATTTCGAAGAATGTTGCATTCGAGTCATTGAGTTCATCAAAGATTATTATTAAATCAATTTATAGTTGGATAGTGGATATTATGAAATGGTATGCATGCCTGTCAATTTTCGATGTAAAGAAATTTTGTCTTTTAAAAACGAATGCAATGTTTGTAAAATGTATCATATAGAGGTCAAATACCTCGCAATGTAATCAACTATTGTGAATTGTTTATAATGTATATGAACGGGTCATTTCAGTTGGTATCAGAGCGGTGGTCTTAGCGAACCAGGTCTGCATTAATGTGTCTAACTGATAAGTCGATAGGATGCATTAGTGAGTCTGGACTTCGACCGTGTCTGCATGTCAAAAGTTTTGCTTATCATTTTGTGTCAAAAATTAACTACTTATCATCCTCAGGAAATTACATGCTTATCATTTTTAGTCTAAGACACATCTTGCTGCATTGATTGCATGAATAGTGTATAGACAAAAATTCATATCTTAGCATATCTGCTAAATCATATCTTATCGTATCTGTTACTTTAAACTTTGCCTGACATATCCCGCAAAGTCCTCCGTAATCTATGAAATCTTTTGATCTATATATATATATATATTCTATCTAATTAGAATACCATCCGTTAGCCAAAATCATTTCATATCGAAAAAAATCCTTTATCCAATCGTACGAAATGGAATTCGTCATCAGTTCAAGTCACTCAGATTCCGAAATGGAATCCCATTCAAGCTCCGAAAGCAGTGTGACCGGAATAGATCAACCAATCAGTCATCACCTATTCTGTATGAATTGGGGATGGGTTCGTAGCCTCCTCAATCATTGGAGACAAGAAGAAGGTGATCCCTTCCATCCACCACATTGCCCTCTTGACGAAGAACCTGAAGCACTTACCGGCGAACCTGTCCGAAACACCATTTTCTCGCTCATTTCCAGAGTATCTCGTCACGATTATATATTACATCAAATTTTAGATTTTATTTATCCGCTCGTCCGAACCGACAATCACCCCGGTGTAATAGAAGAAGTCAACGAGCTTCGCGCTCGGGTAGTGGCTTTAGAGAATATGGTGCAGAGATTACAAACACCAGCAGCAGCATCAGCAGCATAACCAGTACCACCATCATCAACGCCAACAGTACCATTACCACCTCCAACCACAACCACGTCGTAAACCTCAACTTCACAATCTGTCCCACGAGCATCAACGTCATACGCACCATAGATACCAAGGAGTACCAACAACAATAACTGACGAAGTATTAATTCATAACTTCATTGGAGAAATATTCAGCGGCGATTATGTAATCTCTAAAGTCTTAGAGATTATCTAATATAGCCCTAACCATAAATCAGTTAAGCGAACCAAAATGATAGAAGGAAGAGTAGAAACCCTGACAAAAATGGTGTGTGATTAACAAGCTAAACTTGCTTTACCAACAGCATCAACAGTACCGTCAGCGTTACCAGCATCGTCAGTACAGTCAACATCCGAATCAACAACACCGATAACATCACAAACTCCGTCAGTTCAAGAATCACTGTGGACATCATTACGAATCAATAACGTGTATATTGTATCAACGAGTTATGAAGAATTAACTCATTCCCTCTGAAGAAATTATATGTATATTATATATATATATATATATATATATATATATATATATATATATATATATATATATATATATATATATTGAAATAAATCTTTCCGTGCTAAGCTATTGTGTGTGAATTTTAACTACTCGGTTAATTCATATTACAAATATGCAATAATGTACGTCCTTCGGCCGCAACTTAACCAGTGTTAACTACAATCTCTGTCGCAATTCAACAAATTCCAATTCATAATAAATCAAGTATATATTTGATTTTACACTTTCATCATCGATGTACCCGAAACTTTTCAGATAACATCATTCGTACTTTGCGAAATTCACAAGAATTCCACGAACCGAACATCATACATCAACAAATAACGAAGTATTGATTCATAATTTCAATGTCATTAAAGAAATACTGCGTAAAAGTTATGTACTTTTTAAAGCCTTTAGGGATTATTCAATTCTAGTTTCAACCGTAAATCAAATGAGTTTAATTTAACATTAACTCATTAAATCTATGTTACATCTGAAGAAAATATACATATATATATTTTCATAAAGACTGTAATAAAATTCTTTTGTACAAAATATTAATTGTGAAATTTTTTTTTTAACGGTTAGGTAATACCCGAGAGATATATAAATTCACAATTAATATGTTACATTCTTCGAATCTGATTCAGCAAATCATCCATTATACTCCCTATTTTCACAACAATATACATTCTTTTATAGAAATCAAAACAACCATACTCATTCAAAATTTAACTACATATTCTGATTTTGAAATCTCAAAATTCAACTTGAGATATGACCAAAATCATCACTCTTAGATCCTTACATCTTTCACAAGCTATATTTTGACTTCAAAACTGTGTTAGAACATCAAATGTATGTTAACGATTACAATCTGTGTTCAAACCCTTCGAAAATTTCTAAAGACACTTCGAATGATGAGCAATCGAGATGATGATCCAACCACATGTTACCCACAGTTATGTACCCGAAAAACTCTTGAAACCAAAGTAAAAGTTTAAACAACGTATCCGCGTCAGATTCTTTGGCATTTATTAGCAAAAATAACTTTGCCACTCCTATTCAAAGTAGCCAGTTTTGTCACAGCTCCATCAAGTCAACTTCAACTTTTCAGTCAGACTAACCTTATTATAACCTTGAGATATACACCTTCGTTACCAGGGAACCTTTTACATTCCACCACATTATTAGCAGATGTACCAACAACTTCATTACCCTTTGACTTTAGCCTCTCCAAAAAGTCATTATAATTATTCATTGAAACCCCATCATTTACTCATTCGCATCTTGTAATGAGAATTGCCATACGAATCATTGGGAATTAGCAATCAGTATTTTGAAATCTCGCAGGATGTCTACGCCAACAGTTATATGTGTATATATAACTTCTATCTTCTGGACTTAATTTTAATGTGAAGTTTCTGAAAAACACTCCGAACTACTAATTGGTTCTCCGAAAATGGAAAAAAAAATGTTGATGAAGCAGCAAAAACTATAAACGACTTTAAACGGTAAAAGCTGGATGATAATGATGAAGTGTGTTAGCAAAGCGCAGAAAAAGAGAAGTTTTGGAACTGGAAAATGGATTGAGCAAAGTAGGAAGGAGGCTGTGGACAAATTACAAAGACTGAACCTGACTTCAAAGGATCCAAATGATTCAGTACCTGCTGAAGTCATTAACGAATACCTTGCTCCTGACTCTAAACCCCTGCGGACAATATTCTTCATCATCCTCTGATATTAGAAATTCTAAAATATCATCATATCTTTCATTATAAATATCCTCCATATTTCTGAAGATATTTTCTTAATTTTTCTTATTTGAAATCATTTACCTCTTCGCGCTATTTGTATTACATCATAAAAGAAACTATTTTAGTTTCAAAATTCTGAAACATTCAAGTTTAAAATAGGAATATTTTGAAGTAATGTTGGGAACTGAAGCATGAATTAGTATAATATAATGACACTTGATCAATGTGATTATATTACAGTAAGTCATGCTGAGTTTCTAAATGGAACGTGATGATTCACAGATCATAACATAATCATGTGCCATGTTATACGACTCTTGTATTCTATTTAACCTCTAATATATCAAGAAAATATTTCTTGATGATTCGGCCTTTTCCAAGGAATTCTAGTAATTTGACAAGTCAAGATCGTGCCATCACAATTTCCTTCCTAGAACATTAACAATGATCATTCTGAAATTCATATCTGTGAATTCTGGATCATTACAAGCGGTGCTTAATCGCAAGAAGAAGAAACGAAAGGACAAAACTCCGAAATAGAAATTGGGGTATAAATTGCAGCAAATAAAAGAGAGCATTAACTGTGAATGTTAATGATTATAGAAGACAGAAGCAGATACTTTGAAATATAATGGAACATATAAATCCCAACGACAAACCAGAAATTATAAACCATATATATCGATGCATATAGCAATATAAAGACACGGGAGAACTAGAAACACTATAAACCCAAGAGTATAGTAGAAGTAAATAGATTCTTCCAGCAGTAGATGAAAAAGAAGAATGACCGATATGAAAGTTAGAAGTATATCGAGAATCAGAACTGGATGGAGCATATTGATGAATACTTTAAAATATGAGTTGAGGGGGAAAGAATAGAAGGTGATGAAACATGACTAGGAACTTAGAAATCAACAGATTTAACTCACACAATGGCGGAATAAGTGAATCAAACCCTCTAGTGAATAGGTTAAGTTTTTTTTGATTAATTTAGTCAAACCACAACTAAATCAAGTGTGATTAGATCAACACCTAGAGCTATTATTCACCACCTGGGTGATTTGGACTGAGAGAGAATCGGAGGAGCTCACTAGATCTGAGTGTGTGTAACAAATGAGAGGCTTAACCTAAAATGAAGAACATAAGACTTTATATACCCCTGCTGTTGACTCACCTATATGATTCATTCATCACACGTACGAGTTGGCTTCATCAGTCGTACGGGTGATCACTCACTCGTGTCTTCTCATTTAGGTTGTAATTGTGACTTAGCTCAGCATCAACCGTGCGTATGAGCCTGTCAGCTGTACTAGTGAGGCTTCACTCATACGTCTGACTAAGTCTAACATAGTTAAACATCTAAATCTTGTTCCTGCAGTTCCTGTAACCACATACAAACACGGATAGGATAATAACGAGCAATCATGGTGGCCTGTAAACTGTTGTACCTGCAATGGACGCGGGTAGATGTCTAGGAACTTGCATAAAATGCATCAACAGAAGGTGTGAGTTGTAAGGAAATGAAGGAGGTGAATTTATAAGAAAATCTCCGACAGAACAATTAAAATGGACGATCGCATTTAAAGCGGATCCTAATTCCCTTGATTACTGGAGAGTCAAATCTTATTAAGAAGATTTTCTTCAAATCCCTTGAAATTTGGGAATCAATCATATCTACGTCAAATGATAAGATGAATCTACACTTACTCATTTCACTCTTCTATGTTAGCTTCATTCGTACTCTTCATATAAATGGATTGTTTATCCAAATTATTCGATGATGATAAAACTCTAATTTTCAGCCCGTATGCATCATGAAAACATACTTATTATCATCCACGACCTTTCCACTCAAATTTTGGGACGGAATTTCTTTAACGGGTAGGTACTGTGATAACCCGGAAATTTCTAACCAAATTTAAACTTTAATCTTTATATGTTTTCGACACGATAAGCAATATTTGTTAAATTAAATTGCAAGAATTTTAAACTATGTTCATACATTCATTCAACCTCGACCATGTTCTAACGATTCACGAACCATTAAACGAATATGATTATATATGTATATGTGTATATATATTATAACTTGAAACGTAAACAAAATATTAGATTAAATACTTTATATGATTGTATCTGTTTCAAAATATTTATCAATGGAATTAGAAGATAAGATCAAATGATTGAAGTATCAGATATATTGAATTATGATTACAAGTCTCTGTTGAAAGGCCCACGTTGATTTGAGAAATCTTTCTGTTTTAATAATATTCGGAAAATGGTAAAGTGATTTATAAATAAGAACAAGTTGTCAATCATTGAGAACTAGACAAAGGATAGTGGAAGATTGAATCTCATAAAGACTCGATTGATCTATTTAGTTTCAAACGTACAAAAATGTTTTCAGTTTAAAAAGAACTTTATTATTAAAACGTATATAACTTTTATAAATATCTAGAACCACATTTTACAACTCATTACTTAACTAGTATGATAAAGATAACGATATTTTATTTTATTTTATTAAATATATATAACGATTTAAATTAATATTATATATATTTATACGCGTATTATACGTACATAGTTTTATACTTTTACTATACTTAAACTTTACCTTTACTTTATTTTTACTTTACTTTAACTTTAATAATTCACTTTAATAATTCATACTTTAATAATTCACTTTAATAATTCATACTTTAATAATTCACTTTAATAATTCATACTTTAATAATTCACTTTAATAATTCAAAAATCTATTATAAATAGAATTCAACAGGTTTCATTATTTCATAGAAACTTGAAAATATTTTTCTCTAAACTCTCTCAATCAATTTACATATATATATTTACTCCGTATTATTTCAAGATATTATTAGTATACATAAAATATTACGACGGAGTGCTGTCCGAGTGATTTCGAAATTGTTTTTCGAGTAGGATAGGATTAAGGAAATTATGGGTTATAGCTATAGAGGTGATTGCGTATGGTTCATGGGTATGCTCGTGAGGTCAATATAGTGTTTATCATTTCTGTTGCGTCTACGTACCTTTCCTGCAATATTGAATCTCAATATTGATACGTGAGTACTCATAATTTAACTTTTACATACTAATAGTATATCCCTGACTAGTGCTCGAGTATTTAGGATTATGCATGCTTGTACTTTTGATATTTCCCTTAGACAGGTTAGGTTGAATATTGAATTAGTTACACTTGCGGTTGAGATAAGGTATAAGATATGCATGTCCTTGGAAAGCTAGCGAAAAATTAAGGACTTTTCCTTTAGATATCGAATGGTTTCGATGAACGGATTAGAAGTTATAATCAATTGAATTTTCGATATTTTTATTAAAAATAATTATTATTATTGTCGTTTTTATCGTCATTCTAGTTTTATCTTATTATTATCATTATTATTATCTTTATCAATGAAAGGGATTTATCATTAAAAATTGTTATTTTTTTTATTATTACTATCGTTATTATCGTTAAAGTTATAATTATTATTATTATTATTATTATTATTATTATTATTAGTATTATTATTATTATTATTATCATTATTAATATATATATCATTATTTAAAAAAGAATATTGTCATTGTTATTATTATTATTACTATATTATCATTAAGATAATTATTAGTATTATCGTTAAAAATGTTATAGTAACTATCATTATTAATATTAGTGTAATTAAAACAAATATTTGTAACACCTAATTATTTTTATTACTATTATTATCATTATTATGAACACGATATAAAAGATGATTAAAAGCTATTAAACGAAACGATTAGGAAATAATGAGTAAGAGTATCATGATGAAATTAAAATATTATAAGATATTGATTTAGATAAAATTATCGTTCTTATTATTTTTATCATTACTATTATTATTAAAAATATCGTTAGTATTAAAACTATCATTTTAACAAAAATTATCATTTTAATAGAAATGTCATTGTTACTATAAAATATCATTATTATTATTATTTTAAATAGAATTATTATTTTAAAGATAATATTAAAAATTATCGTAAATATTAAAGTTATCATAATTAGAATTATTGTTTTATCATAATGTCAACTTAGTAATTATAAATATTGATATTTTTATAATAATAATTATTATTACAAAATAATACAACTTTTACTTACTATCATTATAGATATTATTTTATCAAATAAATATGTGATACAAACATATTTTACTACGTGTAATAACTTACTTTAATAATACCTATCATATTATATTTATGATATTAAATGAACCCTATAAATTTTATTACTTAATATATATAAAAGTATATTATATTATATAAATTTAATATAAAATTTTATTTATTAATAAATAAATTATATTATTTACTCTAATAAATCTTTTAAAAATATTTAAAAATATAAAACGACGATATTTAAACTATATATTAATCATGTATAGATTTTTGGAAATTATTTTGAGTCAAATTTACTTTTGTTGACTTTTGCATATTAGTCTCGAGCATTAGGATTGTGGTACACTATGACTTGGCCTAATTTGTTAGACAAATATTAACCAACACATAATTATATATAATTAATTTAGGTTCGTGAATCCGAGGCCAACCTTGCACTTGTTCAATGATGTTATATGTATTTTTACTACGAAATACAGTATGGTGAGTTTCATTTGCCCTTTTTACTCTTTACATTTTTGGGCTGAGAATACATGCAAATGCTTTATTAACTGTTTTACAATATTTATACGCGTGAGTTTCATTTGTCTTTTTACCCTTTATATTTTTGGGACTGAGAATACATGGCCTTTATAAATGTTTGACGAAATAGACACAAGTAATTGAAACTACATTCTATGGTTGAATTATCGAAATCGAATATGCCCCTTTTTATTAAAGTCTGGTAATCTAAGAATTAGGGAACAGACACCCTAATTGACGCGAATCCTAAAGATAGATCTATTGGGCCTAACAAACCCCATCCAAAGTACCGGATGCTTTAGTACTTCGAAATTTATATCATGTCCGAAGGAGGATCCCGGAATGATAGAGGATATTCTTATATGTATCTAGTTAATGTCGGTTACCAGGTGTTCACCATATGAATGATTATTTTTGTCTCTATGCATGGGACGTATATTTATGAGAACTGGAAATGAAATTCTTGTGGTCTATTAAAATGATGGAAATAAATGATTATGATAAACTAATGAACTCACCAACCTTTTGGTTGACACTTTAAAGCATGTTTATTCTCAGGTGTTAAAGAAATCTTCCGCTGTGCATTTGCTCATTTTAAAGATATTACTTGGAGTCTTTCATAGCATATTTCGAAGAACGTTGTATTCGAGTCATTGAGTTCATCAAAGATTATTATTAAATCAATTTATAGTTGGATAGTGGATATTATGAAATGGTATGCATGCCTGTCAATTTTCGATGTAAAGAAATTTTGTCTTTTAAAAACGAATGCAATGTTTGTAAAATGTATCATATAGAGGTCAAATACCTCGCAATGTAATCAACTATTGTGAATCGTTTAGAATGTATATGAACGGGTCATTTCACATTATAAGTGTTAAAACCGGTCATTTACTTCAACACACCCAATTATCACTGCAATTTAATTATTAAACAGAAAATAAAACTTAATACCCTGCTCTTCCACTTTTCAGCCAAATTTCGAATTCAAGTGTTATTTTACAATCTATTAATGCAATTCTATTAGAAAGCTTCTATTTAAACTATCTAGAAAGTTTCAACTTTCAATTTCTCAAAACGAATTCGAATTTTTGAAGTCAAACATAATCTCAAAAAGTCAAACGGGTTGTTCTTGGCAAAATTCGAAGTCAATTTGATATTTTAGATTCAATTGATTATGCAGAAAGTTTCTAACAATGATTTTGAACCTCTTTCATTTTGGAATCGTGATCTGAAATGCATTAAAAATCGAGATTAAACTTTGAGTTCATAACCGTATTTAAAGGTCTGTGCAGTTTTATTTTTAATTCATTTTTTTTATTTTAATTAAACTAATCAAATAATTAACATTCTGTTTCATTTATATATTCTAAAACAAAAATGATTAACTGTTATGTTTTCAATTTGTTTCCAACCAATTTTATTTTGATGTTGGAGTTATGTCGTGTTCTTCATATTTTTGATACAGCATCTTTTATTTTATTTTCATATTGTTTTAACCAATTTAACCACTCAATAATCGTTTCTGCATCAATTTAAAATCATAAAATTTTTTAAGTAATTAGTTATCGATGAACTTGGATCTCTGATCGATTTTGATTCTGGGAAAGAAGAGGGTGCAAACAAGAACGTGTTATATAAACTGGAGTGGGAATTAAAACAGATAAATAGAAATGGCAGACTGGTTTAAGGTGTAGTCGGGTATACGGGAGGTCACGGGTCCGAGTCTAGGCAGAGGCAAATTTTTTTGCCCTTTCTTCAAAGGTTGTATATCTTATTATTATTATTATTATTATTATTATTATTATTATTATTATTATTATTATTGTTATTATTATTATTAGTGTTACTATTAGTATCATCATTAATATTAAAATGATTAATAAAATTATTGTTATTACTAATATTTGAATATGGTTATTAGTATAATTAGCATTATTATTATCAGTATTATTAGTATTAAAATTATTATTAATATTATTATCATATTTAGATGTACAAGTATTAGAAACATCAATATCATTAAGTATTAGAATTTTTATTATCATTAGAATTATTACTAGCAAACATTATAATTATTAGTTATTATTGTTATTATTACTAATATAAGTATTAGTTACCAATAATTATTATTATTATCATAACCATAGTTACAATTATAATTATTACTATGTTTATAGTTATTACTAATATTATTATCAATATAAGTAATATGATTAGTTATATTATCATTATTAATATCAAAAACTAACTTTTAGACAGATAGATATTTTGTACATAAAACATACTTATACTATAATTAAATTAAATTCACATAACTATATATATATATATATATATATATATATATATATATATATATATATATATATATATATATATATATATATATATATATATATATATATATATCAACCTATTAATATTATTTATATAAAAACCTACAAATAACAAACTATTAATTTTTAAATATAACATTAAACAAATTGAATATATAAATATGGATATATTAACATAATTATATAAATATAATTATGTATAAAATGATCATAACTAACTTAATTATTAATATTGCATATATATTATTCATATAACAAGTATATTAATATTAATACTATTAATATATAAACTTGTTTAATGGTTAGTATATGAGTTAATATATATATACTTGATATAGGTTCGTGAATCCGAGGCCAACCCTGCAATTGTTCAATATAGTCATATGTATTTTTACTACAAAATACATTAGGTGAGTTTCATTTGCTCCCTTTTTAAATGCTTTTGCAATATATATTTTTGGGACTGAGAATACATGCGCTGTTTTTTATAAATGTTTTAGGAAATAGACACAAGTAATCGAATCTACATTCTATGGTTGGATTATCGAATCGAATATGCCCCTTTTTAGCTTGGTAGCCTAAGAATTAGGGAAATGGCCCCTAATTGACGCGAATTCTAAGGATAGATCTATGGACCTTGACACGTCCCATTCGAGTTACGAATGCTTTAGTACTTCGATTATCATGTCCGATGAGAGTCTCGGAATGATGGGGATATTCTATATGCATCCTGTTAGTTCGGTTATCAAGCGTTCACCATATGAATGATTTTTTTATCTCTATGCACTTTGTTAAATGCCTGATACGAGAATGATGTTTATGAAAATGAAATCTTCTGGTCTATTATACTATCTAAAATGATTATTTATGATAAACTAATGAACTCACCAACCTTTTGGTTGACACTTGAAAGCATGTTTATTCTCAGGTATGAAAGAAATCTTCCGCTGTGCATTTGCTCATATTAGAGATATTACTTGGAGTCATTCATGACATATTTCAAAAGACGTTGCATTCGATTCGTTGAGTTCATTAAGATTATTATTAAGTCAATTATAGTTTGATATATTATGAAATGGTATGCATGCCGTCAACTTTCGATGTGATGAAAGATTGTCTTTTAAAAACGAATGCAATGTTTGTAAAATGTATCATATAGAGGTCAAGTACCTCGCAATGTAATCAACTATAGTGAATCGTTTATAATCGATGTGGACTTCGTCCAGATGGATTAGGACAGGTCATTAGAAGTTTATAGTCGGAAATACAGGTTACAAGTCGTTTTTGTAAAGGTAGTCATTTCAGTCGAAAGTGTTGGGATTTAACAAGTTCCATTATTTATAAAACATTTTAAGAATCAATTAAAAGCGGAAGCATGTAATTACCATTTTAGAACATGTTAATCTTTAACCAATTAAAGTTAAATCCCAATTAGGATCAAGTTATGAAATATGCTTACAAACTACAAGTAAGAAAGGAGTTTATACCTTCTCCAAGCTAGGTAATGAGTGATGAAGATGATGATGATGAATGGAGCTTCAAATGGATGAAACCTCAAGTTGTTATACCCCAAACTTATCACCAACACCTTGTACTTTTGTTAAGATTTGTTAACACTTGAATTTGTCTTGCAAAAAAAAAATTGAGAACCCTCTTCTCCTTGCTTAAACTCACGGCCAGCAGCAACACTCTTTTGAGATTGCAGAATTTTTTGTGTGTTATTTGATGTGTATTGCATGTGTGTCTTGGTCTTGCAAAAAATACTTGGTTAATATGCACTTACAATGGAAGTAACAAGGTAAAAGGCAAGTCAAAAGAGCATGCCTACCCCATACTCCCATGCCACTTCCAATTCTTTTATAAACTTGTTTTATAAGACTAGATTTTATAAAACAAGTTTTTATAAAACTAGTTTTTATAAAACTAGATTTTATAAAATACATTTTTATAAACTTGCACATTATATATTTTACAAAACCAACTTTACAAAATGTAACATAACTTAATTAATTATTTAACTATAAATAATTAAATCCATATTATAAGTTATGTTTACATTATTTTATAAAACTAATTTTATAAAATGTAACTTAGCATTATTAATTATTTAACCTATAAATAATTAAATTCTTGTTATATAAATTATACCATAATTTATATACACATCAAGTAATATTATTTAAGAAAACCATTTTTCTTAAATCTCAAGTGTTGCGTAATTTAATCAACGATCCAATCGGTAAGATCAAAATACGATTAAGGTGTCGGTAAGCTTGTTATTGGGTATGACCCGACTTGGAACAAAACATATTAGCCACATTAATTTAATATGTCTCTCGGGCATACGAAATACCTTCAGAAAGAACGACATCTATATGACCATTTTGGAAAACATACTTCCACTTTTAGTTTAATCATGATTTTTGGATATAGTTTCATGTTCATAAGAAAAATCATTTTCCCAGAAGAATAAATTTTAAATCAAAGTTTATCATAGTTTTTAATTAACTAACCCAAAACAGCTGCGGTGTTACTACGACGGCGTATATCCAGTTTTACGGTGTTTTTCGTGTTTTCAGGTTTTAAATCATTAAGTTAGCATATCATATAGATATAGAACATGTGTCTAGTTGATTTTAAAATTCAAGTTAGAAGGATTAACTTTTTTTTTGCGAACAAGTTTAGAATTAACTAAACTATGTTCTAGTGATTTCAAGTTTAAACCTTCGAATAAGGTAGTTTTATATATATGTATTGTATGATGTTATGAACATCATTACTACCTCAGGTTTTGTGGATAAACCTACTGGAAATGAGAAAAATAGATCTAGCTTCAAAGGATCCTTGGATGGCTTGAAAGTTCTTGAAGCAGAATCATGACACGAAAACAAGTTCAAGTAAGATTTCCACCCGAAATAAGATTGTTATAGTTATAGAAATTGAATCAAAGTTTGAATATGAGTATTACCTTGTATTAGAAAGATATCTTACTGTAAATAAGAAAGATTTCTTGAGGTTGGATGATCACTTTACAAGATTGGAAGTAAGCTAGCAAACTTGAAAGTATTCTTGATTTAATGAAACTAGAACTTATAGAATTTATGAAGAACACTTAGAACTTGAAGATAGAACTTGAGAGAGATCAATTTGATGAAGAAAATTGAAGAATGAAAGTGTTTGTAGGTGTTTTTGGTCGTTGGTATATGGATTAGATATAAAGGATGTGTAATTTTGTTTACATGTAAATAAGTCATGATTACTAATATTTTTGTAATTTTATGAGATATTTCATGCTAGTTGCCAAAAGATGGTTCTCACATGTGTTAGGTGACTCACATGGGCCGCTAAGAGCTGATCATTGGAGTGTATATACCAATAGTACATACATCTAAAAGCTGTATATTGTACGAGTACGAATACGGGTGCATACGAGTAGAATTATTGATGAAACTGAACGAGGATGTAATTGTAAGCATTTTTGTTAAGTAGAAGTATTTTGATAAGTGTCTTGAAGTCTTTCAAAAGTGTATGAATACATATTAAAACACTACATGTATATACATTTTAACTGAGTCGTTAAGTCATCGTTAGTCGTTACATGTAAGTGTTGTTTTGAAGCCTTTAGGTTAACGATCCTCTTAAGTGTTGTTAACCCATTGTTTATTATATCAAATGAGATGTTAAATTTAGCAAAACATTTCTTCAAATTTGAGACGTGGAAAGTGTTATGTATAGCCGCGAGTTGTTGTGGTAATTCAAGTCGGTAAGCTACTGGTCCGACGCGATCAATAACCTTGAATGGTCCAATATATCTTGGGTTTAATTTCCCTCGTTTACCAAATCGAACAACGCCTTTCCAAGGTGCAACTTTAAGCATGACCATCTCTCCAATTTTAAATTCTATATCTTTTCTTTTAATGTCAGCGTAGCTCTTTTGTCTACTTTGGGCGGTTTTCAACCGTTGTTGAATTTGGATGATTTTCTCGATAGTTTCTTGTATTATCTCCGAACCCGTAATCTATCTATCCCCCACTTCACTCCAACAAATCGGAGACTTGCACTTTCTACCATAAAGTGCTTCAAATGGTGCCATCTCAATGCTTGAATGGTAGATGTTGTTGTAGAAAAATTCTGCTAACGGTAGACGTCGATCCCAACTCTTTCCTAAATCAATAACACATGCTCGTAGCATGTCTTCAAGCGTTTGTATCATCCTTTCACTCTGTCCATCAGTTTGTGGATGATAGGCAGTACTCATGTCTAGACGAGTTCCTAATGCTTGCTGCAATGTCTGCCAGAATCTTGAAATAAATCTGCCATCCCTATCAGAGATAATAGAGATTGGTATTCCATGTCTGGAGATGACTTCCTTCAAATACAGTCATGCTAACTTCTCCATCTTGTCATCTTCTCTTATTGGTAGGAAGTGTGCTGATTTGGTGAGACGATCAACTATTACCCAAATAGTATCAAAACCACTTGCAGTCCTTGGAAATTTAGTGATGAAATCCATGGTAATGTTTTCCCATTTCCATTCCGGGATTTCGGGTTATTGAAGTAGACCTGATGGTTTCTGATGCTCAGCTTTGACCTTAGAACACGTCAAACATTCTCCTACATATTTAGCAACATCGGCTTTCATACCTGGCCACCAAAAATGTTTCTTAATATCCTTGTACATCTTTTCCATTCCAGGATGTATTGAGTATCTGGTTTTATGAGCTTCTCTAAGTACCATTTCTCTCATATCTCCAAATTTTGGTACCCAAATTCTTTCGGCCCTATACCGGGTTCCGTTTTTCCGAATATTAAGATGCTTCTCCGATCCTTTGGGTATTTCATCCCTTAAGTTTCCCTGTTTTAAAACTCCTTGTTGCGCCTCCTTTATTTGAGTAGTAAGGTTAGTGTGAATCATTATATTCATAGCTTTTACTCGAATAGGTTCTCTGTCCTTTCTGCTCAAGGCATCGGCTACCACATTTGCCTTCCCTGGGTGGTAACGAATCTCAAAGTCGTAATCATTCAACAATTCAATCCATCTGCGCTACCTCATGTTTAGTTGTTTCTGATTAAATATGTGTTGAAGACTTTTTTGGTCGGTATATATAATACTTTTGACCCCATATAAGAAGTGCCTCCAAGTCTTTAATGCAAAAATAACCGCGCCGAATTCCAAATCATGCATCATATAATTCTGCTCGTGAATCTTTAATTGTCTAGACGGATAAGCAATTACCTTCGTTCGCTGCATTAATACACAACCGAGACCTTGCTTTGAGGCGTCACAATATATCACAAAATCATAATTCCCTACAGGTAATGACAATATAGGTGCCGTAGCTAACTTTTTCTTCAACAATTGAAACGCTTTCTCTTGTTCATCCTTCCATTCAAATTTCTTCCCTTTATGCGTTAATGCTGAAAGGACCCGTTCATATACATTATAAACGATTCACAATAGTTGATTACATTGCGAGGTATTTGACCTCTATATGATACATTTTACAAACATTACATTCGTTTTTAAATGACAAACTTTTTTTACATCAAAAATTGACAGGAATGCATACCATTTCATAATATCCACTATCCAACTATAAATTAATTTAATAATAATCTTTGATGAACTCAATGACTCGAATGCAACGTTCTTCGAAATATGCTATGAAAGACTCCAAGTAATATCTTTAAAATGAGCAAATGCACAGCGGAAGATTTCTTTAACACCTGAGAATAAACATGCTTTAAAGTGTCAACTAAAAGGTTGGTGAGTTCATTAGTTTATCATAATCATTTATTTCCATCATTTTAATAGATCACAAGATTTCCATTTCTCATAAATATACGTCCCATGCATAGAGACAAAAATAATCATTCATATGGATTGAACAACTGGTAACCGACATTCACAATATGCATATAAGAATATCCCCATCATTCCGGGATCCTCCTTCGGACATGATATAAATTTCGAAGTACTAAAGCATCCGGTACTTTGGATGGGGCTTGTTGGGCCCGATAGATCTATCTTTAGGATTCGCGTCAATTAGGGTGTCTGTTCCCTAATTCTTAGATTACCAGACTTGATAAAAAGGGGCATATTCGATTTCGATAATTTAAAAATATATTGTAGTTTCGATTACTTGTGTCTATTTCATAAAACATTTATAAAAATTGCGCATGTATTCTCAGCCCAAAAATATAAAGGGTAAAAAGGCAAATGAAACTCACCATACTATATTTCGTAGTAAAAATACATATAACGTCATTGAACAAGTGCAAGGTTGGCCTCAGATTCACGAACCTAAATTAATTATATATATTTATGTGTTGGTCAATATTTGTCTAACAAATTAGGTCAAGTCATAGTGTACTACAATCCTAATGCTCGAGACTAATATGCAAAAGTCAACAAAAGTAAATTTGACTCAAAATAATTTCCAAAAATCTATACATGATTAATATATAGTTTAAATATCGTCGTTTTATATTTTTAAAAGATTTATTAGAGTAAATAATATAATTTATTTATTAATAAATAAAATTTTGTATTAAATTTATATAATAAAATATACTTTTATATATATTAAGTAATAAAATTTATAGGGTTCATTTAATATCATAAAGATAATATGATAGATATTATTAAAGTAAGTTATTACACGTAGTAAAATATGTTTGTATCACATATTTAGTTGATAAAATAATATCTATAATGATAGTAAGTAAAAGTGGTATTATTTTGTAATAATAATAATTATTATAAAAATATCTATATTTATAATTACTAAGATAACATTATGATAAAACGATAATTCTAATTATGATAACTTTAATATTTACGATAATTTTTAATATTAACTTTAAAATAATAATTCTATTTAAAATAATAATAATAATGATATTTTATAGTAACAATGACATTTCTGTTAAAATGATAATTTTTGTTAAAATTGTGATGACCCGGGAATTTCCGACCAAATTTAAACTTAATCTTTATATGTTACCGACACGATAAACAAAGTCTGTATGTTGAGTCTCGAAAACTTTGGAACAGTTTACATGAATGCATTTGACCTTTGACGATTCCCGACGATTCATGAACAATTGTTGTAAATAAATATGTATGTGAATATATATATATATATATATATATATATATATATATATATATATATATATATATATATATATATATATATATATATATATATAATTGTATGTATTATAAATAAAGATAATAAAAATACAATTTAATCATTTGAATTAAATTGAATATTCAAAGTAATACATAAAATAATTAAGTTGCTATTAAAATAAACATATACATATATATTGAAATATATAATAAATATTCAATATATACTATCATAGAATATATTATCAATATGACATAAATAATAATACATAAATATATTCAAGTTAATTATTAGCTTATTATTATTACCTTTATTATTATTAATATTAACGCTAATATCTGTATTATTAGTATTATTATTTCTGATATAAAATATATACATATGAAATTAGTATACATATAACTTGTTATGTCTACATTATTACTTGTAGTAGTATTATATAGTATTATCATCATTTTGATAATTCCCATTATAAATATCATTATTAATTATTACTAATATTGGTATGATTATTATTAATATTATAAAATAATACAATATATTATCATTATCATTAATAACATAAATATTAAAATTAGTATTATTATTAGTATTACGAATAATGTTATTATTACCATTTTTTTTGTTTATCTATTACTATTATTATAATTGTCATCAATATAATTATTATTATTAGTATTATTAATGTTTTTTTTATTATTAATAATATATTTAATATTACTATATCTATATCTACATCTATTAATTATTAATAATAATTATAATTATATATGATATAAAAATCAAAAGGTTCGTACGAGTTGTTACATGTAGCAATCGAGCTGTTTCAAATTTTGGATTCTGTCTCCAATATGATTAAAATAACAATGACTGATTCAACAACAAACCAAATTGGATTATAATTCAATATCGATATTATTTTTTTATATTTATTCCTCTCTGTTCCTGATTGAACCCAAATGTCGAGCTGCTGCTTTAAAACGATTCGATTATTCATTTTATTAGACTGCAACCATTCCAATATTCATCATCATTATCAGTTATCATATACAACAACTCTGTTTGATGAATTAAACAGATATACCATTAAAAATGCTCGACACCTCTGTTAGTATAACTTTTTGCTCATAATTTGATTTCGAATTAAACTGTAAAATCTAATAATGGAGAAGTGTTGGAAATAATCTATGTAGACTGTCTGTAAAGTTACAGATCCCAATTCTTCTTATCAAGAACAAATTTTGGAGTCAAAGTTTTGAGAAAAAAAGTCAACAGGATTGTTCTTTGTAAAAATTCGAGTTTGTTTTCATAATTCTGTTGAAATTATTGATTGAGAAAGTTTTTATAGGTCATTTGAATCTTATTTTAGGTTGTAACAATTTCGTAAAACGCGTTGTATTTCAAAATCGATTTTTTTTCTTGAATAGCAGCGAACGGCAGACAGCAGCAATATTGCTGTTCTTTTTTTTTATTTGTTTTTATTATTCAAGGTCACACTTTATGATATTGTTAATGTTCACAAGCCGTAATTGAAGCCATAAAATATGATATTTTGGTTTTGAAACTCATCTGACTGATTTTTTTTAATGGAGAAGATGAAGAACAGGAAAGAGAAAACTATTACGGTTAAATATAATGGCATACGGGTTAAATCAGTAAAAGGAGAGGTGGTGGAGTGGTCATGGGTGTTTATGGGTGAGCGAGAGGTCTCGGGTTCGATCCTGACTGGTGTCATTTCTTTTTTTTTAGTCCGAATTTCTTTGAGGTATAACTCCCAATTATTATTATTATTATTATTATTATTATTATTATTATTATTATTATTATTATTATTATTATTATTATTATTATTATTATTATTATTATTATTATGATTGTTCTATTATTAAAGATTGTTATTAATTAGGTTAATATAGATAATAAAGAAAATATTATTAACACTTTTGTTATTACTAATTTATATCACTAGGTACTATTAGTATTATTATTATTATTATTATTAATAGTGGTATAAGTATTATAGTTATCAATACCATTATTATTACTAACATACGTATCATTATGATTATAGTTGCAAATAAAATTTTTAGTATTATTAATACTATTATTAATATTAATGTTATCATCATTTTCGTAAATATTAGTATTAGTATCTTTTTACAAATAATAGAATTGTTAATATTAACATAAGTATTATTAATATTATCACGAGTATTATTATCATGAAATTACAAAAATCAAAATCATAAATATCATTAACGGTAAAAAAAATTAATATTTTACAAGTATTATTATTAATATCATTAATAGAGTTATAATTAACCTAAGTATATTATTAATGCTATTATCATTATTTTTACTAATATCAACTTAATATAATTTGAAATACCATTTTATAAACAAATGAAATACATAAATATATATATTTAAAACATATAACAAAACACAATATTTTATTATATAAAAGGAATACATGAAATATAAATATATTATTAATATAAAAATAATATCATTAATAAGTTATATATATATAAACTTATTCGACTGCGATTGTGTGTATTAATATATATATACAAATGATATAGGTTCGTGAATCTGAGGTCAATCCTGCATTGTTCAATATAGTCATATGTATTTTACTATAAAATACATTAGGTGAGTTTCATTTGTCTTTTTACCCTTTATATTTTTAGGCTGAGAATACATGCGCAACTTTTATAACTGTTTTACGAAATAGACACGAGTAAATGAAACTACATTCTATGGTTGAATTATTAAACCGAATATGCCCCTTTTTATTAAGTCTGGTAATCTAAGAATTAGGGAACAGACACCCTAATTGACGCGAACTCTAAAGATAGATCTATCGAGCCCAACAAACCCCATTCAAAGTACCGGATGCTTTAGTACTTCAAAATTTATAACATGTCCGAAGGAGGATCCCGGAATGATGGGGATATTCTTATATGCATATTGTGAATGTCGGTTACCAGGTGTTCAATCCATATGAATGATATTTTTGTCCCTATGCATGTGACGTATGTTTATGAGAAATGGAGATATGAAATCTTGTGGTCTATTAAAATTATGAAATGATTGTTTATGTTAAACTAATGAACTCACCAACCTTTTGGTTGACACTTGAAAGCATGTTTATTCTCAGGTATGAAAGAAACATTCCGCTGTGCATTTGCTCATTTTAAAGACACTATTTGGAGTCGATCATCGCAATGGAACCAGATGTTGGTGACTTTGTCCAGATGGATTAGGATGGGTCCTTTCAGTTGGTATCAGAATGGTGGTCTTAGTGAACCAGGTCTTGCATTAGTGTGTCTAACTGATAGTCGTTAGGATGCATTAGTAAGTCCGGACTTCGGCCGTGTCTGTATGTCAAAAGTTTTGCTTATCATTTTTGTCAGAAATCATTTGTTTATCATCCTTAGGAAATTACCTGCTTATCATTCTTAGTCTAGACACATCTTACTACAAAGATTGCATGAATAGTGTATAGACAAAATTCGTATCTTAGCGTATCTGCTAATTCATATCTTAGCATATCTATTACTGTAGACTTTGCCTGACAACTTCTGTAGATTCCTCTGTAACTTATGGGATTTTAGTATTATATATGCATATGTAAATTATGTATTGCAGGGTACTAATCTACATCCTATAATCTAATTCTTATCAAAAGTCCTTCATCTGATCATACGAGATGAATCCCTCAACCAGTTCGAATTCCTCGGATTCCGACAGCTATTCCGATATGGAGTTTCACCTATCAGCGTCAACATAATGAATCAACCATTCAGTCATCCCCAATTCATCTGATGGGTTCATGGTTGACTTAATCAATGGAGACGTGAAAAAGGCGATCCCTTCCACCAACCGAATTTACCTCTTGGCGGTGAACCTGAAACACTCACCGGCAAACCCATTCGAAACATTATCTTCACTCTCATTTCCTGGATACCACGCAACGACTATATGATATCCAAACTTCTAAATCTTATTCATTCGCTCGTTCTGATCGACAATCATCCTGGAATAATAGAAGAAGTCAACGAACTTCGCGCTTGAGTAATCAATTTGGAAAACATGGTGCAAAATGTACCAGCTTCAACAACATCACCGGCACCAACAGTATCACCAACATCATCATCAACCTCAGCACCAACAACACTTGTAGCACCGACAGCAACTGTACCACCAGCAACAACATAAAGCACAACAACACACGCCTCAACATCTCATTCTGTACCTCGAGTATAATCATCATTCTACGAATCGTTTTACATCATTTATCTTCGTTCGACATGGCGATTATGTAATCTCTAATGTTTTAGAGATTATATATTCTTGTTCTAACGGTAAATGAAATGAGTTTAATATCATATTGACTCATTAAATCTATGATTACATCGGAAGAAAATATATATGTATATATATTTTCATAAAAATTGTAATTAAAAATTCTTTTGTACAAACTGTTAATGATGAAAATATTTTAACGGGTAGGTAATACTCGAGGAATATTTAGATTTCACATTAATCAGTTACACTGTACATTCTTAGAATTTGATTCAACGATCATTTACTATCCTATTTACAACCACCGATATATGTATCCGTTCACCAAAGAATAACTATTTTCATTCAAATTCAATTTCATATTTGGATTTTGACCTATCAGAATCCAACAAGTGGCATAATGAAGAAATAATGGACACAATAAAAATTGATTAGAAACAGACTAATTAACAATATGAAATTTTGTTAAGAAACCACGCTAACAAGATCCTAGCTAACTGTTCCTAGCTAACTGTTAATTCCGTATTACATTTTATTTTATCGCAACTTATTTATCTCAATTTAATTATCGCAATTTATTTATCGCAGTTTATTTATCGCAATTTATATTCTCGCAATTTTATTTATCGTCATTTAATTTCTGTTATTTATTTTACGCACTTTAAATATCGGGACACGTATACAAGGTTTTGACATATCATATCGACCCATCTATATATATTATTTGGAATAACCATAGACACTCTATATGCAGTAATGCGGGAGTTAGCTATACATGGTTGAGGTTGATTCTACAATAATATATATAGTTTGAGTTGTGATCGAGTCTGAGACGTATACGGGTCACGATACGTATTAATTAATTAGAATATTATATATTAATCTATATATGAATTATCGGACTGTTAAAATTGGACAATCAAAATGAATTAAAATATTGATTAAAACATATGAAACTAAACATTCCTTCAAGTTTGCCACTTGATTTCATCTTAAACCTCATTTGTATCTTGACGATTACAATCTACGTTCAAACCTTTCATGATTCTTGAAAACACCTCAATCGATAGGATGAATCAACCGCACTTCATCTACGGAAGGAAAGATTTATGCATATAGTTATGCACCTGAGAAACTCTCGACAACTGAGTAAAAGTTTAACACGTAGCCGCGTCAGATCCTTTGGCATTTATTAGCAAAAATAACTTTGCGATCCCTTTTCAAAGTAGCCAATTTTGTCACAGCTCCAACAAGTCCGCTTCGACTTTTCATTCGAAGTAACCTTACTATAATCCTGATATATACAATTACCCTTTTGATACCGGAGAATTTTTTTATATTCCACCATATTACCAGCAGACGTACCAGCAACCTCGTTGTTTTTTGGCTTAAATCTCTCTGACAAATCATTATATTTATTCATTGAAACCCTATCATATACTCATCCGTATCTTGTAACGAGAACTGCCATAACAATTACCGGGAATTAGCAATCAGTACTTTGAAAACTCACAGTATATCTACATCAACAGTTATATGTATGACATTTATCTCTTAGAATTGTGATCTCTCATTCTGAATTTCTGAAAAGCACTCAGTCACAAATCAACACTCTAAATGTTGAAAAAGTTGAATGAAGCAGCAGAAACCATAGACAACCATAAACGACCTTAACAGTCAAAAGTTTGATGATAAAGAAGGATACGTTGGAAAAGCTCAGAAAAGTTGGAACAGAAAAACGGATTGAGCTAACCACGAAGGAGATCAAGGACAAATACAAGGACCATACCCTATATTCAAAGAATCCAGGTAATTCTGGATCCGTTGAAATCTTTAGAGAATATCTTGCTCCGAATTCATGTTAAAAATCTTGCAGAAAATTTTCTTCACCATCCTTCGATATTAGAAATTCCAGGATATCATAGTATTTTTTGTTATAAATATCCTCCATATTTCTAAAGATATTTTCATAATTATGCTTATCTGAAATCATTAATCTCTTCATACTATCAGTGTTACATAATATAGAAACTGTTAGTTTCTATAATCTGTAAACTTTCGAGCTTAAGATATGAATGCTATTGAAGTAATGTTGGGAACTGATGCATGAGTTAGTATAATATAATTACACTTGATCAACGTGATTATATTACAGTAAGTCATGCTGAGTTTCTAAATGGAACATGATGATTCACAGATTATAACGTCATCATGTGTCATGTTACATAACTCTATCATTCTGATTAACTTCTGAACATATCAAGAAAATATATTATTGATAGTTTTATTCTCAGTGATTCTGGTAATTTGATAAATCAAATCATGCTATTACGTTCTTTCTTGTTTAGAACATTAAGCTCATTCGAAACTCCACACCTATGAATTCTGGACCGTTACTTGCAAAAAGAAAACAAAAGCATGAAGCTCCGAAATAGAAAGGGGGTATAAATCACAGCAAATCAGAGAGAGCATTAACTGTGAATGACAATGATTATAGAAGACGGAAATAAGTACTCCAAAATATAAGAGAAAATATAAAGCCCAATGACAACACGGAGGTTTCAAACCGTGGATATTAATACGAATAGCAATATAAAGACACGGTAGAATTAAGAATAGTATTTCCCCAAGGTAAAAGTAGAAATAAGCAGATTCTTCTGGGGGAAGTTGAAAAAGGAGAATGATTGTTACGATAGTAAGGGTGAGGACAAGGATTAGAACTGGATTAAGCATTCTCACAAATCTTTTGGAAGTATGAACTAAGAAAGAAAGTATAGGAATGGTGAGAATAATGGAACGAAAGAGCTTAGTTTATAATGGAAACATCCGACAGAACAATTGAGACAGATGATCGCATTTAATTAAAGAGATCTTAATTTCCAAAAATCCCAAAGAATCAGATCTTATAGATTTCCTAGATTTTCTTAAATCCCTTGAATTCCGGAATTCAACCCTCTACGTCCATATCTTCTAAATTCAACCATGACTAGTCAAAAGTTATGATGAAACTTATCTTTCTCATTTCACTATTTTATGATAACTTCATTCGTACGCTCTGCACAATCGAATCGTTTTATCTATATTAATCAATAATGATAAAACGATATTTATCAACTCATATTCGTCATGAAAACATTTTTAATGTTAGCCATGACCACCTCACTCAAATTTCGGGATGAAATTTCTTTAACTGGTAGGTACTATGATGACCCGGGAATTTCCGACCAAATTTAAACTTAATCTTTATATGTTACCGACACGATAAGCAAAGTCTGTATGTTGAGTCTCGAAAACTTTGGAACAGTTTACATGAATGCATTTGACCTTTGACGATTCCCGACGATTCACGAACAATTGTTGTAAATAAATATGCATGTGAATATATATATATATATATATATATAAATAATTGTATGTATTATAAATTAAGATAATAAAAATACAATTTAATCATTTGAATTAAATTGAATATTTAAAGTAATACATAAAATAATTAAGTTGCTATTAAAATAAACATATACATATATATTGAAATATATAATAAATATTTAATATATACTATCATAGAATATATTATCAATATGACATAAATAATTATACATAAATATATTCAAGTTAATTATTAGCTTATTATTATTACCTTTATTATTATTAATATTAACGCTAATATCTGTATTATTAGTATTATTATTTCTGATATAAAATATATACATATGAAATTAGTATACATATAACTTGTTATGTCTACATTATTACTTATAGTAGTATTATATAGTATTATCGTCATTTTGATAATTCCCATTATAAATATCATTATTTATTATTACTAATATTGGTATGATTATTATTAATATTATAAAATAATACAATATATTATCATTATCATTAATAACATAAATATTAAAAATAGTATTATTATTAGTATTACGAATAATGTTATTATTACCATTTTTTTGTTTATCTATTACTATTATTATAATTGTCATCAATATAATTATTATTATTATTAGTATTATTAATATTTTTTTTATTATTAATAATATATTTAATATTTCTATAACTATATCTATTAATTATTAATAATAATTATAATTATATATGATATAAAAATCAAAAGGTTCGTACGAGTTGTTACATGTAGCAATCGAGCTGTTTCAAATTTTGGATTCTGTCTCCAATATGATTAAAATAACAATGACTGATTCAACAACAAACCAAATTGGATTATAATTCAATATCGATATTATTTTTTTATATTTATTCCTCTCTGTTCCTGATTGAACCCAAATGTCGAGCTGCTGCTTTAAAACGATTCGATTATTCATTTTATTAGACTGCAACCATTCCAATATTCATCATCATTATCAGTTATCATATACAATCAACTCTGTTTGATGAATTAAACAGATATACCATTAAAAATGCTCGACACCTCTGTTAGTATAACTTTTTGCTCATAATTCGATTTCGAATTAAATTGTAAAATCTAATAATGGAGAAGTGATGGAAATAATCTATGTAGACTATCTGCAAAGTTACAGATCCCAATTCTTCTTATCAAGAACAAATTTTGGAGTCAAAGTTTTGAGAAAAAAAGTCAACAGGATTGTTCTTTGTAAAAATTCGAGTTTGTTTTCATAATTCTGTTGAAATTATTGATTGAGAGAGTTTTGATAGGTCATTTGAATCTTATTTTAGGTTGTAACAATTTTGTAAAACGCGTTGTATTTCAAAATCGATTTTTTTTTCTTGAATAGCAGCGAACGGCAGACAGCAGCAATATTGCTGTTCCTTTTTTTATTATTTGTTTTTATTATTCAAGGTCACACTTTATGATATTTTTAATGTTCACAAGCCGTAATTGAAACCATAAAATATGATATTTTGGTTTTGAAACTCATATGACTGATTTTTTTAATGGAGAAGATGAAGAACAGGAAAGAGAAAACTATTACGGTTAAATATAATGCTATACGGGTTAAATCATTAAAAGGAGAGGTGGTGGAGTGGTCATGGGTGTTTATGGGTGAGCGAGAGGTCTCGGGTTCGATCCTGACTGGTGTCATTTCTTTTTTTTAGTCCGAATTTCTTTGAGGTATAACTCCCAATTATTATTATTATTATTATTATTATTATTATTATTATTATTATTATTATTATTATTATTATTATTATTATTATTATTATTATTATTATTATTATTATTATTATTATTATTTTTATTATTATTATTATTATTATTGTTATTGTCATTATGATTGTTCTATTATTAAAGATTATTATTAATTAGGTTAATATAGATAAAAAAGAAAATATTATTAACACTTTTGTTATTACTAATTAATATCACTAGGTACTATTAGTATTATTATTATTATTATTATTATTATTACTATTATTATTAATAGTGGTACAAGTATTATAGTTATCAATACCATTATTATTACTAACATACGTATCATTATGATTATAGTTGCAAATAAAATTTTTAGTATCATTAATACTATTATTAATATTAATGTTATCATCATTTTCGTAAATATTAGTATTAGTATCTTTTTACAAATAATAGAATTGTTAATATTAACATAACTATTATTAATATTATCACGAGTATTATTATCATGAAATTACAAAAATCAAAATCATAAATATCATTAACGGTAAAAAATTAATATTTTACAAGTATTATTATTAATATCATTAATAGAGTTATAATTAACCTAAGTATATTATTAATGCTATTATCATTATTTTTACTAATATCAACTTAATATAATTTGAAATACCATTTTTATAAACAAATGAAATACATAAATATATATATATTTAAAACATATAACAAAACACAATATTTTATTATATAAAAGGAATACATGAAATATAAATATATTATTAATATAAAAATAATATCATTAATAAGTTATATATATATAAACTTATTCGACTGCGATTGTGTGTATTAATATATATATATACAAATGATATAGGTTCGTGAATCCGAGGCCAATCCTGCATTGTTCAATATAGTCATATGTATTTTACTAAAAAATATATTAGGTGAGTTTCATTTGTCTTTTTACCCTTTATTTTTTTGGGCTGAGAATACATGTGCAACTTTTATAACTGTTTTACGAAATGGACACGAGTAAATGAAACTACATTCTATGGTTGAATTATTAAACTGAATATGCCCCTTTTTATTAAGTCTGGTAATCTAAGAATTAGGGAACAGACACCCTAATTGACGCGAACTCTAAATATAGATCTATCGGGCCCAACAAGCCCCATCCAAAGTACCAGATGCTTTAGTACTTCGAAATTTATATCATGTCCGAAGGAGGATCCCGGAATGATGGGGATATTCTTATATGCATATTGTGAATGTCGGTTACCAGGTGTTCAATCCATATGAATGATATTTTTATCTCTATGCATGGGACGTACGTTTATGAGAAATGGAGATAAGAAATCTTGTGGTCTATTAAAATTATGAAATAATTATTTATGTTAAACTAATGAACTCACCAACCTTTTGGTTGACACTTGAAAGCATGTTTATTCTCAGGTATGAAAGAAACATTCCGCTGTGCATTTGCTCATTTTAAAGACACTATTTGGAGTCGATCATCGCAATGGAACCAGATGTTGGTGACTTCGTCCAGATGGATTAGGACGGGTCCTTTCAAAAATGATAGTTTTAATAGTAACGATACTTTTAATAATAATATTAATGATAAAAATAATAAGAACGATAATTTTATCTAAATCAATATCTTATAATATTTTAATTTCATCATGATACTCTTACTCATTATTTCCTAATCGTTTCGTTTAATAGCTTTTAATTGAAATGTCCCGTTCTTATTGATTAAAAACGTTCCATATTAATTGATTTCGTTGCGAGGTTTTGACCTCTATATGAGACGTTTTTCAAAGACTGCATTCATTTTTAAAACAAACCATAACCTTTATTTTATAAATAAAGGTTTAAAAAGCTTTACGTAGATTATCAAATAATGATAATCTAAAATATCCTGTTTACACACGACCATTACATAATGGTTTACAATACAAATATGTTACATCGAAATCAGTTTCTTGAATGCAGTTTTTATATAATATCATACAAACATGGACTCCAAATCTTGTCCGTATTTTAGTATGCAACAGCGGAAGCTCTTAGTATTCACCTGAGAATAAACATGCTTTAAACGTCAACAAAAATGTTGGTGAGTTATAGGTTTAACCTATATGTATCAAATCGTAACAATAGACCACAAGATTTCATATTTCAATACACATCCCATACATAGAGATAAAAATCATTCATATGCTGAACACCTGGTAACCGACATTAACAAGATGCATGTATATAAGAATATCCCCATCATTCCGGGACACCCTTCGGATATGATATAAATTTCGAAGTACTAAAGCATCCGGTACTTTGGATGGGGTTTGTTAGGCCCAATAGATCTATCTTTAGGATTCGCGTCAATTAGGGTGTCTGTTCCCTAATTCTTAGATTACCAGACTTAATAAAAAGGGGCATATTCGATTTCGATAATTCAACCATAGAATGTAGTTTCACGTACTTGTGTCTATTTTGTAAATCATTTATAAAACCTGCATGTATTCTCATCCCAAAAATATTAGATTTTAAAAGTGGGACTATAACTCACTTTCACAGATTTTTACTTCGTCGGGAAGTAAGACTTGGCCACTGGGTGATTCACGAACCTATAACAATATATACATATATATCAAAGTATGTTTAAAATATATTTACAACACTTTTAATATATTTTGATGTTTTAAGTTTATTAAGTCAGCTGTCCTCGTTAGTAACCTACAACTAGTTGTCCACAGTTAGATGTACAGAAATAAATCGATAAATATTATCTTGAATCAATCCACGACCCAGTGTATACGTATCTCAGTATTGATCACAACTCAAACTATATATATTTTGGAATCAACCTCAACCCTGTATAGCTAACTCCAACATTCACATATAGAGTGTCTATGGTTGTTCCGAAATATATATAGATGTGTCGACATGATAGGTCGAAACATTGTATACGTGTCTATGGTATCTCAAGATTACATAATATACAATACAAGTTGATTAAGTTATGGTTGGAATAGATTTGTTACCAATTTTCACGTAGCTGAAATGAGAAAAATTATCCAATCTTGTTTTACCCATAACTTCTTCATTTTAAATCCGTTTTGAGTGAATCAAATTGCTATGGTTTCATATTGAACTCTATTTTATGAATCTAAACAGAAAAAGTATAGGTTTATAGTCGGAAAAATAAGTTACAAGTCGTTTTTGTAAAGGTAGTCATTTCAGTCGAAAGAACGACGTCTAGATGACCATTTTAGAAAACATACTTCCACTTTGAGTTTAACCATAATTTTTGGATATAGTTTCATGTTCATAATAAAAATCATTTTCTCAGAATAAAAACTTTTAAATCAAAGTTTATCATAGTTTTTAATTAACTAACCCAAAACAGCCCGCGGTGTTACTACGACGGCGTAAATCCGGTTTTACGGTGTTTTTCGTGTTTCCAGGTTTTAAATCATTAAGTTAACATATCATATAGATATAGAACATGTGTGTAGTTAATTTTAAAAGTCAAGTTAGAAGGATTAACTTTTGTTTGCGAACAAGTTTAGAATTAACTAAACTATGTTCTAGTGATTACGAGTTTAAACCTTCGAATAAGATAGTTTTATATATATGAATCGAATGATGTTATGAACATCATTACTACCTCAAGTTTAGTAGGTAAACCTACTGGAAGGAAGAAATGATCTAGCTTCAAAGGATCTTGGATGGCTTGAAAGTTCTTGAATAAGAAAGATAACCTACTGTATATAACAAAGGTTTCTTGATCTTAGATGATTACTTGGAATGGATTAGAAAGCTTGGAAGTAAATTAGTAAACTTGAAGGGATTTTTGAAGTGTTCTTGAAGTGTTCTTCCTATGATGATTATAGCTTGATTCTTGAAGTGATTTTTGATGAAGATGATGATTAACTACTGGAAAAATACGTTCATAATAGTGTGTGTGTGTTGAGAGAGAATTAGAAAGAGAATTGGAAGTGAAATGGAGTGAATGATGAGTGGTAATTGGTGAGTGGTGAGTGGGGTTAAAAGGAGTTCTAGTTAGTTGACTAGCTCATGGTAGAAGTTAAAATTGATTAGTCATACATGACATAATCAAGAGTGGAATCCCATGCTAGTTCCTATTGGTATATACTCATAGTAAGTACGTTTTGAAGCTGTGTATAATACGGGTAAGAATACGACTAGAATTCTTGATGAAAGAAAAGAATGGAAAAGTAACTGTAACCATTTTCGTTAAGTATGAGTGTTTTGTTATATGTCTTGAAGTCTTCCAAAAGTATTTTAATACATCTAAATACACTACATGTATAAACATTTTAACTGAGTCGTTAAGTCATCGTTAGTCGTTACATGTAAGTGTTGTTTTGAAACCTTTAAGTTAACGATCTCAATTAATGTTGTTAACCCATTGTTTATTATATCTAATGAGATGTTAAATTATTATATTTTCATGATATTATGATATATTAATATATCTTAATATGATATATATACATTTAAATGTCGTTACAACGATAATCGTTACATATATGTCTCGTTTCGAAATCCTTAAGTTAGTAGTCTTGTTTATATGTATATAACTCATTGTTAATATACTTATGGAGATACTTACTTATCATAATCTCATGTTAACCATATGTATACCCATATATATATCGTCATGTCGTTTTTACAAGTTTTAACGTTCGTGAATCGCCGGTCAACTTGGGTGGTCAATTGTCTATATGAAACATATTTCAATTAATCAAGTCTTAACAAATTTGATTGCTTAACATGTTGGAAACATTTAATCATGTAAATATCAATCTCAATTAATATATATAAACATGAAAAAGTTCGGGTCACTACATTAATCGTCTTTTATATCGTGTTCATAATAATGATAATAATAGTAATCAAAATAATTAGGTATTACAAATATTTGTTTTAATTATACTAATATTAATAATGATAGTTACTATAACATTATTAACGATAATACTAATAATTATCTTAATGATAATATAGTAATAATAATAATAACAATAACAATAACCATTTTTAAATAATGATATATATATTAATAATGATAATAATAATAATAATACTAATAATAATAATAATAATTGGATAATAATAATAATACTAATTATAACTTTAACGATAATAACGATAGTAATAATAAAAAAAATAACAATTTTTAAATGATAAATCCCTTTTATTGATAAAGATAATAATAATAATAATAATAAGATAAAACTAGAACGACGATAAAAACGACGATAATAATAATCATTTTTAAAAAAATATCGAAAATTCAATTGATTATAACTTCTAATCCGTTCATCGAAACCATTCGATATCTAAAGGAAATTTCTTAATTTTTCGCTAGCTTTCCAAGGACATGCATATCTTATACCTTATCTCAACCGCAAGTGTAACTAATTCAAGATTCAACCTAACCTGTCTAAGGGCAATATCAAAAGTACAAGCATGCATAATCCTAAATACTCGAGCACTAGTCAGGGATACACTATTAGTATGTAAAAGTTAAATTATGAGTACTCACGTATCAATATTGAGATTCAATATTGCAGGAAAGGTATGTAGACACAACGGAAATGATAAACACTATATTGACCTCACGAGCATACCCATGAACCATACACAATCACCTCCATAGCTATAACCCATAATTTCCTTAATCCTTTCCTACTCGAAAAACAATTTCGAAATCACTCGGACAGCACTCCGTCGTAATATTTTATGCATACTAATAATATTTTGAAATAATACGGAGTAAATATATATATGTAAATCGATTGAGAGAGTTTAGAGAAAAATATTTTCAAGTTTCTATGAAATAATGAAACCTATTGAATTCTATTTATAATAGATTCTTGAATTATTAAAGTAAATTATTAAAGTATGAATTATTAAAGTGAATTATTAAAGTATGAATTATTAAAGTGAATTATTAAAGTATGAATTATTAAAGTGAATTATTAAATTATGAATTATTAAAGTGAATTATTAAAGTATGAATTATTAAAGTTAAAGTAAAGTAAAAATAAAGTAAAGGTAAAGTTTAAGTATAGTAAAAGTATAAAACTATGTACGTATAATACGCGTATAAATATATATAATATTAATTTAAATCGTTATATATATTTAATAAAATAAAATATAAATATCGTTATCTTTATCATACTAGTTAAGTAATGAGTTGTCAAAAGTGGTTCTAGATATTTATAAAAGTTATATACGTTTTAATAATAAAGTTCTTTTTAAACTGAAAACGTTTTTGTACGTTTGAAACTAAATAGATCAATCGAGTCTTTATGAGATTCAATCTTCCACTATCCTTTGTCTAGTTCTCAATTATTGACAATTTATTCTTATTTATAAATCACTTTACCATTTTCCAAATATTGTTAAAATGGAAAGATTTCTCAAATCAATGTGGGCCTTTCAACAGAGACTTGTAATCATAATTCAATATATCTGATAATTCAATCATTTGATCTTATCTTCTAATTCCATTGATAAACATTTTAAAACAGATACAATCATATAAAGTATTTAATCTAATATTTTGTTTACGTTTCAAGTTATAATATATATACACATATTATACATATATAATCATATTCGTTTAATGGTTCGTGAATCGTTGGAACTTGGTCGAGGTTGAATGAATGTATGAACATAGTTTAAAATTCTTGAAACTTAACTTAACAAATATTACTTATCGTGTCGGAAACATATAAAGATTAAAGTTTAAATTTGGTTGGAAATTTCTGGGTTGTCACAGTTGAAATGTCCCGTTCTTATTGATTAAAAACGTTCCATATTAATTGATTTCGTTGCGAGGTTTTGACCTCTATATGAGACGTTTTTCAAAGACTGCATTCATTTTAAAACAAACCATAACCTTTATTTCATCAATAAAGGTTTAAAAAGCTTTACGTAGATTATCAAATAATGATAATCTAAAATATCCTGTTTACACACGACCATTACATAATGGTTTACAATACAAATATGTTACAACAAAATAAGTTTCTTGAATGCAGTTTTTGCACAATATCATACAAGCATGGACTCCAAATCTCGTCCTTATTTAAGTATGCGACAGCGGAATCTCTTAATAATCACCTGAGAATAAACATGCTTAAAACGTCAACAAAAATGTTGGTGAGTTATAGGTTTAACCTATATATATCAAATCATAATAATAGACCACAAGATTTCATATTTCAATACACATCCCATACATAGAGATAAAAATCATTCATATGGTGAACACCTGGTAACCGACATTAACAAGATGCATATATAAGAATATCCCCATCATTCCGGGACACCCTTCGGATATGATATAAATTTCGAAGTACTAAAGCATCCGGTACTTTGGATGGGGTTTGTTAGGCCCAATAGATCTATCTTTAGGATTCGCGTCAATTAGGGTGTCTGTTCCCTAATTCTTAGATTACCAGACTTAATAAAAAGGGGCATATTCGATTTCGATAATTCAACCATAGAATGTAGTTTCACGTACTTGTGTCTATTTTGTAAATCATTTATAAAACCTGCATGTATTCTCATCCCAAAAATATTAGATTTTAAAAGTGGGACTATAACTCACTTTCACAGATTTTTACTTCGTCGGGAAGTAAGACTTGGCCACTGGTTGATTCACGAACCTATAACAATATATACATATATATCAAAGTATGTTCAAAATATATTTACAACACTTTTAATATATTTTGATGTTTTAAGTTTATTAAGTCAGCTGTCCTCGTTAGTAACCTACAACTAGTTGTCCACAGTTAGATGTACATAAATAAATCGATAAATATTATCTTGAATCAATCCACGCCCCAGTGTATACGTATCTCAGTATTGATCACAACTCAAACTATATATATTTTGGAATCAACCTCAACCCTGTATAGCTAACTCTAACATTCACATATAGAGTGTCTATGGTTGTTCCGAAATATATATAGATGTGTCGACATGATAGGTCGAAACATTGTATACGTGTCTATGGTATCTCAAGATTACATAATATACAATACAAGTTGATTAAGTTATGGTTGGAATAGATTTGTTACCAATTTTCACGTAGCTAAAATGAGAAAAATTATCCAATCTTGTTTTACCCATAACTTCTTCATTTTAAATCCGTTTTGAGTGAATCAAATTGCTATGGTTTTATATTGAAATCTATTTTATGAATCTAAACAGAAAAAGTATAGGTTTATAGTCGAAAAATAAGTTACAAGTCATTTTTGTAAAGGTAGTCAATTCAGTCGAAAGAACGACGTCTAGATGACCATTTTAGAAAACATACTTCCACTTTAAGTTTAACCATAATTTTTGGATATAGCTTCATGTTCATAATAAAAATCATTTTCTCAGAATAACAACTTTTAAATAAAAGTTTATCATAGTTTTTAATTAACTAACCCAAAACAGCCCGCGGTGTTACTACGACGGCGTAAATCTGGTTTTACGGTGTTTTTCGGGTTTCCAGGTTTTAAATCATTAAGTTAGCATATCATATAGATATATAACATGTATTTAGTTGATTTTAAAAGTCAAGTTAGAAGGATTAACTTTTGTTTGCGAACAAGTTTAGAATTAACTAAACTAAGTTCTAGTGATTACAAGTTTAAACCTTCGAATAAGATAGCTTTATATGTATGAATCGAATGATGTTATGAACATCATTACTACCTTAAGTTCCTTGGATAAACCTAATAGAAAATAGAAAAATGGATCTAGCTTCAACGGATCCTTGGATGGCTCGAAGTTCTTGAAGCAGAATCATGACACGAAAATAAGTTCAAGTAAGATCATCACTTTAAATAAGATTGTTATAGTTATAGAAATTGAACCAAAGTTTGAATATGATTATTACCTTGTATTAGAATGATAACCTACTGTAAGAAACAAAGATTTCTTGAGGTTGGATGATCACCTTACAAGATTGGAAGTGAGCTAGCAAACTTGAAAGTATTCTTGATTTTATGTAACTATAACTTGTAGACTATATGAAGAACACTTAGAACTTGAAGATAGAACTTGAGAGAGATCAATTAGATGAGGAAAATTGAAGAATGAAAGTGTTTGTAGGTGTTTTTGGTCGTTGGTGTATGGATTAGATATAAAGGATATGTAATTTTGTTTTCATGTAAATAAGTCATGAATGATTACTCATATTTTTGTAATTTTATGAGATATTTCATGCTAGTTGCCAAATGATGGTTCCCACATGTGTTAGGTGACTCACATGGGCTGCTAAGAGCTGATCATTTTAGTGTATATACCAATAGTACATACATCTAAAAGCTGTGTATTGTACGAGTACGAATACGGGTGCATACGAGTAGAATTGTTGATGAAACTGAACGAGGATGTAATTGTAAGCATTTTTGTTAAGTAGAAGTATTTTGATAAGTGTATTGAAGTCTTTCCAAAGTGTATAAATACATATTAAAACACTACATGTATATACATTTTAACTGAGTCGTTAAGTCATCGTTAGTCGTTACATGTAAGTGTTGTTTTGAAACCTTTAGGTTAACGATCTTGTTAAATGTTGTTAACCCAATGTTTATAATATCAAATGAGATTTTAAATTATTATATTATCATGATATTATCATGTATGAATATCTCTTAATATGATATATATACATTAAATGTATTTACAACGATAATCGTTACATATATGTCTCGTTAAAAATCATTAAGTTAGTAGTCTTGTTTTTACATATGTAGTTCATTGTTAATATACTTAATGATATGTTTACTTATCATAGTATCATGTTAACTATATATATATCCATATATATGTCATCATATAGTTTTTACAAGTTTTAACGTTCGTGAATCACCGGTCAACTTGGGTGGTCAATTGTCTATATGAAACATATTTCAATTAATCAAGTCTTAACACGTTTGATTGCTTAACATGTTAGAAACATTTAATCATATAAATATCAATCTCAATTAATATATATAAACATGGAAAAGTTCGGGTCACTACAGTACCTACCCGTCAAATAAATTTCGTCCCGAAATTTTAAGCTGTTGAAGGTGTTGACGAATCTTCTGGAAATAGATGCGGGTATTTCTTCTTCATCTGATCTTCACGCTCCCAGGTGAACTCGGGTCCTCTACGAGCATTCCATCGAACCTTAACAATTGGTATCTTGTTTTGCTTAAGTCTTTTAACCTCACGATCCATTATTTCGACGGGTTCTTCGATGAATTGAAGTTTTTCGTTGATTTGGATTTCATCTAACGGAATAGTGAGATCTTCTTTAGCAAAACATTTCTTCAAATTCAAGACATGGAAAGTGTTATGTACACCCGCGAGTTGTTGAGGTAACTCAAGTCGGTAAGCTACTGGTCTGACACGATCAATAATCTTGAATGGTCCAATATACCTTGGATTTAATTTCCCTCGTTTACCAAATCGAACAACGCCTTTCCAAGGTGCAACTTTAAGCATGACCATCTCTCCAATTTCAAATTCTATATCTTTTCTTTTAATGTCAGCGTAGCTCTTTTGTCGACTTTGGGCGGTTTTCAACCGTTGTTGAATTTGGATGATCTTCTCGGTAGTTTCTTGTATAATCTCCGGACCCGTAATCTGTCTATCCCCCACTTCACTCCAACAAATTAGAGACCTGCACTTTCTACCATAAAGTGCTTCAAACGGCGCCATCTCAATGCTTGAATGGTAGCTGTTGTTGTAGGAAAATTCTGCTAACGGTAGATGTCGATCCCAACTGTTTCCGAAATCAATAACACATGCTCGTAGCATGTCTTCAAGCGTTTGTATCGTCCTTTTGCTCTGCCCATAATTTTGTGGATGATAGGCAGTACTCATGTCTAGACGAGTTCCTAATGCTTGCTGTAATGTCTGCCAGAATCTTGAAATAAATCTGCCATCCCTATCAGAGATAATAGAGATTGGTATTCCATGTCTGGAGATGACTTCCTTCAAATACAGTCGTGCTAACTTCTCCATCTTGTCATCTTCTCTTATTGGCAGGAAGTGTGCTGATTTGGTGAGATGATCAACTATTACCCAAATAGTATCAAAACCACTTGCAGTCCTTGGCAATTTAGTGATGAAATCCATGGTAATGTTTTCCCATTTCCATTCCAGGATTTCGGGTTGTTGAAGTAGACCTGATGGTTTCTGATGCTCAGCTTTGACCTTAGAACACGTCAAACATTCTCATACGTATTTAGCAACGTCGGCTTTCATACCCGGCCACCAAAAATGTTTCTTGAGATCCTTGTACATCTTCCCCGTTCCAGGATGTATTGAGTATCTGGTTTTATGAGCTTCTCTAAGTACCATTTCTCTCATATCTCCAAATTTTGGTACCCAAATCCTTTCAGCCCTATACCGGGTTCCGTCTTCCTGAATACTAAGATGCTTCTCCGATCCTTTGGGTATTTCATCCTTTAAATTTCCCTCTTTTAAAACTCCTTGTTGCGCCTCCTTTATTTGAGTTGTAAGGTTATTATGAATCATTATATTCATAGATTTTACTCGAATGGGTTCTCTGTCCTTCCTGCTCAAGGCATCGGCTACCACATTTGCCTTCCCCGGGTGGTAACGAATCTCAAAGTCGTAATCATTCAATAATTCAATCCACCTACGCTGCCTCATATTCAGTTGTTTCTGATTAAATATGTGTTGAAGACTTTTGTGTTCGGTATATATAATACTTTTGACCCCATATAAGTAGTGCCTCCAAGTCTTTAATGCAAAAACAACCGTGCCTAATTCCAAATCATGCATCGTATAATTTTGTTCGTGAATCTTCAATTGTCTAGACGCATAAGCAATCACCTTTGTTCGTTGCATTAATACACCACCGAGACCTTGCTTTGATGCATCACAATAAATCACAAAATCATCATTCCCTTCAGGCAATGACAATATAGGTGCCGTAGTTAGCTTTTTCTTCAATAACTGAAACGCTTTCTCTTGTTCATCATTCCATTCAAATTTCTTCCCTTTATGCGTTAATGCAGTCAAGGGTTTTGCTATTTTGGAAAAGTCTTGGATGAACCTTCTGTAGTAACCAGCTAGTTCTAAAAACTGGCGTATGTGTTTCAGAGTTTTTGGGGTTTCCCACTTTTGAACAGTTTCTATCTTTGCCGGATCCACCTTAATACCTTCTTTGTTCACTATGTGACCGAGGAATTGAACTTCTTCCAACCAAAATGCACACTTTGAAAACTTAGCGTACAATTCTTCCTTCCTCAATACTTCTAACACCTTTCTCAAATGTTCACCGTGTTCTTGGTCATTCTTTGAGTAAATAAGTATGTCATCAATGAAAACAATGACAAACTTGTCAAGGTATGGTCCACACACTCGGTTCATAAGGTCCATAAACACAGCTGGTGCATTAGTTAAACCAAACGGCATGACCATAAATTCGTAATGATCGTAACGCGTTCTGAAAGCAGTCTTTGGAATATCATCTTCTTTCACCCGCATTTGATGATACCCGGAACGTAAGTCAATCTTTGAATAAACAGACGAGCCTTGTAGTTGATCAAATAAGTCGTCGATTCTCGGTAGTAGGTAGCGGTTCTTGATGGTAAGTTTATTCAACTCTCGGTAGTCGATACACAACCTGAATGTACCATCTTTCTTCTTGACAAACAAAACAGGAGCTCCCCACGGTGATGTGCTTGGTCGAATGAAACCACGCTCTAAAAGTTCTTGTAATTGACTTTGTAGTTCTTTCATCTCGCTGGGTGCGAGTCTGTAAGAAGCACGAGCTATTGGTGCAGCTCCTGGTACAAGATCTATTTGAAATTCAACGGATGGATGTGGGGGTAATCCCGGTAATTCTTTCGGAAATACATCGGGAAATTCTTTTGCAATGGGAACATCATTGATGCTCTTTTCTTCAGTTTGTACTTTCTCGATGTGTGCTAGAACAGCATAGCAACCTTTTCTTATTAGTTTTTGTGCCTTCAAATTACTAATAAGATGTAGCTTCGTGTTGCGCTTTTCTCTGTACACCATTAAGGGTTTTCCTTTTTCTCGTATAATGCGAATTGCATTTTTGTAACAAACGATCTCTGCTTTCACTTCTTTCAACCAGTCCATACCGATTATCACATCAAAACTCCCTAACTCTACTGGTATCAAATCAATCTTAAATGTTTCGCTAACCAGTTTAATTTCTCGATTCCGACATATATTATCTGCTGAAATTAATTTACCATTTGCTAATTCGAGTAAAAATTTACTATCCAAAGGCGTCAATGGACACCTTAATTTAGCACAAAAATCTCTACTCATATAGCTTCTATCCGCACCCGAATCAAATAAAACGTAAGCAGATTTATTGTCAATAAGAAACGTACCCGTAACAAGCTCCGGGTCTTCCCGTGCCTCTGCCGCATTAATATTGAAAACTCTTCCGCGGCCTTGTCCATTCGTATTCTCCTGGTTCGGGCAATTTCTAATAATGTGGCCCGGTTTTCCACATTTATAACAAACTACATTGGCATAACTTGCTCCGACACTACTTGCTCCGCCATTACTCGTTCCGACACCATTTGTTCCTTTCGTTCTATTAACCCCTGGTCCATAGACCTCACACTTCGCCGCACTATGACCATTTCTTTTACACTTGTTGCAAAATTTGGTGCAGAACCCCGAGTGATACTTTTCACACCTTTGGCATAGCTGCTTCTGATTGTTGTTGTTGTTGCGGTTATTATTGTTGTTGGGATGATTGTTGTAGTTGCTGTTGTTGTTGTTGTTGTTGTTGTTGTTGTTGGGCCTTTTGTTGTAGTTGCGATTGATGTTGCGATTGTTGGGATAATTGTTGCGATTATTGTTGTAATTGCTGTTGTTGTTGTATTGGTGATTCTTATCACCGTTTTCCTCCCACTTTCTTTTGACTTGCTTCACATTGGCCTCTTCAGCAGTCTGTTCTTTAATTCTTTCTTCAATCTGGTTCACTAGTTTGTGAGCCATTCTACATGCCTGTTGTATGGAGGCGGGCTCGTGTGAACTTATATCTTCTTGGATTCTTTCCGGTAATCCTTTCACAAACGCGTCGATCTTCTCTTCCTCATCTTCGAATGCTCCCGGACACAATAGGCACAATTCTGTGAATCGTCTTTCGTATGTGGTAATATCAAATCCTTGGGTTCGTAACCCTCTAAGTTCTGTCTTGAGCTTATTGACCTCGGTTCTGGGACGGTACTTCTCGTTCATCAAGTGCTTGAATGCTGACCACGGTAGTGCGTACGCATCATCTTGTCCCACTTGCTCTAGATAGGTATTCCACCATGTTAACGCAGAACCTGTGAAGGTATGCGTAGCGTACTTTACTTTGTCCTCTTCAGTACACTTACTTATGGAAAACACCGATTCGACCTTCTCGGTCCACCGTATCAATCCGATCGGTCCTTCGGTTCCATCAAATTCCAAAGGTTTGCAGGCAGTGAATTCTTTGTAGGTGCGTCCTACACGATTTCCTGTACTGCTAGATCCAAGGTTATTGTTGGTATGTAGCGCAGCCTGTACTGCGGCTATGTTTGAAGCTAGAAAAGTACAGAATTCCTCTTCATTCATATTCACGGTGTGTCGAGTAGTCGGTGCCATTTCCTTCAAAATAGTAAAATGGAACAAGTTAATCATACAGAATATTAAGAGTAGTTAATAGTATTTCGTAGCATAATATGAACTCATTTATAAAAGCTTTTTCTTCATATTAGCGTTTTATAAGTTTAAATTCAGGTAGTACCTACCCGTTAAGTTCATACTTAGTAGCTAATATACAATTCAACTACTACAATTCTATATGAAAAACTGATTATAATAATATTTCGCGTTCAAACTTTTACACAATATTTTACAAACTTACAATACCGCTTATTTTACATATAGCATGAAATATAGCACACAATAAATTTGATACAAGATGGTTGTGAAGATAATTCTAGCTAGTACACAAGTCGTTCAGCAAAGGCAATAAAGACACGTAATTCATACGTCCAGAAACAAGTCATGCATTCTGGTTTTACTAGGATTACTTCCCATCCTTGGTCTCGTGGAACATAACAGTTATGGCCGTTGATAAGACAGCGTGTTGTAACGTCGTCAAAGGGACGAGGGTTACGTAATGTCCAACAGTCCCGTAACAATCTAAAAACCTCATTTCTTACCCCAATTACCGACTCCGTCAATTGTGGAAACGTTTTGTTTAATAGTTGTAGTCCGATGTTCTTGTTCTCACTTTGGTGAGAAGCGAACATTACTAATCCGTAAGCATAACATGCTTCTTTATGTTGCATGTTAGCCGCTTTTTCTAAATCACGAAGTCCAATATTCGGATATATTGAGTCAAAATAATTTCTTAACCCATTGCGTAGAATAGCATTTGGGTTCCCCGCAATATATGCGTCAAAGTAAACACATCGTAACTTATGGATTTCCCAATGTGATATCCCCCATCTTTAGAACGAAAGCCTTTTATAAACCAAGGCATTCTTGGAACGTTCTTCGAATGTCTTACAAACTGATCTTGCCTTAAATAGTTGTGCCGAAGAATTCTGACCGACTCTAGACAAGATTTCATCAATCATGTCTCCGGGTAGGTCTCTTAAAATATTGGGTTGTCTATCCCTTTTGTGTTTTTATACTGTAAAATAGACAAGAGTTAGATTCATAAAAAAAAATACTTATTAATACAAGCAATTGTTTACATATATCATAAAGCATAAGCACAATATATTACATATATTACACCACACGAATACAACTATCTTATTCCGACTCGCTTGTTTCTTCTTCTTCGGTTTTGGTTCGTTTTGCCAAGTTTCTAGGGATATATGATGTTCCCCTAATACGAGCTGTCGTTTTCCACATTGGTTTAGAAAAACCTGGTGGTTTAGAGGTTCCCGGGTCATTGTTACAACTTAAGGACTTCGGGGGTTGACGATACATATAAAGTTCATCGGGGTTGGAATTAGATTTCTCTATTTTTATGCCCTTTCCCTTATTATTTTCTTTTACCTTTTTAAATTCAGTTGGGGTAATTTCTATAACATCATCGGAATTCTTGTCGGAATCCGATTCATCGGAGAATTGGTAATCCTCCCAATATTTTGCTTCCTTGGCGGAAACACCATTGACCATAATTAACCTTGGTCGGTTGGTTGAGGATTTTCTTTTACTTAACCGTTTTATTATTTCCCCCACCGGTTATATTTCTTCATCCGGTTCTGATTCTTCTTCCAGTTCCGATTCTTCTTCCGGTTCCGACTCTTCTTCCGGTTCCTCTTCGGGAACTTGTGAATCAGTCCACGAATCATTCCAATTTACATTTGACTCTTCATTATTATTAGGTGAGTCAATGGGACTTGTTCTAGAGGTAGACATCTATCACATAATATCAAACGCGTTAAGAGATTAATATATCACATAATATTCACATGTTAAAAATATATAGTTTCCAACAAAATTTGTTAAGCAATCATTTTTCAAGTAAACACGGTCGAAGTCCAGACTCACTAATGCATCCTAACAAACTCGATAAGACACACTAATGCAAAATTCTGGTTCTCTAAGACCAACGCTCGGATACCAACTGAAATGTCCCGTTCTTATTGATTAAAAACGTTCCATATTAATTGATTTCGTTGCGAGGTTTTGACCTCTATATGAGACGTTTTTCAAAGACTGCATTCATTTTAAAACAAACCATAACCTTTATTTCATCAATAAAGGTTTAAAAAGCTTTACGTAGATTATCAAATAATGATAATCTAAAATATCCTGTTTACACACGACCATTACATAATGGTTTACAATACAAATATGTTACAACAAAATAAGTTTCTTGAATGCAGTTTTTACACAATATCATACAAGTATGGACTCCAAATCTCGTCCTTATTTAAGTATGCGACAGCGGAAGCTCTTAATAATCACCTGAGAATAAACATGCTTAAAACGTCAACAAAAATGTTGGTGAGTTATAGGTTTAACCTATATATATCAAATCATAATAATAGACCACAAGATTTCATATTTCAATACACATCCCATACATAGAGATAAAAATCATTCATATGGTGAACACCTGGTAACCGACATTAACAAGATGCATATATAAGAATATCCCCATCATTCCGGGACACCCTTCGGATATGATATAAATTTCGAAGTACTAAAGCATCCGGTACTTTGGATGGGGTTTGTTAGGCCCAATAGATCTATCTTTAGGATTCGCGTCAATTAGGGTGTCTGTTCCCTAATTCTTAGATTACCAGACTTAATAAAAAGGGGCATATTCGATTTCGATAATTTAACCATAGAATGTAGTTTCACGTACTTGTGTCTATTTTGTAAATCATTTATAAAACCTGCATGTATTCTCATCCCAAAAATATTAGATTTTAAAAGTGGGACTATAACTCACTTTCACAGATTTTTACTTCGTCGGGAAGTAAGACTTGGCCACTAGTTGATTCACGAACCTATAACAATATATACATATATATCAAAGTATGTTCAAAATATATTTACAACACTTTTAATATATTTTGATGTTTTAAGTTTATTAAGTCAGCTGTCCTCGTTAGTAACCTACAACTAGTTGTCCACAGTTAGATGAACAGAAATAAATCGATAAATATTATCTTGAATCAATCCATGACCCAGTGTATACGTATCTCAGTATTGATCACAACTAATACTATATATATTTTGAAATCAACCTCAACCCTGTATAGCTAACTCCAACATTCACATATAGAGTGTCTATGGTTGTTCCGAAATATATATATATGTGTCGACATGATAGGTCGAAACATTGTATACGTGTCTATGGTATCTCAAGACTACATAATATATACAATACAAGTTGATTTAGTTATGGTTGGAATAGATTTGTTACCAATTTTCACGTAGCTAAAATGAGAAAAATTATCCAATCTTGTTTTACCCATAACTTCTTCATTTTAAATCCGTTTTGAGTGAATCAAATTGCTATGGTTTCATATTGAAATCTATTTTATGAATCTAAACAGAAAAAGTATAGGTTTATTGTCGGAAAAATAAGTTACAAGTCGTTTTTGTAAAGGTAGTCATTTCAGTCGAAAGAACGACGTCTAGATGACCATTTTAGAAAACATACTTCCACTTTGAGTTTAACCATAATTTTTGGATATAGTTTCATGTTCATAATAAAAATCATTTTCTCAGAATAACAACTTTTAAATCAAATTTTATCATAGTTTTTAATTAACTAACCCAAAACAGCCCGCGGTGTTACTACGACGGCGTAAATCCGGTTTTACGGTGTTTTTCGTGTTTCCAGGTTTTAAATCATTAAGTTAGCATATCATATAGATATAGAACATGTTTTTAGTTGATTTTAAAAGTCAAGTTAGAAGGATTAACTTTTGTTTGCGAACAAGTTTAGAATTAACTAAACTATGTTCTAGTGATTACAAGTTTAAACCTTCGAATAAGATAGCTTTATATGTATGAATCGAATGATGTTATGAACATCATTACTACCTTAAGTTCCTTGGATAAACCTACTAGAAAAGAGAAAAATGGATCTAACTTCAACGGATCCTTGGATGGCTCGAAGTTCTTGAAGCAGAATCATGACACGAAAACAAGTTCAAGTAAGATCATCACTTTAAATAAGATTGTTATAGTTATAGAAATTGAACCAAAGTTTGAATATGAATATTACCTTGTATTAGAATGATAACCTACTGTAAGAAACAAAGATTTCTTGAGGTTGGATGATCACCTTACAAGATTGGAAGTGAGCTAGCAAACTTGAAAGTATTCTTGATTTTATGTAACTAGAACTTGTAGAATATATGAAGAACACTTAGAACTTGAAGATAGAACTTGAGAGAGATCAATTAGATGAAGAAAATTTAAGAATGAAAGTGTTTGTAGGTGTTTTTGGTCGTTGGTGTATGGATTAGATATAAAGGATATGTAATTTTGTTTTCATGTAAATAAGTCATGAATGATTACTCATATTTTTGTAATTTTATGAGATATTTCATGCTAGTTTCCAAATGATGGTTCCCACATGTGTTAGGTGACTCACATGGGCTGCTAAGAGCTGATCATTGGAGTGTATATACCAATAGTACATACATCTAAAAGCTGTGTATTGTACGAGTACGAATACGGGTGCATACGAGTAGAATTGTTGATGAAACTGAACGAGGATGTAATTGTAAGCATTTTTGTTAAGTAGAAATATTTTGATAAGTGTATTGAAGTCTTTCAAAAGTGTATAAATACATATTAAAACACTACATGTATATACATTTTAACTGAGTCGTTAAGTCATCGTTAGTCGTTACATGTAAGTGTTGTTTTGAAACCTTTAGGTTAACGATCTTGTTAAATGTTGTTAACCCAATGTTTATAATATCAAATGAGATTTTAAATTATTATATTATCATGATATTATCATGTATGAATATCTCTTAATATTTTATATATACATTAAATGTCTTTACAACGATAATCGTTACATATATGTCTCGTTAAAAATCAATAAGTTGGTAGTCTTGTTTTTACATATGTAGTTCATTGTTAATATAGTTAATGATATGTTTACTTATCATAGTATCATGTTAACTATATATATATCCATATATATGTGATCATATAGTTTTTACAAGTTTTAACGTTCGTGAATCACCGGTCAACTTGGGTGGTCAATTGTCTATATGAAACATATTTCAATTAATCAAGTCTTAACAAGTTTGATTGCTTAACATGTTGGAAACATTTAATCATGTAAATATCAATCTCAATTAATATATATAAACATGGAAAAGTTCGGGTCACTACAACAGTACCTACCCGTTAAAGAAATTTCGTCCCGAAATTTGAGTGGAAAGGTCGTGAATGATAATAAGTATGTTTTCATGATGCATACGGGCTGAAAATTAGAGTTTTATCATCAGCAAATAATTTGGATAAACAATCCATTTATATGAAGAGTACGAATGAAGCTAACATAGAAGAGTGAAATGAGTAATTGTAGATTCATCTTATCATTTGACGTAGATATGGTTGATTCCCAGATTTCAAGGGATTTGAAGAAAATATTCTTAATAAAATTTGACTCTCCGGTAATCAAGGGAATTAGGATCCGCTTTAAATGCGATCATCCATTTTAATTGTTCTGTCAGAGATTTTCTTATAAATTTACCTCCTTCGTTTCCTTACAACTCACACCTTCTGTTGATGCATTTTATGCAAGTCCCTAGACATCTACCCACGTCCATTGCAGGTACAACAGTTTACAGGCCACCATGATTGCTCGTTATTATCCTATCAGTGTTTGTATGTGGTTACAGGAACTGCAGGAACGAGATTTAGATGTTTGACTATGTTAGACTTAGTCAGACGTACAAGTGAAGCCTCACTAGTACGGCTGACAGGCTCATACGCACGGTTGATGCTGAACTAAGTCACAATTACAACATAAATGAGAAGACACGAGTGAGTGATCACCCGTAACTGATGAAGCCAACTTGTACGTGTGATGAATGAATCATATGGGTGAGTCAACAGCAAGGGTATATAAAGTCTTATGTTCTTCATTTTAGGTTAAGCCTTTCATTTGTTACACACACAGAGATCTAGTGAGCTCCTCCGATTCTCTCTCAGTCCAAATCACCCAGTGGTGAATAATAACTCTAGGTGTTGATCTAATCACACTTGATTTAGTTGTGGTTTGACTAAATTAATCAAAAAAAAAAAAAAACTTAACCTATTCACTAGAGGGTTTGATTCACTTATTCCGCCATTGTGTGAGTTAAATCTGTTGATTTCTAAGTTCCTAGTCATGTTTCATCACCTTCTATTCTTTCCCCCTCAACTCATATTTTAAAGTATTCATCAATATGCTCCATCCAGTTCTGATTCTCGATATATTTCTAACTTTCATATCGGTCATTCTTCTTTTTCATCTACCGCCGGAAGAATCTATTTACTTCTACTATACTCTTGGGTTTATAGTGTTTCTAGTTCTCCCGTGTCTTTATATTGCTATATGCATCGATATATATGGTTTATAATTTCTGGTTTGTCGTTAAGCTTTATATGTTCCCTTATATTTCAAAGTCTCTGCTTCTGTCTTCTATAATCATTATCATTCACAGTTAATGCTCTCTTTTATTTGCTGCAATTCATACCCCAATTTCTATTTCAGAGTTTTGTCCTTTCGTTTCTTCTTCTTGCGATTAAGCACCGCTTGTAATGGTCCAGAATTCACAGATATGAATTTCGGAATGAACATTGTTAATGTTCTAGGAAGGAAATTGTGATGGCACGATCTTGACTTGTCAAATTGCTAGAATACCTTGAAAAAGGCCGAATCATCAAGAAATATTTTCTTGATATTTTAGAGGTTAAATAGAATACAAGAGTCGTATAACATGGCACATGATGATGTTATGATCTGTGAATCATCACGTTCCATTTAGAAACTCAGCATGACTTACTGTAATATAATCACATTGATCAAGTGTCATTATATTATACTAATTCATGCTTTAGTTCCCAACACTACTTCAAAATATTCCTATTTTAAACTTGAATGTTTCAGAATTTAGAAACTAAAATAGTTTCTTTTATGATGTAATACAGATAGCGCGAAGAGGTAAATGATTTCAAATAAGAAAAATTTATAAAATATCTTCAGAAATATGGAGGATATTTATAATGAAAGATATGATGATATTTTAAAATTTCTAATATCAGAGAATGATGAAGAATATTGTCCGCAGGGGTTTAGAGTCAGGAGCAAGGTATTCGTTAATGACTTCAGCAGGTACTGAATCATTTGGATCCTTTGAAGTCAGGTTCAGTCTTTGTAATTTGTCCACAGCCTCCTTCCTACTTTGCTCAATCCGTTTTCCAGTTCCAAAACTTCTCTTTTTCTGCGCTTTGCCAGCACACTTCATCATTATCATCCAGCTTTTACCGTTTAAAGTCGTTTATAGTTTTTGCAGCTTCATCAGCATTTTTTTTCATTTTCGGAGAACCAATTAGTAGTTCGGAGTGTTTTTCAGAAACTTCATATTCAAATTAAGTCCAGAAGATAGACGTTATATATACACATATAATTGTTGGCGTAGACATGCTGTGAGATTTCAAAATACTGATTGCTAATTCCCAATGATTCGTATGGTAATTCTCATTACAAGATGCGAAAGAGTAAATGATGGGGTTTCAATGAATAATTATAATGACTTTTTGGAGAGGCTAAAGTCAAAGGGTAATGAAGTTGTTGGTACATCTGCTAATAATGTGGTGGAATGTAAAAGATTCCCTGATAACGATGGTGTATATCTCAAGGTTATAATAAGGTTAGTCTGACTGAAAAGTTGAAGTTGACTTGCTGGAGCTGTGACAAAACTGGCTACTTTGAATAGGAGTCGCAAAGTTATTTTTGCTAATAAATGCTAAAGAATCTGACGCGGATACGTTGTTTAAACTTTTACTTTGGTTTCAAGAGTTTTTCGGGAACATAACTGTGGGTAACATGTGGTTGGATCATCATCTCGATTGCTCAGCATTCGAAGTGTCTTCAGAAATTTTCGAAGGGTTTGAACACAGATTGTAATCGTTAACATACATTTGATGTTCTAACATAGTTTTGAAGTCAAAATATAGCTTATGAAAGATGTAAGGATCTAAGAGTGATGATTTTGGTCATATCTCAAGTTGAATTTTCAGATTTCAAAATCAAAATATGTAATTAAATTTTAAATGAGTATGGTTGTTTTGATTTCTATAAAAGAATGTATATTGTTGTGAAAGTAGGGAGTATAATGGATGATTTGCTGAATCAGATCCGAAGAATGTAACATATTAATTGTGAATTTATATATCTCTCGGGTATTACCTACCCGTTAAAAAAAAAATTTCACAATTAATATTTTGTACAAAAGAATTTTATTATAGTCTTTATGGAAATATATATATATGTATATTTTCTTCAGATGTAACATAGATTTAATGAGTTAATGTTAAATTAAACTCATTTGATTTTCGGTTGAAACTAGAATTGAATAATCCCAAAAGGCTTTAAAAATTACATAACTTTTACGCAGTATTTCTTTAATGACATTGAAATTATGAATCAATACTTCGTTATTTGTTGATGTATGATGTTCGGTTCGTGGAATTCTTGTGAATTTCGCAAAGTACGAATGATGTTATCTGAAAAGTTTCGGGTACATCGATGATGAAAGTGTAAAATCAAATATATACTTGATTTATTATGAATTGGAATTTGTTGAATTGCGACAGAGATTGTATTTAACGCTGGTTAAGTTGCGGCCGAAGGACGTACATTATTGCATATTTGTAATATGAATTAACCGTGTAGTTAAGATTCACACACAATAGCTTAGCACGGAAAGATTTATTTCAAAATATATATATATATATATATATATATATATATATATATATATATATATATATATATATATATATATATATAATATACATATAATTTCTTCAGAGGGAATGAGTTAATTCTTCATAACTAGTTGATACAATATACGTTATTGATTCGTAATGATGTCCACAGTGATTCTTGAACTGACGGAGTTTGTGATGTTATCGGTGTTGTTGATTCGGATGTTGACTGTACTAACGATGTTGGTAACGCTGACGGTACTGTTGATGCTGTTGGTAAAGCAAGTTTAGCTTGTTAATCACACACCATTTTTGTCAGGGTTTCTACTCTTCCTTCTATCATTTTGGTTCGCTTAACTGATTTATGGTTAGGGCTAGATTAGATAATCTCTAAGAATTTAGAGATTACATAATCGCCGCGGAATGTTTCTCCAATGAAGTTATGAATTAATACTTCGTCAGTTATTATTGTTGGTACTCCTTGGTATCTAAGGTGCGTATGACGTTGATGCCCGTGGGACAGATTGTGAAGTTGAGGTTTACGACGCGGTTGTGGTTGGAGGTGGTAATGGTACTGTTGGCGTTGATGATGGTGGTATTGGTTATGCTGCTGATGCTGCTGCCGGTGTTTGTAATCACTGCACCATATTCTCCAAAGCCACTACCCGAGCGCGAAGCTCGTTGACTTCTTCTATTACACCGGGGTGATTGTCGGTTCGGACGAGCGGATAAATAAAATCTAAAATTTAATGTAATATATAATCGTGATGAGATACTCTGGAAATGAGCGAGAAAATGGTGTTTCGGACAGGTTCGCCGATAAGTGCTTCAGGTTCTTCGTCAAGAGGGCAATGTGGTGGATGGAAGGGATCACCTTCTTCTTGTCTCCAATGATTGAGGAGGCTACGAACCCATCCCCAATTCATCCAGAATAGGTGATGACTGATTGGTTGATCTATTCCGGTCACACTGCTTTCAGAGCTTGAATGGGATTCCATTTCGGAATCTGAGTGACTTGAACTGATGACTAATTCCATTTCGTACGATTGGATAAAGGATTTTTTTTTCGATATGAAATGATTTTGGCTAACGGATGGTATTCTAATTACATAGAATATATATATATATATATATATATATATATATATATATATATATATATATATATATATATATATATAGATCAAAAGATTTCGTAGATTACGGAGGACTTTGCGGGATATGTCAGGCAAAGTTTAAAGTAACAGATACGATAAGATATGATTTAGCAGATATGCTAAGATATGAATTTTTGTCTATACACTATTCATGCAATCAATGTAGCAAGACGTGTCTTAGACTAAAAATGATAAGCAGGTAATTTCCTGAGGATGATAAGTAGTTAATTTTCGACACAAAATGATAAGAAAAACTTTTGACATGCAGACACGGTCGAAGTCCAGACTCACTAATGCATCCTATCGACTTATCAGTTAGACACACTAATGCAGACCTGGTTCGCTAAGACCATCGCTCTGATACCAACTGTAGAACAGTTGGGGACAACCACCATCCCACTCAGTGCCTTCCCAGCTAACTGCCTGGTGACCACTGAGTGTACCTCAAATACTGATTTTAGGGCCTGCCTCTCGGCTACTGCCAACCCTCGTAAGGGATCGCAAGGAGTAAGAGCCAATGCTTCGTCACAGGTAACACTGTGAGAACCTCCTTTACGACTAACCCGCCACACATGGACGGCGTTATATCAGCTCTGATGCCAACTGAAAGGACCCGTTTATATACATTATAAACGATTCACAATAGTTGATTACATTGCGAGGTATTTGACCTCTATATGATACATTTTACAAACATTGCATTCGTTTTTAAAAGACAAACTTTCTTTACATCGAAAATTGACAGGCATGCATACCATTTCATAATATCCACTATCCAACTATAAATTAATTTAATAATAATCTTTGATGAACTCAATGACTCGAATGCAACGTTCTTCGAAATATGCTATGAAAGACTCCAAGCAATAGCTTTAAAATGAGCAAATGCACAGCGGAAGATTTCTTTAACACCTGAGAATAAACATGCTTTAAAGTTTCAACCAAAAAGTTGGTGAGTTCATTAGTTTATCATAATCATTTATTTCCATCATTTTAATAGACCACAAGATTTCCATTTCTCATAAATATACATCCCATGCATAGAGACAAAAATAATCATTCATATGGATTGAACAACTGGTAACCGACATTCACAATATGCATATAAGAATATCCCCATCATTCCGGGATCCTCCTTCGGACATGATATAAATTTCGAAGTACTAAAGCATCTGGTACTTTGGATGGGGCTTGTTGGGTCCGATAGATCTATATTTAGGATTCGCGTCAATTAGGGTGTATGTTCCCTAATTCTTAGATTACCAGACTTAATAAAAAGGGGCATATTCGATTTCGATAATTCAACCATATATTTTAGTTTCGATTACGTGTGTCTATTTCATAAAACATTTATAAAAATTGCGCATATATTCTCAGCCCAAAAATATAAAGGGTAAAAAGGCAAATGAAACTCACCATACTGTATTTCGTAGTAAAAATACCTATAACTTCATTGAACAAGTGCAAGGTTGGCCTCGGATTCACGAACCTAAATTAATTATATATATTTATGTGTTGGTCAATATTTGTCTAACAAATTAGGTCAAGTCATAGTGTACCACAATCCTAATGCTCGAGACTAATATGCAAAAGTCAACAAAAGTAAATATTTAATATATAGTTTAAATATCGTCGTTTTATATTTTTAAATATTTTTAAAAGATTTATTAGAGTAAATAATATAATTTATTTATTAATAAATAAAATTTTATATTAAATTTATATAATAAAATATACTTTTATATATATTAAGTAATAAAATTTATAGGGTTCATTTAATATCATAAAGATAATATGATAGATATTATTAAAGTAAGTTATTACACGTAGTAAAATATGTTTGTATCACATATTTAGTTGATAAAATAATATCTATAATGATAGTAAGTAAAAGTTGTATTATTTTGTAATAATAATTATTATTATAAAAATATCAATATTTATAATTACTAAGATGACATTATGATAAAACGATAATTCTAATTATGATAACTTTAATATTTACGATAATTTTTAATATTAACTTTAAAATAATAATTCTATTTAAAATAATAATAATAATGATATTTTATAGTAACAATGACATTTCTATTAAAATGATAATTTTTGTTAAAATGATAGTTTTAATACTAACGATACTTTTAATAATAATAGTAATGAAAAAAATAATAAGAACGATAATTTTCTCTAAATCAATATCTTATAATATTTTAATTTCATCATGATACTCTTACTCATTATTTCCTAATTGTTTCGTTTGATAGCTTTTAATCGTCTTTTATATCGTGTTCATAATAATGATAATAATAGTAATCAAAATAATTAGGTGTTACAAATATTTGTTTTAATTATACTAATATTAATAATGATAGTTTCTATAGCATTATTAACGATAATACTAATAATTATCTTAATGATAATATAGTAATAATAATAATAACAATAACAATAACCATTTTTAAATAATGATATATATATTAATAATGATAATAATAATAATACTAATAATAATAATAATAATAATAATAATAATAATAATAATAATAATAATAATAATTGGATAATAATAATAATACTAATTATAATTTTAACGATAATAACGATAGTAATAATAAAAAAAATAACAATTTTTAAATGATAAATCCCTTTTATTGATAAAGATAATAATAATGATAATAATAAGATAAAACTAGAACGACGATAAAAACGACGATAATAATAATCATTTTTAAAAAAATATCGAAAATTCAATTGATTATAACTTCTAATCCGTTCATTGAAACCATTCGATATCTAAAGGAAAAGTTCTTAATTTTTCGCTAGCTTTCCAAGAACATGCATATCTTATACCTCATCTCAACCGCAAGTGTAACTAATTCAAGATTCAACCTAAGTTGTCTAAGGGCAATATCAAAAGTACAAGCATGCATAATCCTAAATACTCGAGCACTAGTCAGGGATACACTATTAGTATGTAAAAGTTAAATTATGAGTACTCACGTATCAATATTGAGATTCAATATTGCAGGAAAGGTACGTAGACACAACGGAAATGATAAACACTATATTGACCTCACGAGCATACCCATGAACCATACACAATCACCTCCTTAGCTATAACCCATAATTTCCTTAATCCTATCCTACTCGTAAAACAATTTCGAAATCACTCGGACATCACTCCGTCGTAATATTTTATGTATACTAATAATATCTTGAAATAATACGGAGTAAATATATATATATATATATATATATATATATATATGTAAATCGATTGAGAGAGTTTAGAGAAAAATATTTTTAAGTTTCTATGAAATAATGAAACCTATTGAATTCTATTTATAATAGATTTTTGAATTATTAACGTGAATTATTAAAGTATAATTATTAAAGTGAATTATTAAAGTATGAATTATTAAAGTGAATTATTAAAGTATGAATTATTAAAGTGAATTATTAATGTATGAATTATTAAAGTGAATTATTAAAGTATGAATTATTAAAGTTAAAGTAAAGTAAATATAAAGTAAAGGTAAAGTTTAAGTATAGTAAAAGTATAAAACTATGTACGTATAATACGCGTATAAATATATATAATATTAATTTAAATCGTTATATATATTTAATAAAATAAAATATAAATATCGTTATCTTTATCATACTAGTTAAGTAATGAGTTGTCAAAAGTGGTTCTAGATATTTATAAAAGTTATATACGTTTTAATAATAAAGTTCTTTTTAAACTGAAAACGTTTTTGTACGTTTGAAACTAAATAGATCAATCGAGTCTTTATGAGATTCAATCTTCCACTATCTTTTGTCTAGTTCTCCATGATTGATAATTTGTTCTTATTTATAAATCACTTTACCATTTTCCGAATATTGTTAAAATGGAAAGATTTCTCAAATCAACGTGGGCCTTTCAACAGAGACTTGTAATCATAATTCAATATATCTGATAATTCAATCATTTGATCTTATCTTCTAATTCCATTGATAAACATTTTGAAACAGATACAATCATATAAAGTATTTAATCTAATATTTTGTTTACGTTTCAAGTTATAATATATATACACATATACATATATAATCATATTCGTTTAATGGTTCGTGAATCGTTGGAACTTGGTCGAGGTTGAATGAATGTATGAACATAATTTAAAATTCTTGAAATTTAACTTAACAAATATTACTTATCATGTCGGAAACATATAAAGATTAAAGTTTAAATTTGGTTGGAAATTTCTGGGTTTTCACAAATGCAGTCAAAGGTTTTGCTATTTTGGAAAAATCTTGGATGAATCTTCTATAGTAACCAGCTAGTCCAAAAAATTGGCGTATATGCTTCAGAGATTTCGGGGTTTCCCACTTTTCAACGGTTTCAATCTTTGCTGGATCCACCTGATGTAGTGACCCGAACTTTTCCATGTTTATATATATATTAAATAAAATTGTTATTTACATGATTAAGTGTTTCCAACATGTTAAGCAATCAAACTTGTTAAGACTTGATTAATTGAAATAGGTTTCATATAGACAATTGACCACCCAAGTTGACCGGTGATTCACGAACGTTAAAACTTGTAAAAACTATACGATGACATATATATGGTTATATATATAGTTAACATGATTTTATTATAAGTACGTATCTCATTAGGTATTTTAACAATGAGTTATATACATAAAAATGAGACTATTAATTTAAGAAACTCGAAAACGATATATATAACGATTATCGTTATAACAACGTCTTACTAGGTACATATGAATCATATTAAGATATTGATACACTTGGTTAATTATGTTAAATGATAAGTAAATATATTATTAAGTGTATTAACAATGAAATACATATGTAAAAATAAGACTACTAACTTAATGATTTCGAAACGAGACATATATGTAACGATTATCGTTGTAACGACATTTAACTGTATATATATCATAATAAGATATATTATATATCATAATATCATGATAATATAACAATTTAACATCTCATTTGTTATAATAAACAATGGGTTAACAACATTCAACAAGATCGTTAACCTAAAGGTTTCAAAACAACATTTACATGTAACGACTAACGATGACTTAACGACTCAGTTAAAATGTATATACATGTAGTGTTTTAATATGTATTCATACACTTTTGAAAGACTTCAAGACACTTATCAAAATACTTCTTCTTAACAAAAATGCTTACAATTACATCCTCGTTCAGTTTCATCAACAATTCTACTCGTATGCACCCGTATTCGTACTCGTACAATACACAGCTTTTAGATGTATGTACTATTGGTATATACACTCCAATGATCAGCTCTTAGCAGCCCATGTGAGTCACCTAACACATGTGGGAACCATCATTTGGCAACTAGCATGAAATATCTCATAAAATTGCAAAAATATGAGTAATCATTCATGACTTATTTACATGAAAACAAAATTACATATCCTTTATATCTAATCCATACACCAACGACCAAAAACACCTACAAACACTTTAATTCTTCAATTTTCTTCATCTAATTGATCTCTCTCAAGTTCTATCTTCAAGTTCTAAGTGTTCTTCATAAATTCTAAAAGTTCTAGATTCATAAAATCAAGAATACTTCCAAGATTGCAAGTTTACTTCCAAGTTTTCTAAATCCATTCCAAGTAATCATCCGAGATCAAGAAATCTTTGTTACCTACAGTAGGTTATCTTTCTAATACAAGGTAATAATCATATTCAAACTTTAATTCAATTTCTATAACTATAACAATCTTATTTCGAGTGGAAATCTTACTTGAAATTGTTTTCGTGTCATGATTCTGCTTCAAGAACTTTCAAGCCATCCAAGGATCCTTTGAAGCTAGATCTATTTTTCTCATTTCCAGTAGGTTTATCCAAGGAACTTGAGGTAGTAATGATGTTCATAACATCATTCAATTCATACATATAAAGCTATCTTATTCGAAGGTTTAAACTTGTAATCACTAGAACATAGTTTAGTTAATTCTAAACTTGTTTGCAACTAAAAGTTAATCCTTATAACTTGAATTTTAAAATCAACTAAACACATGTTATATATCTATATGATATGCCAACTTAATGATTTAAAACCTGGAAACACGAAAAACACCGTAAAACCGGATTTACGCTGTCGTAGTAACACCGCGGGCTGTTTTGGGTTAGTTAATTATAAACTATGATAAACTTTGATTTAAAAGTTGTTATTCTGGGAAAATGATTTTTATTATGAACATGAAACTATATCCAAAAATTATGGTTAAACTCAAAGTGGAAGTATGTTTTCTAAAATGGTCATCTAGACGTCGTTCTTTCAACTGAAATGACTACCTTTACAAAAACGACTTGTAACTTATTTTTCTGACAATAAACCTATACTTTTTATGTTTATATTCATAAAATAGAGTTCAATATGAAACCATAGCAATTTTATTCACTCGAAACGGATTTAAAATGAAGAAGTTATGGGTAAAACAAGATTGGATAATTTTTCTCATTTTAGCTAACGATGACTTAACGACTCAGTTAAAATGTATATACATGTAACGACTAACGATGACTTAACGACTCAGTTTAAATGTATATACATGTAGTGTATTTAGATGTATTAAAATACTTTTGGAAGACTTCAAGATATATATCAAAACACTCATACTTAACGAAAATAGTTACAGTTACTTTCCCATTCTTTTATTTCATCAAGAATTCTAGTCGTATTCTTACCCGTATTATACACAGCTTCAAAACGTACTTACTATGAGTATATACCAATAGGAACTAGCATGGGATTCCACACTTGATTATGTCATGTATGACTAATCAATTTAACTTCTACCATGAGCTAGTCAACTAACTAGAACTCCTTTTAACCCCACTCACCACTCACCAATTACCACTCATCATTCACTCCATTTCACTTCCAATTCTCTTTCTAATTCTCTCTCAACACACACACACTATTATGAACATATTTTTCTAGTAGTTAATCATCATCTTCATCAAAAATCACTTCAAGAATCAAGCTATAATCATCATAGGAAGAACACTTCAAAAATCCCTTCAAGTTTACTAATTTACTTCCAAGCTTTCTAATCCATTCCAAGTAATCATCTAAGATCAAGAAACCTTTGTTATATACAGTAGGTTATCTTTCTTATTCAAGGTAATATTCATATTCAAACTTTGATTCAATTTCTATAACTATAAACTATCTTAATTCGAGTAAAAATCTTACTTGAACTTGTTTTTGTGTCATGATCCTACTTCAAGAACTTTCAAGCCATCCAAGATCCTTTGAAGCTAGATCATTTCTTGTCACTTCCAGTAGATTTACCTACTAAACTTGAGGTAGTAATGATGTTCATAACATCATTCGATTCATATATATAAAACTATCTTATTCGAAGGTTTAAACTCGTAATCACTAGAACATAGTTTAGTTAATTCTAAACTTGTTCGCAAACAAAAGTTAATCCTTCTAACTTGACTTTTAAAATTAACTACACACATGTTCTATATCTATATGATATGCTAACTTAATGATTTAAAACCTGGAAACACGAAAAACAATGTAAAACCGGATTTACGCCATCGTAGTAACACCGCGGGCTGTTTTGGGTTAGTTTATTAAAAACTATGATAAACCTTGATTTAAAAGTTGTTATTCTGAGAAAATGATTTTTATTATGAACATGAAACTATATCCAAAAATTATGGTTAAACTCAAAGTGTAAATATGTTTTCTAAAATGGTCATCTAGACGTCGTTCTTTCGACTGAAATGACTACCTTTACAAAAACGACTTGTAACTTATTTTTCCGACTATAAACCTATACTTTTTCTGTTTAGATTCATAAAATAGAGTTCAATATGAAACCATATCAATTTGATTCACTCAAAACGGATTTAAAATGAAGAAGTTATGGGTAAAACAAGATTGGATAATTTTTCTCATTTTAGCTACGTGAAAATTGGTAACAAATCTATTCCAACCATAACTTAATCAACTTGTATTGTATATTATTTAATCTTGAGATACCATAGACACGTATACAATGTTTCGACCTATCATGTCGACACATCTATATATATTTCGGAACAACCATAGACACTCTATATGTGAATGTTGGAGTTAGCTATACAGGGTTGAGGTTGATTCCAAAATATATATATTTTGAGTTGTGATCAATACTGAGATGCGTATACACTGGGTCGTGGATTGATTCAAGATGATATTTATTGATTTATTTCTGTACATCTAACTGTGGACAATTAGTAGTAGGTTACTAACGAGGACAGCTGACTTAATAAACTTAAAACATCAAAATATATTAAAAGTGTTGTAAATATATTTTGAACATACTTTAATATACATGTATATATTGTTATAGGTTCGTGAATCAACCAGTGGCCAAGTCTTACTGCCCGACGAAGTAAAAATCTGTGAAAGTGAGTTATAGTCCCACTTTTAAAATCTAATATTTTTGGGATGAGAATACATGCAGGTTTTATAAATGATTTACAAAATAGACACAAGTACGTGAAACTACATTCTATGGTTGAATTATCGAAATCGAATATGCCCCTTTTTATTAAGTCTGGTAATCTAAGAATTAGGGAACAGACACCCTAATTGACGCGAATCCTAAAGATAGATCTATTGGGCCTAACAAACCCCATCCAAAGTACCGGATGCTTTAGTACTTCGAAATTTATATCATATCCGAAGGGTGTCCCGGATTGATGGGGATATTCTTATATATATGCATCTTGTTAATGTCGGTTACCAGGTGTTCACCATATGAATGATTTTTATCTCTATGTATGGGATGTGTATTGAAATATGAAATCTTGTGGTCTATTGTTACGATTTGATATATATAGGTTAAACCTATAACTCACCAACATTTTTGTTGACGTTTAAAGCATGTTTATTCTCAGGTGAATACTAAGAGCTTCCGCTGTTGCATACTAAAATAAGGACAAGATTTGGAGTCCATGTTTGTATGATATTGTGTAAAAACTGCATTCAAGAAACTGATTTCGATGTAACATATTTGTATTGTAAATCATTATGTAATGGTCGTGTGTAAACAGGATATTTTAGATTATCATTATTTGATAATCTACGTAAAGCTTTTTAAACCTTTATTTATGAAATAAAGGTTATGGTTTGTTTTAAAAATGAATGCAGTCTTTGAAAAACGTCTCATATAGAGGTCAAAACCTCGCAACGAAATCAATTAATATGGAACGTTTTTAATCAATAAGAACGGGACATTTCAGTTGGTATCCGAGCGTTGGTCTTAGAGAACCAGAAAATTTGCATTAGTGTGTCTTATCGAGTTTGTTAGGATGCATTAGTGAGTCTGGACTTCGACCGTGTTTTCTTTAAAAATGATTGCTTAACATTTTTGTTGGAAACTATATATTTTTAACATATGAATATTATGTGATATATTAATCTCTTAACGTGTTTGATATTATGTGATAGATGTCTACCTCTAGAACAAGTCCCATTGACTCACCTAATAATAATGAAGAGTCAAATGTAAATTGGAATGATTCGTGGACTGATTCACAAGTTCCCGAAGAGGAACCGGAAGAAGAGTCGGAACCGGAAGAAGAATCGGAACCGGAAGAAGAATCGGAACCGGAAGAAGAAATAGAACCGGTGGGGGAAATAATAAAACGGTTAAGTAAAAGAGAATCCTCAACCAACCGACCAAGGTTAATTATGGTCAATGGTGTTTCCGCCAAGGAAGCAAAATATTGGGAGGATTACCAATTCTCCGATGAATCGGATTCCGACGAGAATTCCGATGATGTTATAGAAATTACCCCAACTGAATTTAAAAAGGCAAAAGAAAATAATAAGGGAAAGGGCATAAAAATAGAGAAATCTAATTCCAACCCCGATGAACTTTATATGTATCGTCAACCCCCGACGTCCTTAAGTTGTAACAATGACCCGGGAACCTCTAAACCACCAGGTTTTTCTAAACTAATGTGGACAACGACGGCTCATATTAGGGGAACATCATATATCCCTAGAAACTTGGCAAAACGAACCAAAACCGAACAAGAAGAAACGAGCGAGTCGGAATAAGATAGTTGTATTCGTGTGGTGTAATATATGTAATATAGTGTGCTTATGCTTTATGATATATGTAAAAATTGCTTGTATTAATAAGTATTTTTGTAACATCCTCCCAATAGGGTCTGGAAGAAACGTTACTAATATCAAATAAACCAACATATTATAATACGAGAACAATACTAAATGAGAAAATTTAACTTTATTGAGTACGCAGCGGAAAATGAAATGTCGTTACAATAATGGAAATAACGATAAAGTAATTGTTCATATGCAGAAGTAATAAATGCGATATCTCTTGATCCTAAGTCCAAGTAGCATCACATAAGTAGTAGATAAGAAAGCTTGAATCAAACAGCACCTGAGACAAAACATGCTAAAGTGTCAACCAAAAAGGTTGAGTGAAGTTCATAGGTTTAACAAAAGTAGTTATCGTTGTTTTTAGACCACAAGATTTAGTTGTAAAGTTGATCTCCCGCAGGATCAAAAAGTAGATCTCGCAGATCCAAAAGTTATGCCAGTGCGTGATATTTAGACTAAACGTTCAAGTTTGCCCCATGACAAGTTGTGTATGTCCTTGTCGGTTTAAATTTCATTATCAAGTAATACAAAGACTGAGTCAAATGTATCGGGGACGTTACTCCCGATAGGCCTACCCCCAATAAATAAGCATGCCGCAGCACTTAAAAATATCACTGTAGGGACTTAGTCGGACATAGCCGGGTATAGCATAGTTTTAACAGTTGGTACTGATATTTAGACTAGACTTTCAAGTTTACCCCGTGTCAAGTTATCGTTTATACTTGTCGGTTGGGGGCTTGCTGGTCATAGCCCAACATATCACAGTTTAATAGTTGATACGTGTAAGTACTGATATTTAGACTAGACTTTCAAGTTTACCCCGTAACAAGTTATTGTTTATACTTATCGGTTGGGGGCTTGCTGGTCATAGCCCAACATATCACAGTTTAATAGTTAATACGTGTAAAACAGTTATAAAAGTTGTGCATGTATTCTCACCCCAAAAGTTATAAAACAGTTATGAAACAGTAAAAAGTGGGGCTATGAATTCACGTATATAAATATTGTAAAACAGTTATTAAAATATTGCATGTTAAAAATTTAAAAGCAAGCATGTGTCTCACCCCATAGTTTCAAAACAGTAATGAAATAGTAAAAAGTGGGGCTATGAAATTCACCTTAGTAAGTAGAGAGAGTTATTCCTCGGAATAGAGAGTTGAACGAGTGAGCAGGAAAGTCAACCTATTGACATTTAAGAGTAGTTAAGTGTTTTGCCCATGTTTAAGTTTAAGTATGTGTTTAAGTATAGTTTGTTCTACTAAGTTTCTATTCCTAGTAAGTTACTATTTTTATAAAGTTTCTATTTTTAGAAAGTTTCTTATTTTACTAAGTTTCTATGACTAGAGAGTTTCTACTTTTATGAGTGTTTCCATTTTAGGATACTTGCCGTATTAGATAAGCTTCCAATCACCCCTTTCCCTTCGAATGGCTAATTTAGATCTAGGGGCTTGAGCCATAGGACCCTTTAAATCGGAAATCCAAACCCTCTGCCTAGAATCTCGTAGAAACCATTCGTCAAGAAAGTTCGAAGATCTATACATCTCTAATACATATCCCAAAATGTTTTTGTGCTACAATATAATTAGTAGGTTATAGGTGCTAGTAATAGTAATAGTGTATACATGTTAAGTACTAGTATAAGTAGTATTAGGGTTTCATTAATTAGGGTTAGTTAATTAAAGTAGTAATTAATAACTAGGGTTTAGTAATTAATGTCCTAGGGTTTCATAAATGTTTAGAGTTTAATTAATTAGGGTTTAAGAATTATAGTTTAGGTGTAATTAGGGTTTAAGGTTTTAATATGTATATGTATATATAATTCGTATATATATGTATATATATATATATATAAATATTTTTTTTACATGTATATATGTATATATAAATCTAGGTGTGTTTATGTATATACTTATGAATAACAAGTTTATAATATGAATATGAATTATCAAAGATCAAAGTTTATGTAAATAGTTTAGGGTTTATGTTATACCTTTGAAGATTCAAGATAATTAACAAAGAAAAGATGAACACGCTGAAGATGGAAGATCAAAGCCTTGAAAATCTTGAAGAACTCCTTGAAGATTCTTGAAGAACACGAAGAACAAGCTTGAAGATCCGAATACCACAAGAGAGGGAGAGGGAGAGATTGTTTTTGAGAGAGGATTTTGGTGTGATTTGTGAATGAGAAACTAGGTGTTTATATAGTGCAAGTATTAGAGTGTTAGTCAACATAAGGATGTTCTAATTAATGATTTTATTTTATTTTATAATTTTTAGTCAACAATAGGTGGTACTAGTTTATAATTAGTCAACATAAGGATGTACTAGTTTACACTTTATTTTTAGTCAACATAAGGATGTAAGATTTTTTTAGTCTCATTATTATTACTATTATTATTATTATTATTTTTACATTTACTACATGATAAGTATTATTTTCTTTTTACTAATTCATGACTTGTATATATTTAGTTCCCAATTGTTTTATTATTTATATAAATGTCACTTTTTATTTATTACTTATAGGTTATTAGTTATAATATTACATAAATGCATAAATTTTAATTAGCAGTGAGTGTCGACTAACAGTTTATTATTTTCATCTTTTATTAACTTGTCAATTTTTGTACAAAGTTAATTAATATGTTTTCTAACTCTTAACACTTAACAATTGTTGATTAAAGTTTAATCATTAAGTTTTAATTATATTGTTTGGGCTTTTAATATTGGAAAAATATAGAATGGAAAAAATGAGGGTCGTTATAGTACCTCCCCGTTATTGAAAACTTCGTCCCGAAGTTTTTAGGTAGTTTCCTCGTTTGCATCAGCAGTTGAGAAGAGATGGGGATATTTCCGTTTCATATGGTCTTTGCGTTCCCAGGTATATTCGGGGCCTCTACGCGAATTCCAACGGACTTTAACGATAGGTATATTGCTTTTACGCGTTTGTTTGACCTCTCGTTCCATGATTTCTATAGGTTATTCAACGAAGTGCATTTTATCATTAATGCGAATATCATTCAAAATGATGATGTTTTACAAGTCATTTCAGTAAATTGGATACATGAAATGTGTTATGAATAGTACTGAGCTCATTTAAAACCTTGAGCATTTTATGCCACAATATTAGGGCAGACAAACAAAGAGGAGTTCGTGAAAATCACAGTCATGAAATTTGATAGAGATCTTCATTGTTTACAACAAGAATATTTTAATGATGAATATAAGTTGAAAAATAAAGTTTTATCACTATTGAATAATATGGATAAAACGATTCGTTTATAGGAAGAGTATAAATGAAGCTATCATAAAAGAGTGAAATGAGAAAATTAAATGTTCGCCTTAACTTTTGACGTAGTCACGATTGATTTCCGGAATTCAAGGAATTAAAGGAAATCTTCGTAATCTATAAGATTTGATTCTCCGGTATTTACGAAATTTTGAGATTTGTTTGATTAAATGCGGTGATTTGCCTCGATTGATGTGTTTGGAATTTTGCTATAAATTAGCTTCTTTCGTTTCATTATCTTCACCACTTCTATACTTTCTTTCTCAATTCAAACTTTCAAAAGATTAAGAAAATGCTTAATCCAGTTCTGATCCTGGTTATTATATTGACCATCTATGCAGTCATTCTTCTTTTTCTTTTACCGCCAGAGGAATCTGTTTACTTCTACTATGCTCTTGGGGTTATAGTGTTTTTAATTATCCCGTGTCTTTATATTGCTATACGCATTGATATACACGGTTTGTAATTTCGGAGTCGTTATCGGGCTTTATATTTTCCCTTATATGTCGGAGCTTTATGCTTTTGTTTCTTCTTCCCGACTTCAAGTCAAGCGAGTAATGGTCCAGAATTCATAGGTATGAAGTTTCGAATGATCATAATATATAAAGTAGAAAGGAAATGTAATAGCACGATTTGATTTGTCATATTACCAGAATATCCGGAAAAGACCGAATCATCAAGAAAAATATGTTCTTGATATATTTAGAGGTTAAATAGAATGTAAGAGTCGTGTAACATGGAAAATGATGATTATAAAATCTATGAATCATCATCTTCCATTAAAAACTTAGCATGACTTACTGTAATATAATCACGTTGGCCTGACGTCATTATATTATACTAACTCATGCTTCAATTCCCAACACTTCTTCAAAGCATTTATAATTTAAACTCGAATTTTACAGAATATAGAAACTAAAACAGTTTCCTTTATAAAGATATCGCAAAGAGATACTTAATTGCGGACATGAATCATTATGAAGATATCTTTCGAAATATAGAGGATATTTATGATGATATTTTGGAATTTCTAAGTTCGAAAGTTGATGAAGAAAAATTTTCCGCAAGCTTTTAACATGACTTCGGAGCAAGATATTCTCTAAAGATTTCACCGGATCCAAAATTACCTGGATTCTTTGAATATAGGGTTTGACCCTTGTGTTTGTCCTTGGTCTCCTCCATGGTTAGCTCAATCCGTTTTTCAGTTCCAAATTTTCTTTTGAGCTTTTCCAACGTACCATTCTTTATTATCAAACTGTTGGCCCTTAAGACCATCTACAATTTTTCTGTTTCCTCTGCATTTAATGCAGCCATATTTGAATCATCGGTTATCAATCCGAAATGGTTTCAAGAAATTTCATTTTTAGATGATTAAACGCTGATTGCGATCGTCAAGATTCAAAGGATGTTTTCAAGAATTTTAAATTTGAAGTGTTTAAGCGTAAGATGCATCCATCAATGGATCTAACGGTTGATGAAGAAATGTTGTGATTTTCAAAAGTAAGGAATGGTAAGTTCGGTGGTTTGATTTGATAATTCATCATAGAATACGAATGAATATAATTCATGAATGTAGTGATCTTTAGGAAGATAACATTTGCTAAAGCTTTACTTAAGTTTCGATATGTCAAAATCAGAGTATGTAACTGAATTTGTATGAAAATGGTTTTTCTTTGGTGAACATATACATATATCATGTGAATGTAAGTAGTATAGTTAACAACTGCTGAATCAGAATGGAAGAATGTACAATGTAACATATTTATATGAGATATGAATATCTCTCGGGTTTTACCTACCCGTTAAAATATTTTTTACAATTAACAGTTTGTACAAAAGAGAAGATATACGTTCATATATGTATTCTTCAGATGTAATCATGGTTTTAATGAGCTAATATAATATTAAACTCATTTGATTTGCTGTTGAAACGAGAATAAATAATCTCCAAAACCTTAGAGATTTCATAATTGTCGTGAAATATTTCGCTAATGAAGTTATGAATTAATACTTCATCGTTCATTGTTATTGATATACTTCGGTATATGATGTTGGTGCTCTTGGAATTCTTGTGAAATTCATAAGGCACTAATGATATTTTCTAGAAAGTTTCGAGTACATCGAAAATTAAAGTATACAATCAATCATATATTTGAGTAATACACTTGGTTTATTACGAAATGGAGTTTATTGTATTGAAGCAATGATTAACTATTGTTAAGTTATTAACAAAAGATGTACATCATAGCATATTGTGATATGAATTAACCATGTAGTACATACTAGTTAAGATTCACACGTAATAGCTTAGTACGAAAAGATTTATTATTGTTCCAATCCATATATATAAAGTATACATATGTAATTCTTCAGGAAGAATGAGTCAATACATCTTAACTCATTATTAATAATATTCCTTGGTATCTATGGGGCGTATGATGTTGATGTTTGAGGTACTGAGTGATATGTTGAGGCGTGGAATGCGGATGTTGTCGTTGGTGAAGCTGGTGATGTTGGTGGTGATGTTGGTGGTGATGCTGATGGTACTGGTGGTACTGGTTATGCTGCTGGTGCTGCTGCTGGTGTTCGTAGGTTTCGCACCATATTCTCCAGAGCCACTACTCGAGCGAGAAGCTCGTTGACTTCTTCTATTATTCCGGGATGATTGGCGGTTCGGACAAGTGGATGAATAAGATCTAAAATTTTAGATATTATATATTCGTGACTGGATATCCTGGAAATGAGGGTGAAAATAGTGTTCCGAACGGGTTCGCCAGTAAGTGCTTCAGGTTCTTCACCAAGAGGTGAATTCGGTTGGTGGAAAGGATCACCTTCTTCTTGTCTCCATTGATTAAGTTTACTACGAACCCATCCCCAATTCATCCAAAATAGATGATGGCTGATTGGTTGGTTCATTCCGGTTACGCTGCCATTGGAGCTCGAAGAGTTCGAGGAATCCATATTATGTGTTTGGAATTAGGGTTTTTGATATGAGATTAGTGTTGAATACTGGATGATATATTCGTCTCCTCGAATACGTGTATATAGCAAAAAGATTTCCGTAATTTACGGAGGGAATTTAGGAAAAGTGTTAGACAAAATCTATTGGGATAGATACGATAAGATATAATAAGATATGATGTGTCTATACTTTAATAATGGCAGTATGACGTGTCGAGATCATAAAGTGATAAGTATGTAATCTAATAATGTTTTGATTAAAGACTTTCAATTCGTATACTGTGATAACCCAATGACATTTTTCGATTCATAAACCGATGCATAAAGGCATAAGGCATATAGGTACGTGATATAACAGGGAGTTATATACGTTTGTGTGTGAGTAGTAACAATTATAAGAGTTTCAAAATTATGGATAATATTTCATGTAATACATATGTAATACACATAACCATGATAGATGACTTATGAATGTCAAGAATTTCTGAAATCATTGTGTCGCATTTAGATGCGGTGGTGTAATTGGATAGTACTCAGGAAAGTGAGCAGAGTTCTTAGATTAGCTCGTCATTCTAAGATAAGTAAAGTTTATAAAGTATAGTGTAGCATTTAACAGTTAAAGGCAACAATTAAAGGCACTATGGTCAAGAAAAGTTGTAGTCCTACATTAGGAAAGAGACTTTGATTAGAATCTTTAAGTCAAGTTTGGTAAAGCATGATTGTTAAGATTTATAAGGCAATCCTAAGTGCTTTAAGTGTAAGGCAGGAAAGGTTATAGTTTCCTAGATTGCTAAGCCACCCTAGCTAGCAAGTAAGGCACACATAAAATTGCAATCCTGGTTCTCTATAACAGCCTGGTTATGCTCTGATACCAATCTGTAACATCCTCCCAATAGGGTCTGGAAGAAACGTTACTAATATCAAATAAACCAACATATTATAATACGAGAACAATACTAAATGAGAAAATTTAACTTTATTGAGTACGCAGCGGAAAATGAAATGTCGTTACAATAATGGAAATAACGATAAAGTAATTGTTCATATGCAGAAGTAATAAATGCGATATCTCTTGATCCTAAGTCCAAGTAGCATCACATAAGTAGTAGATAAGAAAGCTTGAATCAAACAGCACCTGAGACAAAACATGCTAAAGTGTCAACCAAAAAGGTTGAGTGAAGTTCATAGGTTTAACAAAAGTAGTTATCGTTGTTTTTAGACCACAAGATTTAGTTGTAAAGTTGATCTCCCGCAGGATCAAAAAGTAGATCTCGCAGATCCAAAAGTTATGCCAGTGCGTGATATTTAGACTAAACGTTCAAGTTTGCCCCATGACAAGTTGTGTATGTCCTTGTCGGTTTAAATTTCATTATCAAGTAATACAAAGACTGAGTCAAATGTATCGGGGACGTTACTCCCGATAGGCCTACCCCCAATAAATAAGCATGCCGCAGCACTTAAAAATATCACTGTAGGGACTTAGTCGGACATAGCCGGGTATAGCATAGTTTTAACAGTTGGTACTGATATTTAGACTAGACTTTCAAGTTTACCCCGTGTCAAGTTATCGTTTATACTTGTCGGTTGGGGGCTTGCTGGTCATAGCCCAACATATCACAGTTTAATAGTTGATACGTGTAAGTACTGATATTTAGACTAGACTTTCAAGTTTACCCCGTAACAAGTTATTGTTTATACTTATCGGTTGGGGGCTTGCTGGTCATAGCCCAACATATCACAGTTTAATAGTTAATACGTGTAAAACAGTTATAAAAGTTGTGCATGTATTCTCACCCCAAAAGTTATAAAACAGTTATGAAACAGTAAAAAGTGGGGCTATGAATTCACGTATATAAATATTGTAAAACAGTTATTAAAATATTGCATGTTAAAAATTTAAAAGCAAGCATGTGTCTCACCCCATAGTTTCAAAACAGTAATGAAATAGTAAAAAGTGGGGCTATGAAATTCACCTTAGTAAGTAGAGAGAGTTATTCCTCGGAATAGAGAGTTGAACGAGTGAGCAGGAAAGTCAACCTATTGACATTTAAGAGTAGTTAAGTGTTTTGCCCATGTTTAAGTTTAAGTATGTGTTTAAGTATAGTTTGTTCTACTAAGTTTCTATTCCTAGTAAGTTACTATTTTTATAAAGTTTCTATTTTTAGAAAGTTTCTTATTTTACTAAGTTTCTATGACTAGAGAGTTTCTACTTTTATGAGTGTTTCCATTTTAGGATACTTGCCGTATTAGATAAGCTTCCAATCACCCCTTTCCCTTCGAATGGCTAATTTAGATCTAGGGGCTTGAGCCATAGGACCCTTTAAATCGGAAATCCAAACCCTCTGCCTAGAATCTCGTAGAAACCATTCGTCAAGAAAGTTCGAAGATCTATACATCTCTAATACATATCCCAAAATGTTTTTGTGCTACAATATAATTAGTAGGTTATAGGTGCTAGTAATAGTAATAGTGTATACATGTTAAGTACTAGTATAAGTAGTATTAGGGTTTCATTAATTAGGGTTAGTTAATTAAAGTAGTAATTAATAACTAGGGTTTAGTAATTAATGTCCTAGGATTTCATAAATGTTTAGAGTTTAATTAATTAGGGTTTAAGAATTATAGTTTAGGTGTAATTAGGGTTTAAGGTTTTAATATGTATATGTATATATAATTCGTATATATATGTATATATATATATATATAAATATTTTTTTTACATGTATATATGTATATATAAATCTAGGTGTGTTTATGTATATACTTATGAATAACAAGTTTATAATATGAATATGAATTATCAAAGATCAAAGTTTATGTAAATAGTTTAGGGTTTATGTTATACCTTTGAAGATTCAAGATAATTAACAAAGAAAAGATGAACACGCTGAAGATGGAAGATCAAAGCCTTGAAAATCTTGAAGAACTCCTTGAAGATTCTTGAAGAACACGAAGAACAAGCTTGAAGATCCGAATACCACAAGAGAGGGAGAGGGAGAGATTGTTTTTGAGAGAGGATTTTGGTGTGATTTGTGAATGAGAAACTAGGTGTTTATATAGTGCAAGTATTAGAGTGTTAGTCAACATAAGGATGTTCTAATTAATGATTTTATTTTATTTTATAATTTTTAGTCAACAATAGGTGGTACTAGTTTATAATTAGTCAACATAAGGATGTACTAGTTTACACTTTATTTTTAGTCAACATAAGGATGTAAGATTTTTTTAGTCTCATTATTATTACTATTATTATTATTATTATTTTTACATTTACTACATGATAAGTATTATTTTCTTTTTACTAATTCATGACTTGTATATATTTAGTTCCCAATTGTTTTATTATTTATATAAATGTCACTTTTTATTTATTACTTATAGGTTATTAGTTATAATATTACATAAATGCATAAATTTTAATTAGCAGTGAGTGTCGACTAACAGTTTATTATTTTCATCTTTTATTAACTTGTCAATTTTTGTACAAAGTTAATTAATATGTTTTCTAACTCTTAACACTTAACAATTGTTGATTAAAGTTTAATCATTAAGTTTTAATTATATTGTTTGGGCTTTTAATATTGGAAAAATATAGAATGGAAAAAATGAGGGTCGTTATAATTTTTTTTATGAATCTAACTCTTGTCTATTTTACAGTATAAAAACATAAAATGGATAGACAACCCAATATTTTAAGAGACCTACCCGGAGACATGATTGATGAAATCTTGTCTAGAGTCGGTCAGAATTCCTCGTCACAACTATTTAAGGCGAGATCAGTTTGTAAGACATTCGAAGAACGTTCCAAGAATGCCTTGGTTTATAAAAGGCTTTCGTTCGAAAGATGGGGGATATCACATTGGGAAATCCATAAGTTACGATGTGTTTACTTCGACGCATATATTGCGGGGAACCCAAATGCTATTTTACGCAACGGGTTAAGAAATTATTTTGACTCAGTATATCCGAATATAGGACTTCGTGATTTAGAAAAAGCGGCTAACATGCAACATAAAGAAGCATGTTATGCTTACGGGTTAGTAATGTTCGCTTCTCACCAAAGTGAGAACAAGAACATCGGGCTACAACTATTAAACAAAACATTCCCACAAGTGACGGAGTCGGTAATTAGGGTAAGAAATGAGGTTTTTAGGTTATTACGAGACTGTTGGTCATTATGTAACCCTCGTCCCTTTGACGACATTACAACACGTTGTCTTATCAACGGCCATAACGGTTATGTTCCACAAGACCAAGGATGGGAAGTAGTCCTAGTAACTGGACGTATGAATTACGTGTCTTTATTGCCTTTGCTGAACGACTTGTGTACTAGCTAGAATTATCTTCACAACTATCTTGTATCAAAGTTATTGTGTGCTATATTTCATGCTTTATGTAAAATAAGCGGTATTGTAAGTTTGTAAAATATTGTATAAAAGTTTGAACGCGAAATATTATTACAATCAGTTTTTCATATAGAATTGTAGTAGTTGAATTGTATATTAGCTACTAAGTATGAACTTAACGGGTAGGTACTACCCGAATTTAAACTTATAAAATGCTAATATGAAGAAAAAGCTTTTATAAATGAGTTCATATTATGCTACGAAATACTATTAACTACTCTTAATATTCTGTATGATTAACTTGTTCCATTTGACTATTTTGAAGGAAATGGCACTGACTACTCGACACACCGTGAATATGAATGAAGAGGAATTCCGTACTTTTCTAGCTTCAAACATAGCCGCAGTACAGGCTGCGCTACATACCAACAATAACCTTGGATCTAGCAGTACAGGAAATCGTGTAGGATGCACCTACAAAGAATTCACTGCCTGCAAACCTTTGGAATTTGATGGAACCGAAGGACCGATCGGATTGAAACGGTGGACCGAGATGGTCGAATCGGTGTTTGCCATAAGTAAGTGTACTGAAGAGGACAAAGTGAAGTATGCTACGCATACCTTCACAGGTTCTGCGTTAACATGGTGGAATACCTATCTAGAGCAAGTGGGACAAGATGATGCGTACGCACTACCGTGGTCAGCATTCAAGCACTTGATGAACGAGAAGTACCGTCCCAGAACCGAGGTCAATAAGCTCAAGACAGAACGTAGAGGGTTACGAACCCAAGGATTTGATATTACCACGTACGAAAGACAATTCACAGAATTGTGCTTATTGTGTCCGGGAGCGTTCGAAGATGAGGAAGAGAAGATCGACGCGTTTGTGAAAGGATTACCGGAAAGAATCCAAGAAGATATAAGTTCACACGAGCCCACCTCCATACAACAGGCATGTAGAATGGCTCACAAACTAGTGAACCAGATTGAAGAAAGAATTAAAGCACAGACTGCTGAAGAGGCCAATGTGAAGCAAGTCAAAAGAAAGTGGGAGAAAAACGGTGATAAGAATCACCAATACAACAACAACAGCAATTACAACAATAATCGCAACAACTATCCCAACAATCGCAACATCAATCGCAACTACAACAAACGGCCCAACAACAACAACAACAACAACAACAACAGTAACTACAACAATCATCCCAACAACAACAACAATCAGAAGCAGCTATGCCAAAGGTGTGAAAAGTATCACTCGGGGTTCTGCACCAAATTTTGCAACAAGTGTAAAAGAAATGGTCATAGCAAAGTGTGAGGTCTACGGACCAGGGGTTAACAGAACGAAAGGAACAAATGGTGTCGGAACGAGTAATGGTGGAGCAAGTAGTGTCGGAGCAAGTTATGCCAATGTAGTTTGTTATAAATGTGGAAAACTGGGCCACATTATTAGAAATTGCCCGAACCAGGAGAACACGAATGGACAAGTCCGCGGAAGAGTTTTCAATATTAATGCGGCAGAGGCACAGGAAGACCCGGAGCTTGTTACGGGTACGTTTCTTATTGACAATAAATCTGCTTACGTTTTATTTGATTCGGGTGCGAATAGAAGCTATATGAGTAGAGATTTTTGTGCTAAATTAAGTTGCCCATTGACGCCTTTGGATAGTAAATTTTTACTCGAATTAGCAAATGGTAAATTAATTTCAGCAGATAATATATGTCGGAATCGAGAAATTAAACTGGTTAGCGAAACATTTAAGATTGACTTGATACCAGTAGAGTTAGGGAGTTTTGATGTGATAATCGATATGGACTGGTTGAAAGAAGTGAAAGCAGAGATCGTTTGTTACAAAAATGCAATTCGCATTATACGAGAAAAAGGAAAACCCTTAATGGTGTACGGAGAAAAGGGCAACACGAAGCTACATCTTATTAGTAATTTGAAGGCACAAAAACTAATAAGAAAAGGTTGCTATGTTGTTCTAGCACACGTCGAGAAAGTACAAAATGAAGAAAAGAGCATCAATGATGTTCCCGTCGTAAAAGAATTTCCCGATGTATTTCCGAAAGAATTACCGGGATTACCCTTACATCGATCCGTTGAATTTCAAATAGATCTTGTACCAGGAGCTGCACCAATAGCTCGTGCTCCTTACAGACTCGCACCCAGCGAGATGAAAGAACTTCAAAGTCAATTACAAGAACTTTTAGAACGTGGTTTCATTCGACCAAGCACATCACCGTGGGGAGCTCCTGTTTTGTTTGTCAAGAAGAAATATGGTACATTCAGGTTGTGTATCGACTACCGAGAGTTGAACAAACTTACCATCAAGAACCGCTACCCACTACCGAGAATCGACGACTTATTTGATCAACTACAAGGCACGTCTGTTTATTCAAAGATTGACTTATGTTCCGGGTATCATCAAATGCGGGTGAAAGAAGATGATATTCCAAAGACTGCTTTTAGGACGCGTTATGGTCATTACAAGTTTATGGTTATGCCGTTTGGATTGACTAACGCACCAGCTGTATTCATGGACCTTATGAACCGAGTGTGTGGACCATACCTTGACAAGTTTGTCATTGTTTTCATTGATGACATACTTATTTACTCAAAGAATGACCAAGAACACGGTGAAAATTTGAGAAAGGTGTTAGAAGTATTGAGAAAGGAAGAATTGTACGCAAAGTTTTCAAAGTGTGCATTTTGGTTGGAAGAAGTTCAAATCCTCGGTCACATAGTGAACAAAGAAGGTATTAAGGTGGATCCGGCAAAGATAGAAACTGTTGAAAAGTGGGAAACCCCGAAAACTCCGAAACACATACGTCAGTTTTTAGGACTAGCTGGTTACTACAGAAGGTTCATCCAAGACTTTTCCAGAATAGCAAAACCCTTGACTGCATTAACGCATAAAGGAAAGAAATTTGAATGGAAGGATGAACAAAAGAAAGCGTTCCAGTTATTGAAGAAAAAGCTAACTACGGCACCTATATTGTCATTGCCTGAAGGGAATGATGATTTTGTGATTTATTGTGACGCATCAGAGCAAGGTCTCTGTTGTGTATTAATGCAACGAACAAAGGTGATTGCTTATGCGTCTAGACAATTGAAGATTCACGAACAAAATTATACGACGCATGATTTGGAATTAGGCGCGGTTGTTTTTGCATTAAAGACTTGGAGGCACTACTTATATGGGGTCAAAAGTATTATATATATCGACCACAAAAGTCTTCAACACATATTTAATCAGAAACAACTGAATATGAGGCAGCGTAGGTGGATTGAATTGTTGAATGATTACGACTTTGAGATTCGTTACCACCCGGGGAAGGCAAATGTGGTAGCCGACGCCTTGAGCAGGAAAGACAGAGAACCCATTCGAGTAAAATCTATGAATATAATGATTCACAATAACCTTACTACTCAAATAAAGGAGGTGCAACAAGGAGTTTTAAAAGAGGGAAATTTAAAGGATGAAATACCCAAAGGATCGGAGAAGCATCTTAATATTCGGGAAGACGGAACCCAGTATAGGGCTGAAAGGATTTTGCTACCAAAATTTGGATATATGAGAGAAATGGTACTTAGAGAAGCTCATAAAACCAGATACTCAATGCATCCTGGAATGGGGAAGATGTACAAGGATCTCAAGAAACATTTTTGGTGGCCGGTTATGAAAGCCGATGTTGCTAAATACGTAGGAGAATGTTTGACGTGTTCTAAGGTCAAAGCTGAGCATCAGAAACCATCAGGTCTACTTCAACAACCGAAATCCCGGAATGGAAATGGGAAAACATTACCATGGATTTCATCACTAAATTGCCAAGGACTGCAAGTGGTTTTGATACTATTTTGGGTAATAGTTGATCGTCTCACCAAATCAGCACACTTCCTGCCAATAAGAGAAGATGACAAGATGGAGAAGTTAGCACGACTGTATTTGAAGGAAGTCGTCTCCAGACATGGAATACCAATCTCTATTATCTCTGATAGGGATGGCAGATTTATTTCAAGATTCTGGCAGACATTACAGCAAGCATTGGGAACTCGTCTAGACATGAGTACTGCCTATCATCCACAAACTGATGGGCAGAGGTAAAGGACGATACAAACGCTTGAAGACATGCTACGAGCTTGTGTTATTGATTTCGGAAACAGTTGGGATCGACACCTACCGTTAACAGAATTTTCCTACAACAACAGTTATCATTCTAGTATTGAGATGGCGCCGTTTGAGGCACTTTATGGTAGAAAGTGCAGGTCTCCGATTTTTTGGAATGAAGTGGGGGATAGACAGATTACGGGTCCGGAGATAATACAAGAAACTACCGAGAAAATCATCCAAATTCAACAAAGATTGAAAACCGCCCAGAGTCGACAAAAGAGCTACGCGGACAGTAAAAGAAAAGATATAGAGTTTGAAATTGGAGAAATGGTCATGCTTAAGGTTTCACCTTGGAAAGGCGTTGTTCGATTTGGTAAACGGGGGAAACTAAATCCAAGGTACATTGGACCATTCAAGATTATTGATCAATCCTTAATTAATGATGTTGCTTAATTACGGATTGAGTGCAATAAGATTATAATGGAGGATAGGATGTTCGATGATTATTTTGGGCCCCGATGATCGTTTTTCACTTTAACTATCAAGTGATCAACCACCCCGACCCGGTCTTCGTTATCGATTAGCATGATTCACCTTAACTCAATGTAAAAAGTCCTTGGGCAAAGTCACAAGTGAAATCTACAAAGGCTTAGGCAAATGGCAGAGAATCAACAACCAATAAATGAGAGGCCAAGCTCCCTATTTATAGTATCCGTGATATCCGCGGTCTGTGAGATGCTCGGCTCTCTGCGGAAAGTCAGCGGATCAAACCGCAGTTTGGCATTTCAGCGAATACATAACCGCAGTATTTATTTTCAGCGAATATTGCATAAATGTGCCTTATAATCCGCGTAGTTCTGTCCTTAGCTTTTTAGAAAATAAAATATACATATACAATGCTATGTATATGATCAAGTCCCCCAGTTTATTATGATGCATTTTCGCGAAGCAAATGCATCATGATAAACTCTAAAAATAAAGAAGTGCATCTTAAAATATCTCGCGAACTTTATTACATATTTTTTACTGTCCATTTATTACCGTTGTTTTAATTAGGCGAAACGCGTAATTACAACGGTAACTTTCGCTATTCTGTCAAATCTGTTTATTTTAACGGCTATATTTTTACCGTTTTACGCGTCACAGTAATTACAGCCGTTAAAATTCAATGATTACCTTGTCAACTTGCTCGCCCTAATTCCAATTATAAATAGCAGACAACGCCGCACAAAAACTTTACGCTTTCCTTTCCCAATTTCACATTCAATTTGCAATCTTACAACCGCAATCGTAATTGACAATTAGCCAATTCAGCCTTTGATTTTCTCAATTCGACCTTCAATTTCATCACTTCCATACTCAATTTTTCCTTCCATATTATTAATGGCTGCTTCTGCATCGATGCATACTCCCGGCAGTTTTGTGTCATATATGACAGAGGCCAAACTACAAACCCTTAGAGAGTGGTATCCGCCACTTGGGCATTTTGTTCCAACCGTGCCCCTTCATGAGGACCGAGCCGATACTCCCCCTAAGGGGATGATTACGGTATATGAGGCTGCCATTTCGCAGGGCAACCTCCGTTTTCCTTTAACCGAATTTGTTCGCAGTGTATGCGAACACTACAGGGTTGCGTTAGCACAGTTTCACCCAAATGCGGTGAACAAAATTGTGCTTTTCGAAATGTATTGCCACGCCAATGACAAGCAGCCATTGTTAACCGTGTTCCGCACTCTTAACAGCTTAATTTTATATGATGTGGGATGGTTCTCATTTCGCAGCAAGTTGGGCAATATGGTTTCTCCTAAAGATTCCATCGGCAATTGGTGCAGTTCGTTTTTCTATATTAACGATACCGCGTATGTCAATAGCAACATTCCGAGGAAGTGGAGCGAGGAGATTAATTCAGAAGTCAATGAGAAGCCGGTGTTGGATGATCTTGAGAACGATGTTCTCAATATTTTTAGGAAGGCGGGCATCATTGTGAGGCCATATTCCAATGTACCGCTGTACATTGGACACGTATCAATCCAGTGGCCATAGAGCGACCATGACGCACTTTTAGTTGATCAAGCCAAGAATGGTATTTCACTTGTCTTTTTTCGCATAACATATTTCACAGTATACATTTTGCCTTGTATAACATTTCGCATTGTTTTTTCGCAGAGATTCCTCTTGACCTTGTTATGAGGACCACTGATGTTAGCAGAATTAGCCCTGCTCGCCGCCTGAAGGAGGGCGAGGGCGATATTATTCTGATTGATGAACCAATCATCAACGAGCTTTTCATCGCCGGCGGAGAGGACCGGGGCAAAAGGAAAATGGTGGAGAGTTCACCGACTCCACGCAAGAAACGACTGCATACTCTTGCAGAATAAGAGACAAGTGCGTAATTTTAATTTTATGACTTCTAATCATATATGCGCATATTATGCATAAATTAGCGATATTTATTAATCTTGTTTCAGTTGTGATTTCAGAGTCTCCCGCTGAAACCAATCCGCGCTACAACATCAGGAGCCGCACTCCCGCAGATGTGGTAGGAGAGCCTGAGCAAGACCCATCCCTTCCTTCTGATGCAGAGGCGTCCAATCAGGAAGAAGGAGAGGGTGCTGATGAAGAAGAGGCTGTAGCTGATGAGGAAGCCAACAGACTGTATCAGAAACTGCATAAATTTCTTCCTGAGCAAACAAAGGCAAAGTACCGCAGTCTAACTTTCGCTGAATCTGCAAGACAGCGGTTATATAATTGCTATAACTTGCTCTATCTTGCTATGGATAGCATAGAACGGTTCACTGATTTATCAGATGAACGTGAACATGCTGTCAAGGTGGCCAACGCTCAGTACTTGAGAGCGGAAAAATTAAAAACGCAGCTGAGGAAAGCGAAGGAAGCAATCGCCCAGCTTAATAGGAGAGCGAACACTGCGGAACATGATTTCGCTCAACTTGTTAAGTATCTTCCCGAGTTCGCAGATAAAGTGATGGACTCAAAACCCGTCACTGAAAAATTTCAAGCTTATTCTCAAGCTGCCAAACTTGCCACTCGCTGCGAGTGGTATGACTTACTATGTAAGCTCGGCGATCTCTCCAAACCCCTTCCATCAGACTTAGCCGACGAAATATGTTCAACGGATGATGCTCGCGAAGCATTAAAAGTGGCTAAGAAAGAGGTGGAAAAGGTGAGCATTCCAGCTTTGGAAGAGTTATGTCAGCGTGAAGGCGTGACATTCGCTGACATTAAAGCGCTGAAGCTTTCGTTTATAGTTGGTTTATTTTAATGTATGCGTGCAATTTATGAATTGATTTTTTGTAACTGACTTGTTCGCTTTGTTAATATAACATTATTCGCACTTTATTTATCATTCACAGTTGCAACTTCTTTTATTTATATAGCGCTTTTACTTTAATTATTCATAATTCAGACTTGTCCATTGCAATTTCCGCATTCGTTATTGTGCACATAACAAAGCGTACTTTGTGCGAAACAATCTTTTAACATTATGAATCTTCTAAGTCCGACAAAACGATCCTTAGGTAAAATCTAGCATTGCGAAGCATCTAAGTGTTGGCAAGATCAAACACTTAGGAAAATTTATCCTTTCGCAATTTTTGTTAACATAAGTGGGCAATTTCATCACTTGGCTTTTCTGCAAAGTATTTCGCAATACAGTTATGTATTGATATATTATTTTAAGCAGGTCATGTTTAGCGAAAACAATGCCACCTTACTTAAAGCATCCGCAGAGCAAACATTAACTTAGTGTTTCAAAAAGATAAGTATTTGTATTCTGCGAAATAAACACTACGCGTGGCCAGACGCAGTGTTTTCGCTGTTTAAAGAAACAAGTACTAATACTGAAATTAACTTCGCTTTATTCTTTATTAACTCGCATTAAATTATTCAAATCATGAACATAACATGTCTCGCATTAATGGAATTTCAATACAATATTTTGTTAATCATTTTCTCACTAAGCAGGGTTAACTGAATGCCCTTCAACACACATATCCGCACTTGTCATAACCATAGCACATGAAGGCTCCATTTCCGCAGAAATCATCGTGCCAATACCCTTATTAGCAGAAAACTTTAGCATACCATGTATTGTAGATGGTACAGCACCAAACATGCGCAAAGCTGTGCAGCCAAGTATCATATTGAACCGCGATTGATTCCACATAATGTACAAATTCAATAAGGCTTGACGCCTTAGCGACTCATCGCTATCATCAACCAATTCCATTTGTAATTCCAATTGGCCAACAGGCTATGATGATTCTCCCGAAAAACCAGCCAATGAAACCGCAGTAGGTTTCATCAAAGCCTGAATTTATGCGGGCAGCTTGAGAAAACATTGCTTGTGATGACCCGGGAATTTCCGACCAAATTTAAACTTAATCTTTAGATGTTTCGACACGATAAGCAAAGTCTATAATGTTGAGTCTCGAAAATTTTGAAACTATATTTATGTAATCAATTTCTCTTTTGACTATTTCCAACGATTCACGAATAATTGTTTGTAATTAAATAAATAAATATATATAGAGATTAAGATATATATATATATATATATATATATATATATATATATATATATATATATATATATATATATATATATATATATATATATATATATATATATATATATATATATATATTATAATATTTTTACTTTCATTCTTAAAATAAATATTAAAATTTATATCATGATTAATAATATTAGGATACAAATATGATAACTGATATATATAAATTGTTATATTATTATTAATGTTATTATAATTGGTATCAATATAATTATTATTAATATAATTAGTATTATTATTATAATTATCATTAATATTTTTTTTTACTTCATTAAGATTAATATGAATTATTATTATTATTATTACTCTTATTATTATTATAAATATTAATATTATATTATCATTATTATTATTTGTATTTAGATTGTTATTAATATAATTATAATTATAATTATTAATAATAATTATATAAAATCATAGTACGATTTTGGACATCACTTTCTATATTTTTATCTTTATTTGATTTTTCTCTGCTAATTGATTTAGTTTGATTTAGTTGTCTGAATTTGTTACACGTCGTAATCGAATTACAATACCAAACAAATTCCAATTGGAATCCAACAAGTACAAACCTATTATCTTATTTTTATCTATTTTATTTTTATTCATTTATTTCCTGACCAAAAATTCGTTATTCCTATCTTCAGTTGTTATACGTCCCCATCAAAAATCTTTACACAACAATTGAAGATTGGTCATAAGTACTATAATTCAGTCAATGACTAAAACCAAATGAATTATCACAAACAAGTCAAAAGTTAAACAGAAGAACATATGTCGACTCTATTCTTCATATTTTTATTCAAAACATCCATTTCTATTTTATGAAAACCACCACCTTCAACTCAATTATGTTAATTATCACCTTCATCTAATTCGTTAGTCGATCACACACTTGCTACCATCATATCATCGATTCATAATTGTTGCGACTATTATGATTATGTACCACAACCATCCTCATTACCATTATATTGTATAGCATATTTTTCTTCTTTTCTTTTCATTCGTTGTCTTTGATCAAACACCACCTTCTACTCATCTCCTTCTCTATTCGAGCGATATCAAGAACCCATCATAGTCTGATGTACTTTAGTTTGTTGCCCTATGTTCCTGTTCAGTCGTAAACCACAAAGAAAAACCATCGAATTTACTAAACCACCCATACCCACAACCAACGGCTACTATCACAACCCATGATCACCTACCATTACCTTTCGGCCGTAAACCACCCTACACTACCATATTCTTCTCTCTCTTCTCTCTCTCTTCGTAAATCACTACCAATAGAAACCGACACCCTAAACCCACTTCACCTTCGTGAAACCACCATCATGATGACATCACTACCGCTGCAACCTTCTGTTAATTTCTCTTCTTCCTTTCTTATTCAAACCGCTCATTTTATGGTCATTATAGTCGTGAAATTACTACTGCAGCTACTTCGCTTTTCTTTTTGATCTAGACGATTATGATGAATCAGTGATGATGACTGCCGGCGTATTGTTTCTACTTCTACTATCGTTCGAATCTTTTCTGCTACCAAAACCATGGATGATTGATGAAGATATATAAATGGTGATGATAATTAAAATAATAATGAAGAGGAGTCATAAATGGGGACGGGTGTAATCAGATAATGAAGGCTGTCTGTTTCGAATCCTAAGTTAAACGCGTGGCCTTTGTTTCAATTGTTGCTATGGGACGTTTTCTACTATTGGGCTGTATTGTAAAGTATTGTTGGGCTGATGTATATGTGGGCCGAACTAAATTAATGGACTGCAGCAATTTATTTGAAGTATTGATCGATGCCTAACTCTGCTGCTGTTCTATTTTTTTTTTTTTATTAGTGAGGTTTAAAATATTGATTAGAGTTGATAATAATAGATGATACATGGTCATGTTATGATGAGGATAGTAAGATGATGATAAAGATTACATTATGACGGGTTAAATATTGAAAATGAAATAAGTTGATGATGATAGTAATACATCATAGTAATAATAAAATGAATTATTAGGATATGATCATGTTATGAATATGATTATGTACGGGTGTATCATGGAGATACGATTAAGATGATATTAAGGATAGATGATAATGGCGAGAGATTAGAAGAAGAGAATGACAGACTAGAAAGGGGTTAAAAGAATTTAATTCGTAATTTAATTCAGATTATAAGAAGCAGAAGAGTGATTTGATGTGTATTGGGTTAAGCGAGAGGTCATGGGTTCGAGTCCGGTTGTTGCTATTCTTTTTGGAGAACATTTAAGGTAGCCTCCTCCTTATTATTATTATTAATATTATCATTTTTATATTTATTATGATTATTATTGCTAGGTTTATCATTAGTAATTGTTATTATTACAATTGTTATTATTATTATTATTATTATTATTATTATTATTATTATTATTATTATTATTATTATTATTATTATTATTATTATTATTATTATTATTATTATTATTATTATTATTATTATTATTATTAGTGTTATTACTATAGTAATTGATATTGTTATTATTATCTATCGAAACTATCATTTTTGTTATAGATAAATATTTTGGTACCTAAAATATACTTAATACATATATTGTAATTATATTAATAGTTTATATACCTACGTATCAAACATATTAATATTATTTATATAAATACTTATATATAACAAACTATTGATTTTTACATATAACACTAAACAATTATATATATAAATATGGATATATTAAAAATATCTATATAAATATTAATCATTTTGAATATATACACAAATTAAACATATATATAATATATAAATTAGGATATAATAAATTTTGTTCAGTACGATTATATGTTTTAATATATATATATATACAAATGATATAGGTTCGTGAATCCGAGGCCAACCCTACACTTGTTAAATGTCGACATATGTATTTTTACTACAAAATACTGTATGGTGAGTTCATTTGATTCCCTTTTACTCTTTACATTTTTGGGACTGAGAATACATGCGCTGTTTTCATAACTGCTTTATTAAATGCTTTTGAAATATATTTTAAACTGAGAATACATGAAATGCTTTTATAAATGTTTGACGCGATATGACACAAGCAAAACATTCCTCGAATGAATTATTATGCAGACAGAAGTTCTGCGAATTATTATTGAATTATGTGGACATGATAATTGCCACCATTGAATTATGTGGACATGATAATTGCCACCATTGAATTATGTGGACATGATAATTGTCACCAGTTGATGTGAATGTTACATATCGAGAGAATGATTTTATACACAGGTTATGTGTATGTTATTTTTGTGCACAAGATATGTGTACGGTTACTATGATTTATGAAAATGGTTTCGTACATGAGAAAGATGTATTGTATTTAAAAGATATAGCATGTACATTACAGGTGGTTATAGGATTCGGGCCCATTTGTACCATGCAGGATTTAAATCTTGTGGTCTATCAAAATGATAAATTTTATTGTTTTATGATAAACTTATGAACTCACCAACCTTTTGGTTGACACTTGAAAGCATGTTTATTCTCAGGTATGAAAGAAATCTTCCGCTGTGCCTTTGCTCATTTTAAGGACATTATTTGGAGTCGATCATCGCTCTGGGATCAAATGTTGATGACTTCGTCCAGATGGATTAGGACGGGGCTTTACAGTTGGTATCAGAGCGGTGGTCTTAGCGAACTAGGTCTTGCATTAGTGTGTCTAACTGATAGTTGTTTAGATGCATTAGTGAGTCTGGACTTTGACCGTGTCTGCATGTCAAAAGTTTTGCTTATCATTTCGTGTCGATAATTATTTGCTTATCATCCTTAAAGTCTAGACACGTCTTACTGCCTTTATTGCATAGACAGTGTATAGATACATTCATATTTTAGCGTATCTGTTATTTTTACCTTTACCTGACAGCTTCTGTAGATTCCTCCGTAACTCATGGGATTTTAAGATTATAGATGCATATGTAAATGATGTATTGCAGGGTACTAATCTACATCCTATGATCCTTTCATATCGAAAAATCCTTTACTCAATCGTACACAATGGAATTCACCATTAGATCAAGTCCCTCGGATTCCGATATGGAGTCCCACTCCAGCTCCGAAAGAAGCGTCACCAGAATGAATCGATCAATCAGCCTTCCCTAATTCATCTGATGAGTTCGTAGTCGACTTAACCAATGGAGACAAGAAGAAGGCGATTCTTTCCACCAACCGAATTCACCTTTTGACGAAGAACCTGAATCACTTACTGGCGAACCTATTTGAGACACCATTTTCACCCTCATTTCCCGAATATCTCACCACGATTATATTCTATCTAAAATTCTAAACCTTATTCATCCATTCGTTTCGACTGACAATCATCCAGGAGTAATACAAGAAGTCAGCGAACTTCGCGCTCGAATTATAGTCTTGGAAAAATATGGTGCAAAATTTACCAGCTTCAGCAACATCACTGGCATCAACAGTACCACCAACATCAATACCAGTACCATCAACAACCCAAGTTTCAACACCACACGCCTCAACATCTCATTATGTACCCTGATCATAATCATCATTCTACGTATCATTTTACATCATTTATCTTCGTTCGACATGGCAATTATGAAATCTCTAATGTTTTAGAGATTATATATTCTAGTTCTAACGGTAAACCAAATGAGTTTAATATCATATTAACTCAATGAATCCATGATTACATCTGAAGAAAATATATATGTATATAAGTTTTCATAAAGATTGTAATTAAAAATTCTTTCGTACAAAGTGTTAATCGTGAAAATATTTTAACGGGTAGGTAATACCCGAGGAATATTCAGATTTCACATTAATAAATTACAATGTACATTCTTCGAAGCTGATTCAACAGTCATTTACTATCCTACTTACATCCACCAATATGTGTATCCGTTCACCACAGAATAACCATTTTTATTCAAATTCATATTTGGATATTGATTTATCATAATCCAACAAGTGGCATAATGAAGAAAACATTTGACCGAATAAAATTTGTAGAAACAAACAAATTAACTATGAGAAATTTTGTTAAGAATCCACGCTAACAAAACCCTAGCTAACTGTTCCTAGCTAACTGTGGACTAATCAACTGAGGACTACCAACAGTGGACAATTAAAATGAATTAAAATATTAATTATAACATATGAAACTAAACAATTCTTCAAGTTCACCACTTGATTTCATCTTAAACCTCATTTGTATCTTGACGATTATAATCTGCGTACAAACCTTTAATGATTCTTGAAAATACCTCAATCGAAAAGATAAATCAACCGCACTTTATCTACATAAGAAAAGATTGATGCATATAGTTATGCACCTGAAAAATTCTCGGAACCTGTATAAATGTTTAACGCGTATCTGTGCTAGCTTCTTTGGCATTGTTATTTCCGAAAATAACAACGCAATTTCTTTTCAAATTAGTCAATTTTGTCACAGCTCCAGCAAGTCAACTTCGACTTTTCGTTCGAAACAACCTTATTATAACCCTGATATATAAGTTGCCTTTTGTCATCGATACCGAAAAACCGCTTATATCTCACTACATTAGCAGTAAACTTACCAGCAACATCATTGATCTTTGACTTTATGAAAAGTTATTATATTCATTGAAATCCTATCATCTACTCATCTGCATCTGATAACGATAATTGCCGTACTAAACACCGAGGATCAGCAATCAATATTTTGAAATCTCGCAGCATGTCTACATCAACACTTATATGTAAACCTATAACATTTATCTCTTAGAATTATGATATTCCATTCTAAAATTCTGAAAAAGCACTCAGTCACAAATCAATACTCTGAATGTTGAAAAAGCTGAATGAAGCAGCAGAAACCATAGACAACCGTAAACGACCTTAATCATCGGAAGTTTGATAATAAAGAATAGTATGTTGGAAAAGCTCAGAAAAGTTAGAACTGGAAAACAGATTGAGCTAACCACGAAGGAGACCAAGGACAAATACAAGGACCATACCCTATATTCAAAGAATCTCGGTAATTCTGGATTCGATGAAACCTTCAACGAATATCTTGCTCCGTACTCATATTAAAATCTTACGTAAAATATTTCTTCATCAACTATCGAACTTAGAAATCCCAAAATATCATCATAAATATCTTCGATATTTCTGAGGATATTTTCATAACTCTTCTTGTACGAAATTAATTATCTCTTCGTGCTTTATGTATTACATTATATTGGAAACTTCTGTAAAACCTACGTATAAATTACGAATGAATTTTTTGAAGTAGTGTTGGAGAACTGATGCATGAGTTAGTATAATATAATGACACTTGATCAACGTGATTATATTACAGTAAGTCATGCTGAGTTTCTATTGGGACATGATGATTCACAGATCATAACGTCATCTTGTGCCATGTTACATAACTCTTTCATTCTGAATAAACTCTGAACATATCAAGAAAATATATTCTTGATAGTTCTATTCTCAATGATTATGATAATTTGACAAATCAAATCGTGCTATAACGTTCTTTCTTGTTTAGAACATTAAATTCATTCGAAACTCCATATCTACGAATTCTGGACCATTACCAGAGATGTCCAATCATAAAAAGAAGAAACGAAGGGACAAAACTCCAAAAGAAATAGAAAATTGGAGTATAAATCGTAGCAAAATAGGAGAGCGCATTAACTGTGGATGACAATGATTATAGAAAACGGAAGCAGGGACTTCAAAATATAAGAGAAAATATAAAGCCCAATAACAACACGGAGATTACAAACCGTGGATATTAATACGAATAGCAATATAAAAATACGGTATAATTAAGAATAGTATCACCCCAAGGTAATAGTAGAAGTGAACAGATTCTTCTGGTGGAAGATTGAAAAGAAGGATGACAGAAATGATAATTAGGAAAATAACAAGGATTAGAACGGGATTAAGCATTTTCACAATCTTTTGGATGTATGAACTAAGAAAGAAAGTATGGGAATGGTGAGATATAATGGAACGGAAGAGTTTAATTTAAAATGAAAATATCAGATAGAGTAATTGAGGCAGATCACCGTATTTAATTATAGAGATCTTATTTTCCTTACTCGCCGAAGAATCAAATCTTATTTAGATTTTGAAGATTTTCTGTAAATCCCTTGAATTCCGGAATTCAATCGTGACTACGTCAGAAGTTAAATCTCTATCTCAATCTGTTGTGACAGCTTCATTCGTACGCTTCACCTAATCGAATTGTTTTATCTATATTAGTCAATAATGATAAAACTATATTTATCAACTCATATTCGTCATGTAAACATTTTTATTGTTAACCATGACCATCTCACTCAAATTTCGGGACGAAATTTCTTTAACGGGTAGGTACTGTGATGACCCAGGAATTTCCGACCAAATTTAAACTTAATCTTTAGATGTTTCGACACGATAAGCAAAGTCTATAATGTTGAGTCTCGAAAATTTTGAAACTATATTTATGTAATCAATTTCTCTTTTGACTATTTCCAACGATTCACGAACAATTGTTTGTAATTAAATAAATAAATATATATAGAGAATAAGATATATATATATATATATATATATATATATATATATATATATATATATATATATATATATATATATATATATATATATATATATATATATATATTATAATATTTTTACTTTCATTCTTAAAATAAATATTAAAATTTATATCATGATTAATAATATTAGGATACAAATATGATAACTGATATATATAAATTGTTATATTATTATTAATGTTATTATAATTGGTATCAATATAATTATTATTAATATAATTAGTATTATTATTATAATTATCATTAATATTTTTTTTTTACTTCATTAAGATTAATATGAATTATTATTATTATTATTACTCTTATTATTATTATAAATATAAATATTATATTATCATTATTATTATTTGTATTTAGATTGTTATTAATATAATTATAATTATAATTATTAATAATAATTATATAAAATCATAGTACGATTTTGGACATCACTTTCTATATTTTTATCTTTATTTGATTTTTCTCTGCTGATTGATTTAGTTTGATTTAGTTGTCTGAATTTGTTACACGTCGTAATCGAATTACAATACCAAAAAAATTCCAATTGGAATCCAACAAGTACGAACCTATTATCTTATTTTTATCTATTTTATTTTTATTCATTTATTTCCTGACCAAAAATTCGTTATTCCTATCTTCAGTTGTTATACGTCCCCATCAAAAATCTTTACACAACAATTGAAGATTTGTCATAAGTACTATAATTCAGTCAATGACTAAAACCAAATGAATTATCACAAACAAGTCAAAAGTTAAACAGAAGAACATATGTCGACTCTATTCTTCATATTTTTATTCAAAACATCCATTTCTATTTTATGACAACCACCACCTTCAACTCAATTATGTTAATTATCACCTTCATCTAATTCTTTAGTCGATCACACACTTGCTACCATCATATCATCGATTCATAATTGTTGCGACTATTATGATTATGTACCACAACCATCCTCATTACCATTATATTGTATAGCATATTTTTCTTCTTTTCTTTTCATTCGTTGTCTTTGATCAAACACCACCTTCTACTCATCTCCTTCTCTATTCGAGCGATATCAAGAACCCATCATAGTCTGATATACTTTAGTTTGTTGCCCTATGTTCCTGTTCAGTTGTAAACCACAAAGAAAAACCATCGAATTTACTAAACCACCCATACCCACAACCAACGACTACTATCACAACCCATGATCACCTACCATTACCTTAGGCCGTAAACCACCCTACACTACCATATTCTTCTCTCTCTTCTCTCTCTCTTCGTAAATCACTACCAATAGAAACCGACACCCTAAACCCACTTCACCTTCATGAAACCACCATCATGACGACATCACTACCGCTGCAACCTTCTGTTAATTTCTCTTCTTCCTTTCTTATTCAAACCGCTCGTTTTATGGTCATTATAGTCTTGAAATTACTACTGCAGCTACTTCGCTTTTCTTTTTGATCTAGACGATTATGATGAATCAGTGATGATGACTGCCGGCGTATTGTTTCTACTTCTACTATCGTTCGAATATTTTCTGCTACCAAAACCATGGATGATTGATGAAGATATATAAATGGTGATGATAATTAAAATAATAATGAAGAGGAGTCATAAATGGGACGGGTGTAATCAGATAATGAAGGCTGTCTGTTTCGAATCCTAAGTTAAACGCGTGGACTTTGTTTCAATTGTTGGTATGGGACGTTTTCTACTATTGGGCTGTATTGTAAAGTATTGTTGGGCTGATGTATATGTGGGCCGAACTAAATTAATGGACTGCAGCAATTTATTTGAAGTATTGATCGATGCCTAACTCTGCTGCTGTTCTATTTTTTTTTTAATTAGTGAGGTTTAAAATATTGATTAGTGTTGATAATAATAGATGATACATGGTCATGTTATGATGAGAATAGTAAGATGATGATAAAGATTACATTATGACGGGTTAAATATTGAAAATGAAATAAGTTGATGATGATAGTAATACATCATAGTAATAATAAGATGAATTATTAGGATATGATCATGTTATGAATATGATTATGTACGGGAGTATCATGGAGATACGATTAAGATGATATTAAGGATAGATGATAATGGCGAGAGATTAGAAGAAGAGAATGACAGACTAGAAAGGGGTTAAAAGAATTTAATTCGTAATTTAATTCAGATTATAAGAAGCAGAAGAGTGATTAGATGTGTATTGGGTTAAGCGAGAGGTCATGGGTTCGAGTCCGGTTGTTGTTATTCTTTTTGGAGAACATTTAAGGTAGCCTCCTCCTTATTATTATTATTATTATTAATATTATCATTTTTATATTTATTATGATTATTATTGCTAGGTTTATCATTAGTAATTGTTATTATTATTATTATTATTATTATTATTATTATTATTATTATTATTATTATTATTATTATTATTATTATTATTATTATTATTATTATTATTATTATTATTATTATTAGTGTTATTACTATAGTTATTGATATTGTTATTATTATCTATCGAAACTATCATTTTTGTTATAGATAAATATTTTGGTACCTAAAATATACTTAATACATATATTGTAATTATATTAATATTAATAGTTTATATACCTACGTATCAAACATATTAATATTATTTATATAAATACTTATATATAACAAACTATTGATTTTTACATATAACACTAAACAATTATATATATAAATATGGGTATATTAAAAATATCTATATAAATATTAATCATTTTGAATATATACACAAATTAAACATATATATAATATATAAATTAGGATATAATAAATTTTGTTCAGTACGATTATATGTTTTAATATATATATATATATACAAATGATATAGGTTCGTGAATCCGAGGCCAACCCTACACTTGTTAAATGTCGACATATGTATTTTTACTACAAAATACTGTATAGTGAGTTCATTTGATTCCCTTTTACTCTTTACATTTTTGGGACTGAGAATACATGCGCTGTTTTCATAACTGCTTTATTAAATGCTTTTGAAATATATTTTGAACTGAGAATACATGAAATGCTTTTATAAATGTTTGACGCGATATGACACAAGCAAAACATTACTCGAATGAATTATTATGCAGACAGAAGTTCTGCGAATTATTATTGAATTATGTGGACATGATAATTGCCACCATTGAATTATGTGGACATGATAATTGCCACCATTGAATTATGTGGACATGATAATTGCCACCAGTTGATGTGAATGGTACATATCGAGAGAATGATTTTATACACAGGTTATGTGTATGTTATTTTTGTGCACAAGATATGTGTACGGTTACTATGATTTATGAAAATGGTTTCGTACATGAGAAAGATGTATTGTATTTAAAAGATATAGCATGTACATTAAAGGTGGGTATAGGATTCGGGCCCATTTATACCATGCAGGATTTAAATCTTGTGGTCTATCAAAATGATAAATTTTATTGTTTTATGATAAACTTATGAACTCACCAACCTTTTGGTTGACACTTGAAAGCATGTTTATTCTCAGGTATGAAAGAAATCTTCCGCTGTGCCTTTGCTCATTTTAAGGACATTATTTGGAGTCGATCATCGCTCTGGGATCAAATGTTGATGACTTCGTCCAGATGGATTAGGACGGGGCTTTACATTGCTCGTACATGATATCTACACTGCTACCAGTGTCAACATGTACCTTCATGATTATAATGCCGGTATTAGCAACACGACATGAAATAACCACGGGCTTATCAACATCCGCATTCAAACGCGCTGAGGGAAATGAAATAGAGGGACATTTCCAGCTAACAATTTGCGCCGAAATTTGCAGCACTGACATTTCACCGTGCACTTCCACCACATTAATCACTTGTACCCCGCGCTGATTTTCTTTCTTATTTACCATCCGTACTCCCAAATTTTTCACCGCAGGAGCTTTCCGCTCAACCGCATTTGGGGCACTCGAACCATTAGCTTCAGCTGGCATAATGATCGCATTCGCAGTGCTGGATGAGTTCTGCGCCAACAAATGGTCCAACTTACCCTGTTCATATGCTTCCGCAATAAATTCCGCTAAATCTCTGCAGCGATTGGTGTCATGACCGTAATCGTCGTGAAAGACACAAAACTTTGATCTGTCACGCCTGCTGTTTTCTCCCAATGGCTGCGGATCAGGGAAAGACTTAGCAACTCGCTCTTGCAGTAAGATTTCTTTGGGCGTTTTTGTTAGCATCTGAATGATATTGAATGACTCATTATTCCACTTGCGCGTAGAATAGCGGTTATTACGGCCATATGAATGGTTATCGTTCTGACCTTGAAACCTGTCATTACGCTGATATCCGCCGCCACCATTTCTTCGCAAAATCTTGGACCGCGATAGCTATCGCTGTTACTATCTCTGAAAGAGTCATTGTCATCTCGCCAACTTTTATCTCTACCCCAGCCACATGCAGGGGTAATACTGCTATCTTCTCCTCGGCGGATATAATCATAAGTTTCCTGTTGCACTTTTGCGAATGTCTGCGGGACATCTCTTCTTAATCGCCGCACAAGCGTAGGGCGTCGCTGTGGGTTGATAGCATGCAAGAAACAAGAAATTTTCTGATCTTCATTCAACCGCGGAATTTTCTGGCACTCATAAATATACCGCGTAAGTAGCGCACTTAGAGTCTCCTTGTTGCCTTGTTTAATATCGTGACACTCTATATGTGTCTTTTTCTGCGGTAATAAATTTTGAAACTGCAGCAAAAACTTTTCTCGCAGATCCACAAAGCCAACGATACTGCGAGATGGCAAGCTGTGAAACCATTCCCTTGCTGACCCCTGCAAGGCCATAGGAAACACTCTACATGCGACTGGTTCATCCCAGTTGTAAGTGCTTACGACGCCCTCAAAGCGTTGCAGAAAATCCAAGGGATCAGTGAGGCCTGAGTAAACTCCCAACGTCGCCGGCACAATCGGCGGAGAAACAATTGGATAGTCAGAAATGTGCTGGACAAATTAATCTGCAGCAGTGGTAATTTCTGTTGCCTTTTTTGCACGAATGTCTGTGTTATCCGCACAGAATTTGGTAAGCATATCTTGCAGAAAATTTAACTAATCGAACTTATGCTGCATTGATTTCGGCGCAATGCTTCTGAAAGCATCCGCTAAAAAATTTTGGGCGTTTTCTCTGCGCGCAGCTTCAGACGCTTCACCTTCCTCCCCATAGCGAGGGAAAGGTGTTGGTGGTCGCTTTCGCTTGACGTATGGATTTTTAACAAACTCTTCTGCGCTGTCTGAGTCATCAGAAAATTCATCTTCCTGCCTTGGCGCTTTCGCCAATCTGGACTTGTGTGCGGAGCGCGCGTGGATTTGATCATCCGCGTTATCACTATCGCTGTCATTGTGCTCAAGAACCAACCGATCACTTTGTGATCCTGAACCACTTAATGGCCATAAGTATGTGCGCGGTATGCGAGATTCACAAATATGCTTAGCGTCTCTTTTGGCTTGCTCAATAGCAGTATTAACAATTTTCTCAGTGCGTAAACTGGATTTTCCCGATAAGATTTTCGCTCGCTTTCCTTCAGCGATTGATTCTTCGCGATTTTGCAATAACGTTTTGCGTGCGATCATTTTTTCAGCGGCAGCTTCAGGATACGAATCGTTAGCATTGTTTTCATTAGATTTTTTAGCATTCGTTTCCTGAACCGATTTTCCCGCAGTAACACTTGCATCTATTTGCATTGGAAATACGATAACGTTCTGCGAATTGCCAGGCAATGCATCAGCATTCGCAGAGACGCTAGTTTGTTTTGCATTCGACGTCATGATTGTTAAGCAGATTAACAATTTGCGTATTGGAAAAAGCACCTGCAAATCATCACAACAAAAACACGATTTGAAATTAAACCGTTGAATTAATTGTTTAATCGGCGTAAAACAAAAAATTTTCAGTTTAATTTGTAAAACGTGTCCCACGGATGGCGCCAATTGATCAATCCTTAATTAATGATGTTGCTTAATTACGGATTGAGTGCAATAAGATTATAATGGAGGATGGGATGTTCGATAATTATTTTGGGCCCCGATGATCGTTTTTCACTTTAACTATCAAGTGATCAACCACCCCGACCCGGTCTTCGTTATCGATTAGCATGATTCACCTTAACTCAATGTAAGAAGTCCTTGGGCAAAGTCACAAGTGAAATCTACAAAGGCTTAGGCAAATGGCAGAGAATCAACAACCAATAAATGAGAGGCCAAGCTCCCTATTTATAGTATCCGTGATATCCGCGGTCTGCGAGATGCTCGGCTCTCCGCGGAAAGTCAGCAGATCAAACCGCAGTTTGGCATTTCAGCGAATACATAACCGTAGTATTTATTTTCAGCGAATATTGCATAACTGTGCCTTATAATCCGCGTAGTTCTGTCCTTAGCTTTTTAGAAAATAAAATATACATATACAATGCTATGTATATGATCAATTATAGATCGTGTCGGACCAGTAGCTTACCAACTGGAGCTACCTCAACAACTCGCGGCTGTACATAACACTTTCCACGTCTCAAATTTGAAGAAATGTTTTGCTAAAGAAGCTCTCACTATTTCGTTGGACGAAATCCAAATCAATGAAAAACTTCAATTCATTGAAGAACCCGTCGAAATAATGGATCATGAGGTTAAGAGACTTAAACAAAACAAGATACCGATTGTTAAGGTTTAATGGAATTCTCGTAGAGGACCCGAGTTCACCTGGGAGCGTGAAGATCAGATGAAGAAGAAATACCCGCATTTATTTCCAGAAGATACGTCAACACCTCCAACTGCTTAAAATTTCGGGACGAAATTTATTTAACGGGTAGGTACTGTAGTGACCCGAACTTTTCCATGTTTATATATATATTAAATGAAATTGTTATTTACATGATTAAGTGTTTCCAACATGTTAAGCAATCAAACTTGTTAAGACTTGATTAATTGAAATAGGTTTCATATAGACAATTGACCACCCAAGTTGACCGGTGATTCACGAACGTTAAAACTTGTAAAAACTATATGATGACATATATATGGTTATATATATATAGTTAACATGATTTTATTATAAGTATGTATCTCATTAGGTATTTTAACAATGAGTTATATACATAAAAATGAGACTATTAATTTAAGAAACTCGAAAACGATATATATAACGATTATCGTTATAACAACGTCTTACTAGGTACATATGAATCATATTAAGATATTGATACACTTGGTTAATTATGTTAAATGATAAGTAAATATATTATTAAGTGTATTAACAATGAAATACATATGTAAAAATAAGACTACTAACTTAATGATTTCGAAACGAGACATATATGTAACGATTATCGTTGTAACGACATTTAACTGTATATATATCATACTAAGATATATTATATATCATAATATCATGATAATATAAAAATTTAACATCTCATTTGTTATAATAAACAATGGGTTAACAACATTCAACAAGATCGTTAACCTAAAGGTTTCAAAACAACATTTACATGTAACGACTAACGATGACTTAACGACTCAGTTAAAATGTATATACATGTAGTGTTTTAATATGTATTCATACACTTTTGAAAGACTTCAAGACACTTATCAAAATACTTCTTCTTAACAAAAATGCTTACAATTACATCCTCGTTCAGTTTCATCAACAATTCTACTCGTATGCACCCGTATTCGTACTCGTACAATACACAGCTTTTAGATGTATGTACTATTGGTATATACACTCCAATGATCAGCTCTTAGTAGCCCATGTGAGTCACCTAACACATGTGGGAACCATCATTTGGCAACTAGCATTAAATATCTCATAAAATTACAAAAATATGAGTAATCATTCATGACTTATTTACATGAAAACAAAATTACATATCCTTTATATCTAATCCATACACCAACGACCAAAAACACCTACAAACACTTTCATTCTTCAATTTTCTTCATCTAATTGATCTCTCTCAAGTTCTATCTTCAAGTTCTAAGTGTTCTTCATAAATTCCAAAAGTTCTAGTTTCATAAAATCAAGAATACTTCCAAGATTGCAAGTTTACTTCCAAGTTTTCTAAATCCATTCCAAATAATCATCCAAGATCAAGAAACCTTTGTTACTTACAGTAGGTTATCTTTCTAATACAAGGTAATAATCATATTCAAACTTTAATTCGATTTCTATAACTATAACAATCTTATTTCGAGTGGAAATCTTACTTGAAATTGTTTTCGTGTCATGATTCTGCTTCAAGAACTTTCAAGCCATCCAAGGATCCTTTGAAGCTAGATCTATTTTTCTCATTTCCAGTAGGTTTATCCAAGGAACTTGAGGTAGTAATGATGTTCATAACATCATTCGATTCATACATATAAAGCTATCTTATTCGAAGGTTTAAACTTGTAATCACTAGAACATAGTTTAGTTAATTCTAAACTTGTTCGCAAATAAAAGTTAATCCTTCTAACTTGACTTTTAAAATCAACTAAACACATTTTATATATCTATATGATATGCTAACTTAATGATTTAAAACCTGGAAACACGAAAAACACCGTAAAACCGGATTTACGCCGTCATAGTAACACCGCGGGCTGTTTTGGGTTAGTTAATTAAAAACTATGATAAACTTTAATTTAAAAGTTGTTATTCTGGGAAAATGATTTTTATTATGAACATGAAACTATATCCAAAAATTATGGTTAAACTCAAAGTGGAAGTATGTTTTCTAAAATGGTCATCTAGACGTCGTTCTTTTGACTGAAATGACTACCTTTACAAAAATGACTTGTAACTTATTTTTCTGACTATAAACCTATACTTTTCTGTTTAGATTCATAAAATAGAGTTCAATATGAAACCATAGCAATTTGATTCACTCAAAACGGATTTAAAATGAAGAAGTTATGGGTAAAACAAGATTGGATAATTTTTCTCATTTTAGCTACGTGAAAATTGGTAACAAATCTATTCCAACCATAACTTAATCAACTTGTATTGTATATTATGTAATCTTGAGATACCATAGACACGTATACAATGTTTCGACCTATCATGTCGACACATATATATATTTCGGAACAACCATAGACAGTCTATATGTGAATGTTGGAGTTAGCTATACAAGGTTGAGGTTGATTCCAAAATATATATAGTTTGAGTTGTGATCAATACTGAGATACGTATACACTGGGTCGTGGATTGATTCAAGATAATATTTATCGATTTATTTCTTTACATCTAACTGTGGACAACTAGTTGTAGGTTACTAACGAGGACAGCTGACTTAATAAACTTAAAACATCAAAATATATTAAAAGTGTTGTAAATATATTTTGAACATACTTTGATATATATGTATATATTGTTATAGGTTCGTGAATCAACCAGTGGCCAAGTCTTACTTCCCGACGAAGTAAAAATCTGTGAAAGTGAGTTATAGTCCCACTTTTAAAATCTAATATTTTTGGGATGAGAATACATGCAGGTTTTATAAATGATTTACAAAATAGACACAAGTACGTGAAACTACATTCTATGGTTGAATTATCGAAATCGAATATGCCCCTTTTTATTAAGTCTGGTAATCTAAGAATTAGGGAACAGACACCCTAATTGACGCGAATCCTAAAGATAGATCTATTGGGCCTAACAAACCCCATCCAAAGTACCGGATGCTTTAGTACTTCGAAATTTATATCATATCCGAAGGGTGTCCCGGAATGATGGGGATATTCTTATATATGCATCTTGTTAATGTCGGTTACCAGGTGTTCACCATATGAATGATTTTTTATCTCTATGTATGGGATGTGTATTGAAATATGAAATCTTGTGGTCTATTGTTACGATTTGATATATATAGGTTAAACCTATAACTCACCAACATTTTTGTTGACGTTTAAAGCATGTTTATTCTCAGGTGAATACTAAGAGCTTCTGCTGTTGCATACTAAAATAAGGACAAGATTTGGAGTCCATGTTTGTATGATATTGTGTAAAAACTGCATTCAAGAAACTGATTTCGATGTAACATATTTGTATTGTAAACCATTATGTAATGGTCGTGTGTAAACAGGATATTTTAGATTATCATTATTTGATAATCTACGTAAAGCTTTTTAAACCTTTATTTATGAAATAAAGGTTATGGTTTGTTTTAAAAATGAATGCAGTCTTTGAAAAACGTCTCATATAGAGGTCAAAACCTCGCAACGAAATCAATTAATATGGAACGTTTTTAATCAATAAGAACGGGACATTTCACCTGAATACCTTCTTTGTTCACTATATGACCGAGGAATTGAACTTCTCCCAACCAAAATGCACACTTTGAAAATTTAGCGTACAGTTTTTCTTTCCTTAACAACTCTAGCACTTTTCTCAAATGTTCTTCGTGCTCTTGGTCATTCTTTGACTAAATAAGTATGTCATCGATGAAAACAATGACAAACTTGTCAAGATATGGTCCACACACTCGGTTCATGAGGTCCATGAACACAGCTGGTGCGTTAGTCAACCCAAACGGCATAACCATAAACTCGTAATGACCGTAACGCTTCCTAAAAGCAGTCTTTGGAATATCATCCTCCTTCACCTGCATTTGATGATACCCAGAACGTAAATCAATTTTTGAATAAACCGAAGAGCCTTGTAGTTGATCAAATAAGTCGTCGATTCTTGGTAGTGGGTAGCGGTTCTTGATGGTAAGTTTGTTCAACTCTCGGTAGTCGATACACAACCTAAATGTACCATATTTCTTCTTGACAAACAAGACAGGAGTCCCCATGGTGATGTGCTTGGTCGAATAAAACTACGCTCTAAAAGTTCTTGTAATTGGCTCCGAAGTTCCTTCATTTTGCTAGGTGCGAGTCTGTATGGAGCACGAGCTATTGGTGCAGCTCCTGGTACAAGGTCTATTTGAAATTCAATGGATCGATGTGGGGGTAATCTCGGTAATTCTTTTGGAAATACATCGAGAAATTCTTTTGAGACGGGAACATCACTGATGTTATTTTCTTCAGGTTTAACTTCCTCGATGTGTGGTAGAATGACATAACAACCTTTTCTTATTAGTTTTTGCGCCTTCAAACTACTAATAAGATTTAATTTCGCGTTGTTCTTTTCTCCGCACACCATTAAAGGTTTTCCCTTTTCACGCATAATGCGAATCGCATTTTTGTAACAAACGACCTCTACTCTCACCTTTTTCAACCAGTCCATGCCAATTATCACATCAAAACTCCCTAACTCTACTGGTATCAAGTCTATCTTAAATTTTTCGCTAACCAGTTTAATTTCTCGATTCCGACATATATTATCTGCTGTAATAAATTTACCGTTTGCTAATTCGAGTAAAAATTTATTATCCAATGGCGTCGGTGAACAACTTAGTTTAGCACAAAAATCTCTACTCATATAGCTTCTATCCGTACCCGAATCAAATAAAACATAAGAAGATTTATTGTCAATGAGAAACGTACCCGTAACAAGCTCCGGGTCTTCCTGTGCTTCTGCCGTATTAATATTGAAAACTCTTCCGTGGCCCTGCCCATTAGTATTCCCCTGATTCGGGAAATTTCTACTAAAGTGGCCCAGTTTTCCACATCCAAAACAAACGATGGTGGTATTATTTGTTCTGACATTATTTGTTCCTTTAGTTCTGTTATGCATTGGTCCGTAGATTTCGCACTTCTTCGCGCTATGACCATTTCTTTTACACCTATTGCAAAATGTCGTGCAGAACCCCAGGTGATGCTCTTCACATCTTTGGCATGGCTGTTTTTAGTTTTTGTTGCCATTGTTGTTATTGAGATTGTTGTTGGGATTGTTATTGTTGTTGTTGTTGTTGTTATTGTTGTTGGGCCGGTTATTGTAGTTGTTGTTGGGATGTTTGTTGAAGTTGTTGTTGCGATTGATATTGCGGTTATTGGGATAGTTGTTACGATTTTGTTTGTGATTGTTGTTGTTGTATTGGTGACTCTTGTCATTTGTTTCTTCCCACTTTCTCTTGACTTGTTTCATGTTAGCCTCTTCGGTCACCTGCTCTTTAATCCTTCCTTCGATCTGGTTCACTAATTTGTGAGCCATTCGACTTGCCTTTTGTATGGAGGCGGGCTCGTGTGAACTCACATCTTCTTGAATTCTCTCCGGTAACCCTTTTACAAATGCGTCGATCGTCTCTTCTTCATCTTCAAACGTTCTAGGACACAACAGGAACAATTCTGTGAATCGTCGTTCGTACGTGGTGATATCGAAACCTTGCGTTCGTAATCCTCTAAGCTCTACCTTGAGCTTATTGACCTCATTCCTGGGACGATACTGCTCGTTCATCAATTGCTTGAATGCTGACCATGGTAGTGCGTATGCAGCATCTTGTCCTACCTGCTCGAGATAGGTATTCCACCACGTTAACACCGTACCTGTAAAGGTATGCGTAGCATACTTAACTTTGTCCTCTTCAGTACACTTACTTATGGCAAACACCAATTCGACCTTCTCGGTCCACCGTTTCAATCCAATTGGTCCTTCGATTCCATCAAATTCCAAAGGTTTGCAGGCAGTGAATTCTTTGTAGGAGCATCCTACACGATTTCTTGTGGAATTAGTTCCACTGCTAGATCCAGAGTTATTGTTAATTGCAGCCTGCACTACGGCTATGTTCACAGCAAGAAAAACACAGAAGTCTTCCTCACTCATGTTCAAGTTCTGACGAGTCGCAGGTGCCATTTCCTTAAAAATAGCCAAAAGAATTGAGTTAATCATATAGAATTTAAGAGTAGTCAATAGTATTTCATAGCATAATATGAACTTATTTATAAAAGCTTTTTCTTCATATTAGCATTTTATAGTTTTAATTCGGGTAGTACCTACCCGTTAAGTTCATACTTAGCAGCTATTATACAATTCAACTACTACAATTCTATATGAAAAACTTATTACAATAATATTTCGCGTTCAAACTTTATACAATATTTTACAAACTTACAATACCGCTATAATACATATAGGATGAAATATAGCACATAATAACTTTGCTACTAGGCAGCTATGAAGGCAATTCTAGTTAATACGCAAGTTGTTCAGTGATCATATACATAGCATTGTATATGTATATTTTATTGGCTAAAGGCCAAAGGCTGAACTGCGCGACTTATAAGGCAAAGCTATGCAATATTCGCTGAAAATAAATACTGCGGTTAAGTATTCGCTGAAATGCCAAACTGCGGTTTGATACGCTGACTTTCCGCGGAGAGCCGAGCATCTCGCAGACCGCGGATATCACGGATATTATAAATAGGGAGCTTAGCCTCTCATTTATAGGTTGTTGATTCTCTGCCATTTTCCTAAGCCTTTGTAGATTTCACTTGTGACTTTGCCCAAGGACTTCTTACATTGAGTTAAGGTGAATCATGCTAATCGATAACGAAGACCGGGTCGGGGTGGTTGATCACTTGATAGTTAAAGTGAAAAACGATCATCGGGGCCCAAAACAAACAATAACACCCCAATCCTCCTCATTGCACTCGATCCTAGATCCAATTCCGTGAGGAAGACGGATCTAGGATCGATCAATTGGCGCCATCCGTGGGACACGTTTTACGAATTAAACTGAAAATTTTTGTTTTACGCTGTTAAACAATTAATTAGGCGGTTTAATTTCAATCGTGTTTTTGTTGTGATGATTCGCAGGTGCGTGTTTTCAAATTGGCAGTAAATAATGAATAACATTGGCGATAATAGTGATAACATGGCCACTATGCGAATGAATGTCCAAAAAAGAGGAAAGAAGCGAAAATCTGCCAAAATGTATCATAATTGGCAATCAGCGCCAATTAGCTTTCCAACAATGCAGAGCGACGATTTTTCTGAAATGCCGATAATAGTATCGTGTAAAATTGCGGACGCTAATATCACAGTGATGAAAGTTCATGTTGATAATGGTAGTAGCGTTGATATTATTTACGAACAATGTTTCGCTCAGTTGCCAGAGGATATTAAAGCAAATCTGCAAATGACTGCGGTTTCGCTAACCGGTTTTGCAGGAGAATTTTCGCTACCAATCGGTGTCTTGTCGCTGAACATCGAGCTAGCCGATGTAAATAATAATGCTTTAGCGTGACAAGCACGGCTAGATTTCTATGTTATGCGAGCTTCTTCTCGCTATAACATGTTGCTAGGAAGGACCGCTATAAGCAAATTTGGAATTGTACCGTCCACAATTCATGGCATGATTAAATTTCCAACATATAAAGGAATCGCCGGAATATGTTCAGCGAGCATAGTGCCTATTTGCGCGGCTGTCAATGTAAAAACCGCAGGTCAGAAACCTGAGGATACTGCGGATAAGGAGGATAGCATGGAAATAGTTAATCCTGCATATCCAGAACAGAAAATCAAAGTAGGTCGCAATCTTAGTGCGGATACTCGAAAGCAAATTGTGCAATTACTTGATGAATATATGGATGTTTTTGCCTGGTGCGAAAACGATATGACCGGTGTCCCGCGTCACATTGCGGAACACAAGCTAAATGTAAATCCAGCTCTAAAACCAGTAGTGCAAAAGCGAAGGGGTATGGCCCCAGATCACGTCAAATGGTTGTGCGAAGAAGTCACAAAATTAGTCCGAGCTGGAATTTTGCGCGAAGTACAATATCAGTCATGGATCGCGAATCCAGTATTGGTGAAAAAACCAGATAATTCATGGCGAATGTGTATTGACTACAAAGATCTGAATAAAGCGTGCACCAAAGATAATTATCCGCTGCCAGAAATAGATTTAAAGGTGGAATCTTTGCATGCATTTCCATATAAATGTTTTCTGGATGCGGCAAGAGGTTATCGTCAAATCCCTATGGTGCAAGAGGACGCAGATAAAACCGCGTTTCATACAGGCAAAGGCATATATTGTTATATAATGATGCCTTTTGGACTAATCAATGCGGGTGCGACATATCAGCGCTTGATTGACACAGCGTTTGATAAGCAAATAGGGCGTAATCTTGAGGCCTATGTCGATGATTTAGTCATCAAAAGTACAACGCAAGAGCGAATCGTTGAAGATATGCGCGAAACATTTAATAAACTGCGTGAGATAAACATGAAGCTCAATCCGCTGAAATGCAGTTTCGGCGAAACTGAAGGAAAGTTTTTAGGATATCTTATTACGGAACAAGGTATTCAAGCTAATCCAAAAAAGATCGCGGCTATCGAAAATATGACCGCGCCAAAGACGGTTAAGGAAGTGCAATGTTTAACAGGCAAATTGGCCGCCCTAACGCGTTTTTTTGTCTAAAGCTGCTGAGCGACAATTGCCATTTTTCAAAGCTTTAAAAGGTTGCTTGAAGCAGAAGAATTTTGTTTGGACCGCTGAAGCAGATTCTGCGTTTCAAGAGATGAAAAACCTGTTGAAAACTTTGCCTACACTAACAGCGCCAATTCATGGCGAAATTCTCTATCTATATATTTCAGTAGCAAATGAAGCGTTTGGCTCAGTCTTGATAGTGGAAAGAAACAAAATACAAAAGCCAGTGTATTTTGTTAGCAAAGCTCTTACGGGAAGCGAAATAAACTATGCGCCGATCAAAAAGTTTGTATATGCGCTCATTTTAACAACGCGAAGGCTACGTAGATATTTTCAGGGCATCCAGTGCATGTGCTAACCAATCTGCCAATCAGGCAAGTCTTAACAAAACCGGAGATTTCCGGTAGACTCGCATTATGGGCAGTGGAGTTGGGTGCCTATCAAATATCCTACTTTCCGCAAAGTGCGGAAAAAGGTCAAGTTATGGCAGATTATCTCACAGAGCTGTCTGGAGAGTTGGAAGTAATTAATGAGCGAACCGCGCTAAAACCAGCAGTTAATGAAACCTGGGAGTTATATACTGATGGTGCTTCTTGTGCGGAAGGTGCAGGTGTGGGTTTAGTTTTGGTAAGTTCTAACGGCGAAGAGCACACTTACGCACTGCGGTTTAATTTTGATGTGACAAACAATGAGGCAGAATATGAAGCATTGCTTGCAGGCTTAAATATCGCGCAAAAAATGAATATTGTTAAGTTGCATGCATTTACAGATTCGCAACTAGTAGCAAATCAGTTTAGCGGATCTTTTGAAGCGCATGATCCTTCTATACAGAAGTACTTGCAATTGCTAAAAGAAACTACTGCGCGGTTCGAATACTTTGAACTCGCGCAAGTGCCTAGAAGTCAAAACAAAAAGGCAGATGCTTTGAGCAAATTAGCCGCTCTAACATTTTCGCATTTTCAAAAATAAGTATGGGTTGAGGAATTGCCAAGTAAGTTAATTGATAGTGATTTAATGGTAGCATCTGTTATATAGGCGCAGCCAAATTGGATGGAACCAATCCTGCAATATATTCGCAATGATATTTTGCCAGAGGATAGTCGCGAAGCTCGTTTAGTGCGAGAGCGAACGCCGATGTATCTCATACAAGATGATGTCTTATAACGCAAATCATACTGCGGACCGATGATGCGGTGTGTTGGACCAATTGAGGGGGAAATGCGTGTTGAAGAAGTGCATAATTGAAATGTCCCGTTCTTATTGATTAAAAACGTTCCATATTAATTGATTTCGTTGCGAGGTTTTGACCTCTATATGAGACGTTTTTCAAAGACTGCATTCATTTTTAAAACAAACCATAACCTTTATTTCATAAATAAAGGTTTAAAAAGCTTTACGTAGATTATCAAATAATGATAATCTAAAATATCCTGTTTACACACGACTATTACATAATGGTTTACAATACAAATATGTTACATCGAAATCAGTTTCTTGAATGCAGTTTTTACACAATATCATACAAACATGGACTCCAAATCTTGTCCTTATTTTAGTATGCAACAGCGGAAGCTCTTAATATTCACCTGAGAATAAACATGCTTTAATCGTCAACAAAAATGTTGGTGAGTTATAGGTTTAACCTATATATATCAAATCGTAACAATAGACCACAAGATTTCATATTTCAATACACATCCCATACATAGAGATAAAAATCATTCATATGGTGAACACCTGGTAACCGACATTAACAAGATGCATATATATAAGAATATCCCCATCATTCCGGGACACCCTTCGGATATGATATAAATTTCGAAGTACTAAAGCATCCGGTACTTTGGATGGGGTTTGTTAGGCCCAATAGATCTATCTTTAGAGTTCGTGTCAATTAGGGTGTCTGTTCCCTAATTCTTAGATTACCAGACTTAATAAAAAGGGGCATATTCGATTTCGATAATTCAACCATAGAATGTAGTTTCACGTACTTGTGTCTATTTTGTAAATCATTTATAAAACCTGCATGTATTTTCATCCCAAAAATATTATATTTTAAAAGTGGGACTATAACTCACTTTCACAGATTTTTACTTCGTCGAGAAGTAAGACTTGGCCACTGTTGATTCACGAACCTATAACAATATATACATATATATTAAAGTATGTTCAAATATATTTACAACACTTTTAATATATTTTGATGTTTTAAGTTTATTAAGTCAGCTGTCCTCGTTAGTAACCTACAACTAGTTATCCATAGTTAGATGTACAGAAATAAATCGATAAATATTATCTTGAATCAATCCACGACCCAGTGTATACGTATCTCAGTATTGATCACAACTCAAACTATATATATTTTGGAATCAACCTCAACCCTGTATAGCTAACTCCAACATTCACATATAGAGTGTCTATGGTTGTTCCGAAATATATATAGATGTGTCGACATGATAGGTCGAAACATTGTATACGTGTCTATGGTATCTCAAGATTACATAATATACAATACAAGTTGATTAAGTTATGGTTGGAATAGATTTTTTACCAATTTTCACGTAGCTAAAATGAGAAAAATTATCCAATCTTGTTTTACCCATAACTTCTTCATTTTAAATCCGTTTTGAGTGAATCAAATTGCTATGGTTTCATATTGAACTCTATTTTATGAATCTAAACATAAAAGTATAGGTTTATAGTCGGAAAAATAAGTTACAAGTCGTTTTTGTAAAGGTAGTCATTTCAGTCGAAAGAACGACGTCTAGATGACCATTTTAGAAAACATACTTCCACTTTGAGTTTAACCATAATTTTTGGATATAGTTTCATGTTCATAATAAAAATCATTTTCTCAGAATAACAACTTTTAAATCAAAGTTTATCATAGTTTTTAATTAACTAACCCAAAACAGCCCGCGGTGTTACTACGACGGCGTAAATCCGGTTTTACGGTGTTTTTCGTGTTTCCAGGTTTTAAATCATTAAGTTAGCATATCATATAGATATAGAACATGTGTGTAGTTAATTTTAAAAGTCAAGTTAGAAGGATTAACTTTTGTTTGCGAACAAGTTTAGAATTAACTAAACTATGTTCTAGTGATTACGAGTTTAAACCTTCGAATAAGATAGTTTTATATATATGAATCGAATGATGTTATGAACATCATTACTACCTCAAGTTTAGTAGGTAAACCTACTGGAAGTGACAAGAAATGATCTAGCTTCAAAGGATCTTGGATGGCTTGAAAGTTCTTGAAGTAGGATCATGACACAAAAACAAGTTCAAGTAAGATTTTTACTCGAATTAAGATAGTTTATAGTTATAGAAATTGAATCAAAGTTTGAATATGAATATTACCTTGAATAAGAAAGATAACCTACTGTATATAACAAAGGTTTCTTGATCTTAGATGATTACATGGAATGGATTAGAAAGCTTGGAAGTAAATTAGTAAACTTGAAGGGATTTTTGAAGTGTTCTTGAAGTGTTCTTCCTATGATGATTATAGCTTGATTCTTGAAGTGATTTTTGATAAAGATGATGATTAACTACTGGAAAAATACGTTCATAATAGTGTGTGTGTGTTGAGAGAGAATTAGAAAGAGAATTGGAAGTGAAATGGAGTGAATGATGAGTGGTAATTGGTGAGTGGTGAGTGGGGTTAAAAGGAGTTCTAGTTAGTTGACTAGCTCATGGTAGAAGTTAAAATTGATTAGTCATACATGACATAATCAAGAGTGGAATCCCATGCTAGTTTCTATTGGTATATACTCATAGTAAGTACATTTTGAAGCTGTGTATAATACGGGTAAGAATACGACTAGAATTCTTGATGAAAGAAAAGAATGGAAAAGTAACTGTAACCATTTTCGTTAAGTATGAGTGTTTTGATATATGTCTTTAAGTCTTCCAAAAGTATTTTAATACATCTAAATACACTACATGTATATACATCTAAGTGTTGTTTTGAAACCTTTAAGATAACGATCTCAATTAATGTTGTTAACCCATTGTTTATTATATCTAATGAGATGTTAAATTATTATATTATCACGATATTATGATATATTAATATATCTTAATATGATATATATACATTTAAATGTCGTTACAACGATAATCGTTACATATATGTCTCGTTTCGAAATCCCTAAGTTAGTAGTCTTGTTTATATGTATGTAACTCATTGTTAATATACTTATGGAGATACTTACTTATCATAATCTCATGTTAACCATATGCATATCCATATATATATCGTCATGTAGTTTTTACAAGTTTTAACGTTCGTGAATCGCCGGTCAACTTGGGTGGTCAATTGTCTATATGAAACATATTTCAATTAATCAAGTCTTAACAAGTTTGATTGCTTAACATGTTGGAAACATTTAATCATGTAAATATCAATCTCAATTAATATATATAAACATGGAAAAGTTCGTGTCACTACAGTACCTACCCGTTAAATAAATTTCGTCCCGAAATTTTAAGCTGTTGAAGGTGTTGACGAATCTTCTGGAAATAGATGCGGGTATTTCTTCTTCATCTGATCTTCACGCTCCCAGGTGAACTTGGGTCCTCTACGAGCATTCCATCGAACCTTAACAATTGGTATCTTGTTTTGCTTAAGTCTTTTAACCTCACGATCCATTATTTCGACCGGTTCTTCGATGAATTGGAGTTTTTCGTTGATTTGGATTTCATCTAACGGAATAGTGAGATCTTCTTTAGCAAAACATTTCTTCAAATTTGAGACGTGGAAAGTGTTATGTACAGCCGCGAGTTGTTGAGGTAACTCAAGTCGGTAAGCTACTGGTCCGACACGATCAATAATCTTGAATGGTCCAATATACCTTGGATTTAATTTCCCTCGTTTACCAAATCGAACAACGCCTTTCCAAGGTGCAACTTTAAGCATGACCATCTCTCCAATTTCAAATTCTATATCTTTTCTTTTAATATCAGCGTAGCTCTTTTGTCGACTTTGGGCGGTTTTCAACCGTTGTTGAATTTGGATGATCTTCTCGGTAGTTTCTTGTATAATCTCCGGACCCGTAATCTGTCTATCCCCCACTTCACTCCAAAAAATCGGAGACCTACACTTTCTACCATAAAGTGCTTCAAACGGCGCCATCTCAATGCTTGAATGGTAGCTGTTGTTGTAGGAAAATTCTGCTAACGGTAGATGTCGATCCCAACTGTTTCCGAAATCAATAACACATGCTCGTAGCCTGTCTTCAAGCGTTTGTATCGTCCTTTCGCTCTGCCCATCAGTTTGTGGATGATAGGCAGTACTCATGTCTAGACGAGTTCCTAATGCTTGCTGTAATGTCTGCCAGAATCTTGAAATAAATCTGCCATCCCTATCAGAGATAATAGAGATTGGTATTCCATGTCTGGAGACGACTTCCTTCAAATACAGTCATGCTAACTTCTCCATCTTGTCATCTTCTCTTATTGGCAGGAAGTGTGCTGATTTGGTGAGACGATCAACTATTACCCAAATAGTATCAAAACCACTTGCAGTCCTTGGCAATTTAGTGATGAAATCCATGGTAATGTTTTCCCATTTCCATTCTGGGATTTCGGGTTGTTGAAGTAGACCTGATGGTTTCTGATGCTCAGCTTTGACCTTAGAACACGTCAAACATTCTCCTACGTATTTAGCAACATCGACTTTCATACCCGGCCACCAAAAATGTTTCTTGAGATCCTTGTACATCTTCCCCGTTCCAGGATGTATTGAGTATCTGGTTTTATGAGCTTCTCTAAGTACCATTTCTCTCATATCTCCAAATTTTGGTACCCAAATCCTTTCAGCCCTATACCGGGTTCCGTCTTCCCGAATATTAAGATGCTTCTCCGATCCTTTGGGTATTTCATCCTTTAAATTTCCCTCTTTTAAAACTCCTTGTTGTGCCTCCTTTATTTGAGTAGTAAGGTTATTATGAATCATTATATTCATAGATTTTACTCGAATGGGTTCTCTGTCCTTCCTGCTCAAGGCATCGGCTACCACATTTGCCTTCCCCAGGTGGTAACGAATCTCAAAGTCGTAATCATTCAATAATTCAATCCACCTACGCTGCCTCATATTCAGTTGTTTCTGATTAAATATGTGTTGAAGACTTTTGTGGTCGGTATATATAATACTTTTGACCCCATATAAGTAGTGCCTCCAAGTCTTTAATGCAAAAACAAACGCGCCTAATTCCAAATCAAGCATCGTATAATTTTGTTCGTGAATCTTCAATTGTTTAGACGCATAAGCAATCACCTTCGTTCGTTGCATTAATACACAACCGAGACCTTGCTTTGATGCGTCATAATAAATCACAAAATCATCATTCCCTTCAGGAAATGACAATATAGGTGCCGTAGTTAGCTTTTTCTTCAATAACTGAAACGCTTTCTCTTGTTCATCATTCCATTCAAATTTCTTCCCTTTATGCGTTAATGCAGTCAAGGGTTTTGCTATTCTGGAAAAGTCTTGGATGAACCTTCTGTAGTAACCAGCTAGTCCTAAAAACTGGCGTATGTGTTTAGGAGTTTTTGGGGTTTCCCACTTTTCAACAGTTTCTATCTTTGCCGGATCCACCTTAATACCTTCTTTGTTTACTATGTGACCGAGGAATTGAACTTCTTCCAACCAAAATGCACACTTTGAAAACTTAGCGTACAATTCTTCCTTCCTCAATACTTCTAACACCTTTCTCAAATGTTCACCGTGTTCTTGGTCATTCTTTGAGTAAATAAGTATGTCATCAATGAAAACAATGACAAACTTGTCATGGTATGGTCCACACACTCGGTTCATAAGGTCCATGAACACAGCTGGTGCATTAGTTAAACCAAACGGCATGACCATAAACTCGTAATGACCGTAACGTGTTCTGAAAGCAGTCTTTGGAATATCATCTTCTTTCACCCACATTTGATGATACCCGGAACGTAAGTCAATCTTTGAATAAACAGACGAGCCTTGTAGTTGATCAAATAAGTCGTCGATTCTCGGTAGTGGGTAGCGGATCTTGATGGTAAGTTTGTTCAACTCTCGGTAGTCGATACACAACCTGAATGTACCATCTTTCTTCTTGACAAACAAAACAGGAGCTCCCCACGGTGATGTGCTTGGTCGAATGAAACCACGCTCTAAAAGTTCTTGTAATTGGCTTTGCAGTTCTTTCATCTCGCTGGATGCGAGTCTGTAAGGAGCACGAGCTATTGGTGCAGCTCCTGGTACAAGATCTATTTGAAATTCAACGAATGGCTGTGGGGGTAATCCCGGTAATTCTTTCGGAAATACATCGGGAAATTCTTTTCCAATGGGAACATCATTGATGCTCTTTTCTTCAGTTTGTACTTTCTCGACGTGTGCTAGAACAGCATAGCAACCTTTTCTTATTAGTTTTTGTGCCTTCAAATTACTAATAATATGTAGCTTCGTGTTGCCCTTTTCTCCGTACACCATTAAGGGTTTTCCTTTTTCTCGTATAATGCGAATTGCATTTTTGTAACAAACGATCTCTGCTTTCACTTCTTTCAACCAGTCCATACCGATTATCACATCAAAACTCCCTAACTCTACTGGTATCAAATCAATCTTAAATGTTTCGCTAACCAGTTTAATTTCTCGATTCTGACATATATTATCTGCTGAAATTAATTTACCATTTGCTAATTCGAGTAAAAATTTACTATCCAAAGGCATCAATGGACAACTTAATTTAGCACAAAAATCTCTACTCATATAGCTTCTATCCGCACCCGAATCAAAGAAAACGTAAGCAGATTTATTGTCAATAAGAAACGTACCCGTAACAAGCTCCGGGTCTTCCTGTGCCTCTGCCGCATTAATATTGAAAACTCTTCCGCGGCCTTGTCCATTCGTGTTCTCCTGGTTCGGGCAATTTCTAATAATGTGGCCCGGTTTTCCACATTTATAACAAACTACATTGGCATAACTTGCTACGACACTACTTGCTCCGCCATTACTCGTTCCGACACCATTTTTTCCTTTCGTTGTATTAACCCCTGGTCCGTAGACCTCACACTTCGCCGCGCTATGACCATTTCTTTTACACTTGTTGCAAAATTTGGTGCAGAACCCCGAGTGATACTTTTCACACCTTTGGCATAGCTGCTTCTGATTGTTGTTGTTGTTGCGGTTATTATTGTTGTTGGGATGATTGTTGTAGTTGCTGTTGTTGTTGTTGTTGTTGTTGTTGGGCCGTTTGTTGTAGTTACGATTGATGTTGCGATTGTTGGGATAATTGTTTTGATTATTGTTGTAATTGCTGTTGTTGTTGTATTGGTGATTCTTATCACCGTTTTCCTCCCACTTTCTTTTGACTTGCTTCACATTGGCCTCTTCAGCAGTCTGTTCTTTAATTCTTTCTTCAATCTGGTTCACTAGTTTGTGAGCCATTCTACATGCCTGTTGTATGGAGGCGGGCTCGTGTGAACTTATATCTTCTTGGATTCTTTCCGGTAATCCTTTCACAAATGCGTCGATCTTCTCTTCCTCATCTTCGAATGCTCCCGGACACAATAGGCACAATTCTGTGAATCGTCTTTCGTACGTGGTAATATCAAATCCTTGGGTTCGTAACCCTCTAAGTTCTGTCTTGAGCTTATTGACCTCGGTTCTGGGACGGTACTTCTCGTTCATCAAGTGCTTGAATGCTGACCACGGTAGTGCGTACGCATCGTCTTGTCCCACTTGCTCTAGATAGGTATTCCACCATGTTAACGCAGAACCTGTGAAGGTATGCGTAGCGTACTTCACTTTGTCCTCTTCAATACACTTTCTTATGGCAAACACCGATTCGACCTTCTCGGTCCACCGTTTCAATCCGATCGGTCCTTCGGTTCCATCAAATTCCAAAGGTTTGCAGGCAGTGAATTCTTTGTAGGTGCATCCTACACGATTTCCTATACTGCCAGATCCAAGGTTATTGTTGGTATGTAGCGCAGCCTGTACTGCGGCTATGTTTGAAGCTAGAAAAGTACAGAATTCCTCTTCATTCATATTCACGGTGTGTCGAGTAGTCGGTGCCATTTCCTTCAAAATAGTCAAATGGAACAAGTTAATCATACAGAATATTAAGAGTAGTTAATAGTATTTCGTAGCATAATATGAACTCATTTATAAAAGCTTTTTCTTCATATTAGCGTTTTATAAGTTTAAATTCGGGTAGTACCTACCCGTTAAGTTCATACTTAGTAGCTAATATACAATTCAACTACTACAATTCTATATGAAAAAACTGATTATAATAATATTTCGTGTTCAAACTTTTATACAATATTTTACAAACTTACAATACCGCTTATTTTACATAAAGCATGAAATATAGCACACAATAACTTTGATACAAGATAGTTGTGAAGATAATTCTAGCTAGTACACAAGTCGTTCAGCAAAGGCAATAAAGACACGTAATTCATACGTCCAGAAACAAGTCATGCATTCTGGTTTTACTAGGACTACTTCCCATCCTTGTTCTTGTGGAACATAACCGTTATGGCCGTTGATAAGACAGCGTGTTGTAACGTCGTCAAAGGGACGAGGGTTACGTAATGTCCAACAGTCCCGTAACAATCTAAAAACCTCATTTCTTACCCTAATTACCGACTCCGTCACTTGTGGGAACGTTTTGTTTAATAGTTGTAGCCCGATGTTCTTGTTCTCACTTTGGTGAGAAGCGAACATTACTAATCCGTAAGCATAACATGCTTCTTTATGTTGCATGTTAGCCGCTTTTTCTAAATCACGAAGTCCTATATTCGGATATATTGAGTCAAAATAATTTCTTAACCCATTGCGTAAAATAGCATTTGGGTTCCCCGCAATATATGCGTCAAAGTAAACACATCGTAACTTATGGATTTTCCAATGTGATATCCCCCATCTTTCGAACGAAAGCCTTTTATAAACCAAGGAATTCTTGGAACGTTCTTCGAATGTCTTACAAACTGATCTCGCCTTAAATAGTTGTGCCGAAGAATTCTGACCGACTCTAGACAAGATTTCATCAATCATGTCTCCGGGTAGGTCTCTTAAAATATTGGGTTGTCTATCCATTTTGTGTTTTTATACTGTAAAATAGACAAGAGTTAGATTCATAAAAAAATACTTATTAATACAAGCAATTTTTACATATATCATAAAGCATAAGCCCACTATATTACATATATTACACCACACGAATACAACTATCTTATTCCGACTCGCTTGTTTCTTCTTCTTTGGTTTTGGTTCGTTTTGCCAAGTTTCTAGGGATATATGATGTTCCCCTAATACGAACCATCGTTATCCACATTGGTTTAGAAAAACCTGGTGGTTTAGAGGTTTCCGGGTCATTGTTACAACTTAAGGACTTCGGGGGTTGACGATACATATAAAGTTCATCGGGGTTGGAATTAGATTTCTCTATTTTTATGCCCTTTCCCTTATTATTTTCTTTTGCCTTTTTAAATTCAGTTGGGGTAATTTCTATAACATCATCGGAATTCTCGTCAGAATCCGATTCATCGGAGAATTGGTAATCCTCCCAATATTTTGCTTCCTTAGCGGAAACACCATTGACCATAATTAGCCTTGGTCGGTTGGTTGAGGATTTTCTTTTACTTAACCGTTTTATTATTTCCCCCACCGGTTCTATTTCTTCTTCCGGTTCCGATTCTTCTTCCGGTTCCGACTCTTCTTCCGGTTCCTCTTCGGGAACTTGTGAATCAGTCCACGAATCATTCCAATTTACATTTGATTCTTCATTATTATTAGGTGAGTCAATGGGACTTGTTCTAGAGGTAGACATCTATCACATAATATCAAACACGTTAAGAGATTAATATATCACATAATATTCAAATGTTAAAAATATATAGTTTCCAACAAAAATGTTAAGCAATCATTTTTAAAGAAAACACGGTCGAAGTCCAGACTCACTAATGCATCTTAACAAACTCGATAAGACACACTAATGCAAATTTTCTGGTTCTCTAAGACCAACGCTCGGATACCAACTGAAATGTCCCGTTCTTATTGATTAAAAACGTTCCATATTAATTGATTTCGTTGCGAGGTTTTGACCTCTATATGAGACGTTTTTCAAAGACTGCATTCATTTTTAAAACAAACCATAACCTTTATTTCATAAATAAAGGTTTAAAAAGCTTTACGTAGATTATCAAATAATGATAATCTAAAATATCCTGTTTACACACGACCATTACATAATGGTTTACAATACAAATATGTTACATCGAAATCAGTTTCTTGAATGCAGTTTTTACACAATATCATACAAACATGGACTCCAAATCTTGTCCTTATTTTAGTATGCAACAGCGGAAGCTCTTAATATTCACCTGAGAATAAACATGCTTTAAACGTCAACAAAAATGTTGGTGAGTTATAGGTTTAACCTATATATATCAAATCGTAACAATAGACCACAAGATTTCATATTTCAATACACATCCCATACATAGAGATAAAATTCATTCATATGGTGAACACCTGGTAACCGACATTAACAAGATGCATATATATAAGAATATCCCCATCATTCCGGGACACCCTTCGGATATGATATAAATTTCGAAGTACTAAAGCATCCGGTACTTTGGATGGGGTTTGTTAGGCCCAATAGATCTATCTTTAGAGTTCGCGTCAATTAGGGTATCTGTTCCCTAATTCTTAGATTACCAGACTTAATAAAAAGGGGCATATTCGATTTCGATAATTCAACCATAGAATGTAGTTTCACGTACTTGTGTCTATTTTGTAAATCATTTATAAAACCTGCATGTATTCTCATCCCAAAAATATTATATTTTAAAAGTGGGACTATAACTCACTTTCACAGATTTTTACTTCGTCGAGAAGTAAGACTTGGCCACTGTTGATTCACGAACCTATAACAATATATACATATATATTAAAGTATGTTCAAATATATTTACAACACTTTTAATATATTTTGATGTTTTAAGTTTATTAAGTCAGCTGTCCTCGTTAGTAACCTACAACTAGTTGTGCATAGTTAGATGTACAGAAATAAATCGATAAATATTATCTTGAATCAATCCACGACCCAGTGTATACGTATCTCAGTATTGATCACAACTCAAACTATATATATTTTGGAATCAACCTCAACCCTGTATAGCTAACTCCAACATTCACATATAGAGTGTCTATGGTTGTTCCGAAATATATATAGATGTGTCGAAATGATAGGTCGAAACATTGTATACGTGTCTATGGTATCTCAAGATTACATAATATACAATACAAGTTGATTAAGTTATGGTTGGAATAGATTTGTTACCAATTTTCACGTAGCTAAAATGAGAAAAATTATCCAATCTTGTTTTACCCATAACTTCTTCATTTTAAATCCGTTTTGAGTGAATCAAATTGCTATGGTTTCATATTGAACTCTATTTTATGAATCTAAACAGAAAAGTATAGGTTTATAGTCGGAAAAATAAGTTACAAGTCGTTTTTGTAAAGGTAGTCATTTCAGTCGAAAGAACGACGTCTAGATGACCATTTTAGAAAACATACTTCCACTTTGAGATTAACTTTTTGGATATAGTTTCATGTTCATAATAAAAATCATTTTCTCAGAATAACAACTTTTAAATCAAAGTTTATCATAGTTTTTAATTAACTAACCCAAAACAGCCCGCGGTGTTACTACGACGGCGTAAATCCGGTTTTACGGTGTTTTTCGTATTTCCAGATTTTAAATCATTAAGTTAGCATATCATATAGATATAGAACATGTGTGTAGTTAATTTTAAAAGTCAAATTAGAAGGATTAACTTTTGTTTGCGAACAAGTTTAGAATTAACTAAACTATGTTCTAGTGATTACGAGTTTAAACCTTCGAATAAGATAGTTTTATATATATGAATCGAATGATGTTATGAACATCATTACTACCTCAAGTTTAGTAGGTAAACCTACTGGAAGTGACAAGAAATGATCTAGCTTCAAAGGATCTTGGATGGCTTGAAAGTTCTTGAAGTAGGATCATGACACAAAAACAAGTTCAAGTAAGATTTTTACTCGAATTAAGATAGTTTATAGTTATAGAAATTGAATCAAAGTTTGAATATGAATATTACCTTGAATAAGAAAGATAACCTACTGTATATAACAAAGGTTTCTTGATCTTAGATGATTACTTGGAATGGATTAGAAAGCTTGGAAGTAAATTAGTAAACTTGAAGGGATTTTTGAAGTGTTCTTGAAGTGTTCTTCCTATGATGATTATAGCTTGATTCTTGAAGTGATTTTTGATGAAGATGATGATTAACTACTGGAAAAATACGTTCATAATAGTGTGTGTATGTGTTGAGAGAGAATTAGAAAGAGAATTGGAAGTGAAATGGAGTGAATGATGAGTGGTAATTGGTGAGTGGTGAGTGGGGTTAAAAGGAGTTCTAGTTAGTTGACTAGCTCATGGTAGAAGTTAAAATTGATTAGTCATACATGACATAATCAAGAGTGGAATCCCATGATAGTTCCTATTGATATATACTCATAGTAAGTACGTTTTGAAGCTGTGTATAATACGGGTAAGAATACGACTAGAATTCTTGATGAAAGAAAAGAATG